>NC_045959.1:75607807-75924030 GCF_010909765.2 Amblyraja radiata | reverse complement strand
AAGGGTCATGCCATCATAGTGTCGAACCCCTCGGCACAGGCGTGGTTCAGTCCGGAGGCGGCCCTTAGCCGGAGGCTTTAAAGGCAGGGGTTTGGGTGCCATCTTCCTCTCGTTTGGTCTTCCCTACAACTGGGAGGAACATAATAAAAAGTGCCTCTCAAAACACGCATTCGTGCTTCATTCTGAGACCCACGCACTACATTGGTGACCACCGACGCTCCATTGGCGTCATGATGGAGAGAAGACAAAGCCCTACCTCCTCACAGGCTGGCCCGGCCCTGTCTCTGGATGCGGTCTCCGTAAAACTGCCCAACTTCTGGACCACCCGGCCGCTCATCTGGTTCCAGCAGGCGGAGGCCCAGTTCAACCTGCGGGGCATCACGGTCGATGCCACCCGCTTCTATTACCTGGTGGGAGCCCTCGACCAGGATGCGGTTGAAGAGGTCACGGACTTCCTCGCAGACCCCCCGAACGATGATAAATACCTCGGCACTCCAGCAGGAAGGCTTGGACTCTCCTTTGTCATCTTGGTTCAGCTGCTCCTGCCCGGTACAATCCCCCCAAGGTGTCAGCAAATGCTGTAGCCTCTCGCCTGTTGGCAAACTCGAAGGTCGCCACTTCCAAAGTAGCCCGACAAGAAGTGAGATGGAGCCTGACAAAGTTCATCTCTTCGTCACCATTCAGCCCCCTTTCTAATCCATACACTTCAGTTGATGTAGACAGAGGCCTGTCCCCTACTAAAGGGCCTGTCCCACTTTCCCGAGTCCTCTGCGGAGTTGAAAGGACCTTAAAAAAAAAATCAAGATTTTTGTGATCTACGAACTCCTACGACCTTCCATGAATATGATCATGAACTCCTACAAACGCCGACGAACTCCTCAAGGCCCTCTGTACGAATAATTCTATGGTCTCCTACGTTCCTCCCCTTTAGTCTTCCACACCTAGGACCAACTACGACCAGCCACTAGTGGAAAATGATCACATGATATGATGTCATGTTCACTATAAAAGAATCCCAGGTTTTTTTGAGAAATACATGAGAAAGCCACTGGAACCAGGCCTGCGCCTAGCCATCACCCTCCGCTCCTTGGCATCAGGGGATTTGTATAAGAGTCTCTCCTACAACTTTCTGGTTGCCCACATCACCATGAGCAAGATTGTCCGAGATAGACCTGTGAGGCCATTATCAAGGTATATGGAGATAATGTGATGGAGTGTCCCAGTACACCAGATGAGTGGAAGAGAGCGGCGCTGGGCTTTGACAAAAGATGGAACTTTAAACACACATGTGGGGCAGTGGATGGCAAGCATGTGGGCATCCGGTGTCCCTCCAAAGGAGAATCAAAATACTTTAATTACAAGAAATTTAATTTGATTGTACTGTAAGCCGTGGTGGATTCAGACTACAACTTCCTGTATGTGGATGTGGGCACACCTGGAAGTGTCGCTGATGGCAGGATCTGGAGAGAGACCTGGCTTGGCAGGCACTGGAAGATGGAACGGCAGGCATGCCTGATGCCGAACCTCTACCAGGAGAAGACAACCCGGATATTTTTTACACAATGGTTGGTGATGATGCCTTTGCACTAAGGCCCTGGATGATGAAGCCATACCACATAGGAATTTGACAAAGGTCCAGAGGATCTTTAATTACAGGCTTTCCAGGGCTAGGAGGGTTGTTGAAAACGCATTTGGCATCCTCTCAAGCAGATTTCGATGCCTGGGACTTCAGGTGGCGCTATGCTGGACTAAAGACACGCGCCAGCTAGCTCCGTGAAAATCCGACTGGAAGGGGAGAAAAGCGAGATGGGCCAGCTGAGACTTACCGGCTGCTTGCGTCGAGGGGCGAGTGACGTCATCAGTATACAACTCCGGTCGTTTAAATGTCGTTAAGTCGCACACCCCCGAAAAAGAAAGTTACGAGACGAGTAGGCCCGACTGAAGCCTCGGCCTCCGGCGCTGGCCCAAGAAGAAGCTCCTATACAACTTCTAAAGTTAAAGTTAAAAAAAGTTGGAATGAAGAAATTTCGAAATATAGTTGGAGAAGAACTCTCAACTATGAAGGAGGAATTGAAGAATTTCAAGGCAGAAATATCTACCACCGTCAGCAAAGAAATATCATCAGTATTGAAAGATGAATTGAAGGAACAATTGTCATCTTTCCTCCGGGATGGACTATCCACTGTGAAGGATGAAATATTTGGAAAAATGGACGAACAAATGGTGGAGGTAAATTCTAACTTTCAAAACTTGAAACTCGAATCAAGTTGGATCCTATTGTTGATACGGTGAACCAGCATGGTGTGGCTATACGTGAGTTGGAAACACTAGCTGAGTCAAGTGCTGAAACAACAACAAGGCTTTTAACGGAGACTCAGCGCCTACCTGAGTTATTAAGTAAAGTAACTGAAAAATTTATTGATTTAGAGGGACGCTCTAAATGTCAGAATTTAAGGATTGCTGGACTTACAGAGGGCAAAGAGAAGGATAAAAACATCCGTGATTACATTGCTGAACTTCTACAGCAGACTTAAAAACTGGATGCAAAACCTCTCTTGGACCGAGCACACAGGGCACTGAGAGCTCGACCGAATGCTGCCGCCCCTCCAAGACATCTGATACTGAAGGTGCACTAAGTCCATGTTTTAGAAGACATTTTGACGAAAATTGCCATCAACAGAAACTTAGCATTCCAAGGCGACAACATTCGTATTTTCAGAGATTATCCTGCTGAGGTTGTTAAGAGACGAGCACTTTTCAATGACACAAGAGCAATTTTCAGGAAGATACCAAACCTTAGATTTGGACTGCTGTACCCTGCCAAGTTGCAAGTCACCTACAAGAACACAGAAACCTTCTTTACTGATCACAAGAAAGCACTCGAATTCGCTCGGAAAACTCAAGAATCCTTGGGGGCGTGAATATCGTCCTATGGCTTTAATAGCCGGCGGAGAATAGATTGGACTTTAAACTGTTATAACCTAAGATTTAACTTGGCTGAACAAGTCAATTTGCTATTAATTATTACTAATTATTACTAACTATTATCAGTAAAAAATTATCATAAATTACTATAAATAAGAAATTAAAGCAACATTTGATTCATGTTTATCTTTAACATTTAACTAACATTTTTTATGGGGGAAAAAAATGTCCTACTGTTGGATTAATTTCATTTGGACCTGTCCTGTTTGCCTCCCCTTTTTTTAACATCATTTTATATTGGGAAAAAATATTTTTGTTTAGAATCCGGAGCTTTTTACAAAAGCTACGGTAGTCATTAGATTTTTTGCCACATTAGTGTGGCTTTCACCAACTACACCAACTGTAGATGTAGTTTTACTTGTTGTTTTTTTTCTTTTCCTGCACCCTGTGGCGGCTCCCAAGGGTCGTGCCATCATAGTGCCGAACCCCTCGGCACAGAAGTGGTTCAGTCCGGAGGCGGCCCTTAGCCGGAGGCTTTAAAGGCAGGGGTTTGGGTGTCATCTTCCTCTCGTTTGGTCTTCCCTACAACTGGGAGGAACATAATAAAAAGTGCCTCTCAAAACACGACTTCGTGCTTCATTCTGAGACCCACGCACTACATTGGTGACCCCCGACGCTCCATTGGCGTCATGATGGAGAGAAGACAAAGCCCTACCTCCTCACAGGCTGGCCCGGCCCTGTCTCTGGACGCGGTCTCCATAAAACTGCCCAACTTCTGGACCACCCGGCCGCTCATCTGGTTCCAGCAGGCGGAGTCCCAGTTCAACCTGCGGGGCATCACGGTCGATGCCACCCGCTTCTATTACCTGGTGGGAGCCCTCGACCAGGATGCGGTTGAAGAGGTCACGGACTTCCTCGCAGACCCCCCGAACGATGATAAATACCTCGGCCTGAAAGAGCTCCTGCTCCAGATTTACGGACTGAGTAGGATGGAGCGGGCAGGTAGGATCCTGCATATGGGGGGCCTGGGCGACCGGCGGCCATCTAGCCTCCTAAAGGAGATGGTGGCGCTATTAGACGGGCACACGCCGTGCCTGTTGTTCGAGTATACATACATGCATCTGCTGCCGGCCTACATTCGGTTGCAGCTCACCGACGTCTCGTTTGCCGACCTTCGGGCCCTCGGGAGGCGCGCCGACGCCCTGTGGTTGGCGCACCCTGATGACGTCAGCGCGCTGGGCGTCAGCAGAGACGGGGTCGCGCTGAGGTCGACGTGCCCTGATGACGTCAACGCGCTGGCCGTCGGCAGGCGCGCCGATGACGTCACCCCGTCAGCTCCCGAATTCCTCCGGTGGGCCGGGGGAGCTGTGGAAGGAGTGACAGCTCCAGCCCGACGGCCCGCACGATCGCCCCCAGCGGCAGTGAGGGGTACTGCACCTGCAGTCCAATGCCAGCAAGCTGCAGGCACCACCAGCAGGAGCAGGCAAGCTCCAAGTAACACCAACACGAGGCGCTGGTGCTACCACCATCAGCGCTGGGGTGCTGCAGCACGACAATGCCGCCAGCCATGCACGTTCCCGGGAAACCTCTGGGCCGGCTGCCAATAGTCCCCGCGGCAGCCGGCCAAATTCACCGCCTTTTCGCCTAGGATCGGCGCTCCGGGACCCGCTTCCTCGTGGATACTGGAGTGGAGCTCAGCGTCCTGCCCCCTTCGCTGGCCGACATTCGTTCCGGTAAGCGGGGGCCCGTCCTCACCGCGGCGAACGGCAGCCTCATCTGCACATATGGACTGCGCATGGTTCCCATCGTGCACGGCTCCTGCCATTTCTCATGGAGCTTCACCATTGCCGACGTCTCCCAACCATTGCTCGGGGCCGATTTCCTCCGGGCGCATTCCCTCATGGTGGACGTCGGGCGTCAGCGTTTGATCAACGCCACTACGATGGAGCCGATCACGTTGCGTGTGGATCAACCGGTGGGACGGCCACTGGTGTCCGTGGACTCCCGATTCGCACGGATCTTGGCTGCGTTCCCGGACATTCTCACTCCGCAGTTTCAATCAGCAACCCCCAGCCACGGGGTGTTGCATTATATCCCGACTACCGGCCCACCACTCCATGCACGAGCACGGCGACTGCCACCAGATAAACTGCGTCTGGCATGGCGGGAATTCCGCACGATGGAGGCCTTGGGGATCGTCCGCCTTTCGAGCAGCCCTTGGGCGTCCCCACTCCACATGGTCCCCAAGTCAAGTGGGGGCTGGCGACCTTGTGGGGATTACCGACGGCTGAACGCTGCAACAACAGTGGATCGATACCCCGTACCCCACACCCAGGACTTCACGGCCCATTTGGCTGGGGCCACAATTTTTTCCAAAGTGGATCTGGTACGGGGTTATAATCAGATCCCGGTTCACCCGGATGACGTGCCGAAGACGGCGATCATCACGCCATTCGGGCTTTACGAGTTTACTCGGATGCCGTTCGGCCTCAAAAACGCTGCACAGGCCTTTCAGCGCCTCATGGACGGGGTTTGTCGCGGCCTCGATTTCGTGTTCGTGTACCTGGACGACATCCTGGTGGCCAGCCGCTCGCAACAGGAACACTGCGCTCACCTTCGGCAGCTCTGTCAGCGGCTCAGCGAGCATGGTTTGGCCATCAACCTGGACAAGTGCCGTTTTGGGGTGAACGAAATTGACTTCCTCGGCCACCGCGTGACTGCGCAAGGCGCGGTTCCCCTGCCTGACAGGGTCGACGCCATCCGTCGGTTTCCCCGCCCACGCACGGTGCGTGGCCTGCAGGAATTTGTCGGCATGGTGGCATTCTACCATCGTTTCGTGCCATCCGCGGCCCACATCATGCGGCCCCTGTATCAACTTCTGGCGGGTGGGCAGCACAAGAGCGTGGAGTGGACCCACGAGGCGGAGGCAGCTTTTGACGGCGCGAAGGAGGCCCTTGCTCGGGCCGTACTGCTGGTACACCCGCGGGGAGATGCCCCGACTGCTCTCACGGTGGACGCCTCGGAGTCGGCGGTTGGTGCTGTGCTGGAGCAGCTGACAGGCGGAGGTTGGCAGCCCCTGGCCTTCTTCAGTCGGCACCTCAACCGTGCGCAGACCAAGTACAGCGCGTTCGATCGTGAGCTCCTGGCTCTGTACCTGGCTGTGCGCCATTTTCGCTACTTCCTGGAGGGCTGCCCGTTCACCGCCTACACCGACCATAAGCCGTTCACTTTCGCCCTGCAGAAGGTTTCCGATCCCTGATCCGCACGACAGCAGCGGCAATTGGCCTACATATCGGAGTACACGACATCTATCTGCTACATCAAGGGGAAAGAGAATCGGGTGGCCAACGCATTGTCCTGGCCCCCTATCAACGCCGTGTTCGAGGTGGCGCCCGGAATGGACTATTCTGCTCTGGCGGCGGCACAGCTCACGGACGATGAGGTGCCCGCCTACCGGACTGCCATCTCCAGACTCCGCCTTGAGGATGTTCCTCTCGGTCCTGGGGGAGTGACAATCCTGTGCGATGTGTCGTCCGGTCAGCCGCGCCCCATCGTCCCTGCCACCTGGCGCCGGAGGGTGTTCGAGGTGATCCACGGACTGGCTCACCCATCAATCCGGGCGACAACGGCACTAGTGGCCGCTCGTTTCATGTGGCACGGTCTGCGCAAGCAGGTTGGCCATTGGGCTCGCACCTGCATTCCGTGCCAGACGGCAAAAATCCAGCACCATGTCCGTGCGCCTCTCCAGGAGTTTGGTCTACCTCACCGGCGGTTCGACCATCTCCACATAGACATTGTAGGCCCTCTCCCGCCATCCCGGGGCATCACCCACCTTCTGACAATGGTGGACCGCTTCACGCGGTGGCCGGAGGCCATTCCGTTGACCGATACTTCAACGGTTACGTGTGCTCGTGCGTTGTCCGCGCACTGGATTGCTCGCTTCGGGGTGCCGGCGCACATCTCCTCAGACCGGGGGCCACGGTTCAC
Organism: Amblyraja radiata; assembly: GCF_010909765.2. Taxonomy (NCBI): domain Eukaryota; kingdom Metazoa; phylum Chordata; class Chondrichthyes; order Rajiformes; family Rajidae; genus Amblyraja; species Amblyraja radiata. Next base: position 75,917,118 of record NC_045959.1, on the reverse strand, counting down.
CTCCGAGCTGTGGTCAGCCATGGCTCGCTTGCTGGGGGTGCGGCTACACCACACCACGGCTTACCACCCGCAAGCTAACGGTCTGGTGGAGAGATTCCACCGGCAGCTGAAGGCAGCACTGAAGGCACGACTCTCCGGCCCGGACTGGATGGACGAGTTGCCGTGGGTCATGCTGGGCATCCGGACCGCTCCCAAAGAGGACTTGGCCTCATCATCGGCGGAGCTCGTTTATGGGTCGTCACTCACGATGCCCGGGGAGTTCGTGCCGTCGGCGCCGGGGCAGCAGGGAAGCCCTCATCCACCCTAAAGCGCCTTCGCGAGCAAGTTGGCAGGCTCACACCCGTCCCGACGTCCCGCCATGGGACATTTCGCCCACACGTGCCATCAGCCCTCAGGGACTGCCCGTACGTCTTCCTGCGCCGTGATGCCCACCGGACGCCACTCCAGAGGCCGTACGAGGGCCCGTTCCGAGTGCTGGAACACGGGCAGTCAACTTTTGTCCTGGACATGGGGGGCCGGCCGGAGGCAGTGTCGATTGACCGTTTGAAGCCGGCACACCTGGACATTGACCAGCCGGTGCTGGTTGCCCAACCTCGGCCTCGAGGGCACCCCCCTTCACGGCTCCCTCCGCCTGTCACTCCACCTGTCCTCCCGCCGGTCCCTCATCCTGTCCCTCCACCTATGCCTCCGCAAGCCCCACGAGCGGCTAACTTCCGCACGCGGGCCGGCCGGGTCGTGCGCCCGCTGGTGCGTTTCGTGCCTCTGGTTCTGGGGGGAGGTCCTGTGGCGGCTCCCAAGGGTCGTGCCATCATAGTGTCGAACCCCTCGGCACAGGAGTGGTTCAGTCCGGAGGCGGCCCTTAGCCGGAGGCTTTAAAGGCAGGGGTTTGGGTGCCATCTTCCTCTCGTTTGGTCTTCCCTACAACTGGGAGGAACATAATAAAAAGTGCCTCTCAAAACACGACTTCGTGCTTCATTCTGAGACCCACGCACTACAACCCTATTAATTCTCTACTCACTTTTCTTATTTCTAACCTTTATGATACTATTAAGAATTTTTTTTTTTTAGGAGACATTTTCGGGAGAAAGATCAAATAGATCCAAAACCCATCCATCCTACAGACAGGTGGAACGCTGTGTTTAATGTGTTCAACCATTTACTTTTCTACAGACTATTTAACCCATAAGATGCAAGACACTACTATGAAAGGTGGAGGTAAAATAATTACATTCTGCAGTTGGAATGTCAAGGGCGTTAACGAACCAATTAAAAGAGGTAAAGTACTTACACATTTAAAACTACTTAAGGCTGATATAATGTTTCTTCAGGAAACCCATCTTAAAAATGAGGCACATAATAGATTGAAAGTCAAATGGAGTGACAAATCATACCATTCTCTTATAAGTCAAGAGGGGTAGCTATTTTAATTCGTAAGGGTTCACCATTCAAACATATCTCATCTATCATGGATACCGAAGGTAGATACGTTATATTAGTGGGTGAATTGCACTCAACAAGATTGATATTGGTTAATATCTATGCACCAAACTTTGATAACCCGTTATTTTTTAAGAAAATATTTAATACTATCCCAGAATTCGGACAGTATAACTTGATAATTGGCGGAGATCTAAACTGCACATCAGTTCCCTATTTGGACAGATCGTCAACTCAAAATAAAATAAAATCCAAGACGTGTGAACTATTAAATTCGTACATAAACACTGCCAATATTAAATATGTGTGGAGAATTAAAAATCCCTCAGGGCGAGAGTATTCATTATATTCTCCAGTGCACAAAACTTACTCAAGAATTGATTATTTCTTAGTGGATTCCAAACTTATTCCCTATTCATATAGCTCAAAATATCACAACATTATTATTTCAGTTCACTCTCCTTTAACTTTTACGGTAAAAATACAAGAAATATCGGAGAAGTAGACGCACTGGAAATTCAATCCACAAATTTTAAATGACAGGGCATGTTATGACTACCTCAACACGCAGATTAAAATGTTTTTTCAGATCAACGACCTTCCAGAAACATCTGCTTCCCTTTTATGGGAAACTTTTAAAGCATTTGTCAGAGGGTGTCTTATTTTATTTCAAGCTTCTCAAAACAAGAAGAATCACACAAAACAACATGAACTAGAAAGAGATAAGCCAGTTAGATTCAGAAAATGCGATCGCTCCTTCTATGATAAAACATAACAAAATTGCCGCTCTCAAATATAGGTTAAATCATATACTCAGCTCAAATTTTAAGGCTATTCCAGCATACTAAACAAATACACTTTGAATTTGGTGATAAACCACAGAAATTTCTAGCATGTCAACTCTGTAAATTACAGGATGAACGGACAATCTACAAAATCAGATCAGATAAGGGAGATTTCCTCACATTACCTACGGACATTAATGATAGATTCCTGCAATATTACCAGACGCTATACTCGGCAAAAACAACACACAGCTCAGTGAACATGCAACATTTTTTGCAGAAATGCAACCTTTCAGGTTTAAATGAGAGAGATAGAGATTTACTGGGTGCAGAAATAACATTAACAGATATTGAAGAAACTATCAGATCTCTGAAAAACGGGAAGACCCCTGGCCCCGGTGGTTTGAACAATGAATTTTATTAAAAAATTAGTGACCTGGTCTCCCCACGCTTACAGACTCTATATAGTTATGCTTTTAAGCAACAGATATTGCCACAAACTTTGACTGAATCAACAATAACACTAATTCCAAAAAAAATAAGGATCTTGAAGACCCAGGCTCGTATAGAGCCATAGCCCTTTTAAAGTCTGATCAGAAGATATTAGCCAAAATTTTAGCTCACAGATTAAGTTTGGTGGTCCACAAGTTAATACATCCCGATCAATCAGGTTTTATCCCGAAACGATATTCATTCTATAATCTAAGACGTTTGTTTAATATAATATATTCAATTAGAATATTAAATGAAGATTTACCAATCATTTCGTTAGACGCTGAAAAAGCATTTGATCAGGTGGAATGGCCCTACCTCTTTTCTGTGATGGAAACATTTCATCTCGGTGAAAACTGCTGCTCATGGGTGAAACTCCTATATACAAACCCAACAACTAGAATATTGACAAATCAAATGTTGTCACCTAAATTTAATTTATCCAGAGGGTGTAGACAAGGATGTCCACTTTTCCCGCTTCTATTTGCCCTTGTTATAGAACCACTCGCAGAGAGTATTAGATCCCACTCAGAAATACATGGGTATAATACTAAGCATACAGTTAATAACGCTGCCCCCCAACTTCAGGACTGCTTTGAGCACACCCAGTGGGATCTTTTTGCAAATCAGGACATAAGAGACTACACATCCACAGTCATGTTCTACATACAGAACTGCATCAATAACGTCACTGTCGACAGAGAGGTCAGGTGTTATCCAAACAGCAAACTGTGGATGACCAGTGATGTTAGAAAGCTGCTGAGGGAAAGCAACTCAGCCTTTAGATCTGCAATGATGAACTGTACAGCACTGCCAGATCTAAACTAAAGAGAGCCATCAAAGAGGCAAAGGCAGCCTATGGAAGAAGACTAGGGGGACGCTTTAATGAGAGGGACCCTCGGCATATTTGGTTATTTAGCAACTCGCCAACTACAAGGGCAACAGGGGCTCAACCACCAGCAGCAGTAGCTACTTGCTAGCTGAGGAGCTTAACCACTTTTTCGCCCGTTTTGAGCTGAATGAGGCAGAGCCTGCGCCTGCAGCCGCATCCAGTACTGATGACCTGGCACTCACTGTGAGCACAGAGGATGTCAGGAGAGCACTCCGCAGTGTTAACCCCAGGAAGGCTGCTGGCCCAGATGGCATCCCAGGGAGAGGACTGCGGGACTGTGCAGACCAGTTGGCGGAGGTATTTAGCGACATCTTTAACATCTCTCTGTCAACATGCACTGTCCCTAAATGCTTCAAGACTGCCACCATTGTGCCCGTTCACAAAAAAACATCTATCACCAGCTTGAACGACTACAGACCTGTTGCTCTTACTTCAACTGTGATGAAGTGCTTTGAGAGGCTGGTCCTGGAACACATTAAATCCTCATTCCCACCCACCCTGGATCAGCATCAGTTTGCATACAGAGCCAACAGGTCAACAGAGGACGCCATCAACATAGCTCTACATTCTGCACTGACTCAGCTGGAGCGCCCCGGCACATATGTGAGGATGTTGTTTGTAGATTTCAGTTCTGCATTCAATTCCATCATCCCCAGCAGAATGGTGGACAAACTGTTTGACCTGGGTGTAAATACCAACACATGCAGATGGATCAAGGACTTCTTAACAGATCGCCCACAGACTATCAGGATGGGGTCCAATCACTCCCCAGTCCTGACGCTCAGCACAGGAGCGCTACAAGGTTGTGTGCTGAGTCCTATTCTCTACACAATATAGACCCATGGCTGCACACCAACACACAGCAAAAACCGGATCATTAAGTTTGCAGATGACATGACTGTGGTGGGTCTGATAAATAAGAACGACGAGTCTGCCTACAGAGATGGTCCAGAAACTGACTGTCTGGTGCACTAACAATAACCTGGTACTCAACCCAACCAAAACAAAAGAACTGGTTATTGACTTCAGGAGGAGGAAAGAGGAACCTGCTGCTCTCTACATCAAAGGAGGCATGGTGGAGAGAATCACTGACTTTAAGTTCCTGGGTACATACATCTCCCAGGACCTCACATGGACAGTGAACACCATCACTCTCGTAAAGAAGTCACAGCAGCAGCTATATTTCCTGAGGACTCTGCGGAGAGCAAATGTGGAAAGCATCCTCTCCTATGGCATCCTGGTCTGGTTTGCTAGCTACACTGTGGCTGAAAGGAAGGCACTACAGAGAGTTATTAAAACAGCACAGAGCATCACAAACGCTCAACTACCCTCCCTGGAAGACATTTACAGGGCCCGATGTTTACGTCGGGACACAAACATCAAACAGGACTCATCCCACCCTGCCAACCACCTTTTCGCTCTGCCACCCTCTGGGAGGCGATACAGGTCTCTGAAGGCCCGCACTTGTAGACTAATTAACAGTTTCTATCCATGTGCCATTAAAGAACTAAACTCAAATAGATAACATTGCGGGCAACACAACATAATTCGTGGTGCAATATAAAAATTTGTCTGCTGGAGTGTGCAATATAATGTGCAATATTTCTACTATCTATTTATTTAGTTTATTCATTGATCTTGCCGGTAATATGAGAGTTAATGGTTGATCGCATATGCCCCCCTCAGGAAAACTGCTCCTACCATCACAAAGACCATCACAACTTGGCCTGATGGTGCCTCTCAGCAGCTGCAGGACTGCTTCGACAGGACCAACTGGGATGTGTTTGAACACCAGGACCTGGAGGTGTTCACAGACAGTGTACTATGTTACATTAAAAACTGCATGGACACTGTCACAGTGGACAAACGCATCTGGGTCTACCCCAACCAGAAGCCCTGGATGACCCGGGAGGTCCAACGGCTGTTAAAAGAGAGGAACACCGCTTTTAGGTCTGGCGATAGGGCTTTATACAACACGGCCCGAGTTAACCTGAAGAGAGGCATCAGAGAGGCCAAATCAGACTACAGGAGGAGGATAGAGGACCACCTGGACAGTAATAACAGCAGGCAGGTGTGGCAGGGGATCCAGTATCTCACCAATTACAAGACCAACCTTGGAGCTGCTGAAGGTGACGCCTCGTTGGCAGAGGAGCTGAACCTATTCTTTGCTCGCTTTGAATTGGAGCCACCAGAGACAGCCACATCACACCACATGGTCCACAGCAGCTTAACCCTCAAAATAGAGAAGCATGAGGTGAGACGCACACTGCGGGCCATCAATCCGAGGAAGGCTGATGGACCCGACGGCGTCTCTGGACGCGTGCTGAAGGAATGCGCAGACCAGCTGGCTGGAGTCTTTACAAGGATTTTCAACCAGTCTCTGGCCCAGTCCACTGTCCCTTCCTGTCTGAAGTCCTCCACCATAGTCCCCTTGCCCAAAAAACCCCACATCTCCAGCCTCAACGACTACCGGCTAGTCGCACTCACACCAGTGGTGATGAAGTGCTTTGAAAAACTGGTCCGGGGTCATATCACATCACTCCTGCCCCAAAGCTTTGACCCCCACCAGTTTGCGTATAGAGCGAATAGATCTACAGAGGACGCTGTAGCCACAGCTCTCCATGCTGCACTGTCCCACCTGGAGCAGCGGGGGAGCTACGTGCGGATGCTCTTTGTGGACTACAGCTCTGCTTTTAACACCATCCTTCCCCACAAACTGGTGGACAAACTGAGGGACCTGGGACTTCCATACTCCACCTGCATGTGGATAAATAGCTTCCTGTCGGGTCGCAGCCAGAGAGTCAGAGTGGGCCATCACACATCCACGGCCCTCAGCCTCAGTACCGGCTCTCCACAGGACTGCGTGCTGAGCCCCCTGCTTTACACCATCTACACATATGACTGCACCCCTGCCCAACACAGTAACACCATTGTCAAATTCGCGGATGACACCACGGTGGTGGGGCTCATCTCTGGGGGGGATGAGTACGCCTACAGGGATGAGGTGGAACAGCTGACAGTGTGGTGTGGAGAGAATAACCTGCTCCTCAACACCTCAAAGACCAAGGAGCTCATAATAGACTACAGGAAGAAGAAAACGGACATTACACCATTAATCATCAGAGGGGACTGTGTGGAGAGGGTGGCGGATTTCCGCTTCCTGGGAATCCACATTGAGGAGGACCTGACATGGAGCGTGAACACCTCTGCGCTGCTGAAAAAGGTCCAGCAGAGACTGCACTTCCTGAGGGTGCTCAGGAAGAACAACATCACCCAGAGACTGCTGCTGTCCTTTTATCGGTGCTCCATAGAGAGCATCCTAACATACTGTGTATGCGTGTGGTACACCAGCTGCACAGCGGCTCAGAGGAAAGCGCTCCAGAGGGCCATTGACAACGCCCAGAAGATTGTCGGCTGCCCTCTCCTCACCTTGGAGGACTTACACAGTTCCCACTGTCTCAAGAAATCCCAGAACATTATAAAGGACATTTCCCACCCCGGACACTCCCTGTTTGAACTGTTGCCGTCAGGCAGACGGTACAGATCAATGAGGACAAGGACAAACAGACTCAAAAAGTTTTTATCCCACAGCAATAACTACACTTAATATAGCCACCAAATGAGCGCAGGTGCGCTACATACCAAAGGTATTGTGCAATCGACAGAAGAATGTATGGTTATGTGTTTATGCTTGTTTTTTTCATGTTATTTATTCTAGTTGTTTATTTCAGATATTTCTCTTTTACGTATCGTTAGCTTTTAGATAATGTGTGAATGGTGCACTGACTGGTTGGCATTTTAATTTTGTTGTACATATTTACATGCAACTGTCCATATGGTGCCAGCGCAATAACCTGGCCCTCAACACCAGCAAAACCAAGGAACTGATTGTGGACTTTGGAAGGAGTAGGAGGGGGACCCACAGCCCCATTTATATCAACGGGTCGATGGTTGAAAGGGTCAAGAACTTCAAGTTCCTGGGCGTGCACATCTCTGAAGATCTTTCCTGGTCCGAGAACACTAACGCAATTATCAAAAAAGCTCATCAGCACCTCTACTTCCTGAGAAGATTACGGAGAGTCGGTTTGTCAAGGAAGACTCTCTCTAACTTCTACAGGTGCACAGTAGAGAGCATGCTGACCGGTTGCATCGTGGCTTGGTTCGGCAATTTGAGCGCCCTGGAGAGGAAAAGACTACAAAAAGTAGTAAACACTGCCCAGTCCATCATCGGCTCTGACCTTCCTTCCATCGAGGGGATTTATCGCAGTCGCTGCCTCAAAAAGGCTGGCAGTATCATCAAAGACCCACACCATCCTGGCCACACACTCATCTCCCTGCTACATTCAGGTAGAAGGTACAGGAGCCTGAAGACTGCAACAACCAGGTTCAGGAATAGCTACTTCCCCACAGCCATCAGGCTATTAAACCTGGCTCGGACAAAACTCTGATTATTAATAACCACTTTCTGCTATTTGCACTTTATCAGTTTATTTATTCATGTGTGTATATATTTATATCATGGTATATGGACACATTTATCTGTTTTGTAGTAAATGCCTACTATCTTCTGTGTGCTTAAGCAAAGCAAGAATTTCATTGTCCTATACAGGGACACATGACAATAAACTCACTTGAACTTGAACTTACATGTTATAATGACAATAAAGAACCTATACCTTATTGTGTTTTTGTTCTTTTAAATCTTTTTATCCTGTGCCTTCTATTGTATATCACTGAAGGAGATGCACTGACATTTCATTCTACAGTTGCTGTGCAATGACAATAAAACGTATTCTATTCTATTCTATTCTATAAAATGTCTATATATGCAGACGATTATACATCACAAACCCAGAAATTAGCATTCCGACTTTATTAAATCTCATAACTCAATTTGGTTCATTCTCGGGATATAGAATTAATTGGAATAAAAGCGAAATTATGCCAATAATGGAACAAAACCTGCTTATACTTCAACAGTATCCTTTTAAAATTGCCTATGTAAAGTTTAAATACCTTGGAATCTACATGACCAAGAAATATACTTCTTTATTCAAATCAAAATGTTCTCCTTTACTTATTAAATTACACAGAAATATCCAATATTGGAAAACACTTCCCATCTCTTTAGTTGGTAGAATTAATGCTATAAAGATGATTTTTCTCCCACAATTATTATACTTATTCTAATTATATTATTATTATATATCTCCCAAAAAAAACTTTAAAAAAATTGTTACAAATTTTATCTGGGACTATAAGAACCACAGAATAAATAAAAAACATTTATGCAAGTCCAAAGTTAATGGAGGATTAGCTTTACCAAACTTTCTATTATATTACTGGGTAGTTAATATTAAAAATATTACCTTCTGGCTGGATGACATTGATCAACAACCAGACTGGCTAAAGATGGAGAAGGAGGACTGCTTACCTTTTGAAATAGGCTCGATTCTTCTAGCTCCGATTAATTTGAATTAAAAAAACATACGGAGAAAATCCGATTATACATAGTGCTATACGTATGTGGAATCAATTTTACTTCGGAGTCACGTGAGTGACTACGTGAAGAAGGGCCGTCCGTCAGTGTGCGCGTCATTACGTCTGAACGCAACACGCACGACGGACTGGCAGGCACTGAGTCCTCCCAGGCCGTCAGGATGAGCAGGTAAGGAAAGTTGAATCACTTACCTGCGTTCTTTCGGGCTTGAAGTTTTTTTCAGAGCCCAGATGTCGAGGAGACGGCCCGCGGGGATGTCGGCTGCCGAAGACCGCAGCTTTCCAAATAGCGGGCGACGGTCTGGTTCCCGACATTAGCGCCGACAGCAGAATCGGCAGGAGACTTTGCGCGGGAGCAGGAGCACCGTGGTTGACCTGCGGGACGTAATACCACCCGCAAGTCTAAACAAACCCGTTGACTCAGATGAGTCCGGGGAAGAGGGATACCCTCCCTCAACGGAGAGCGTCTGAGGACGACTTCTCCCACATGGAGCAACATATGGAGAAGTTGCTCCAACAATGATCTGCTCCAAAGGAGGGAGCAGTATCAGCATGGCCTACAGCAGTGCCAGTGCCGGGAGCCTCGCACATGGGGCAGCCCAATGTCTTCCCCATTGGAGGGGGAACTACATGTGGAAGAAACCACTCTGAATCTGAGTACAAAGAAGAGGGGGGGGGGGGGAACCTTCCCAGGGACAAGCAGAAGAAAGGAAGTAAGTAAGTAAGTTTTACTTATATTGCACTGTTTAAGTCAACACCAAAATGCTTTACATAAAAGGAATAAGAAGCTTTCATACAAACAAACAGAAAATAAGTGCTTCTGCAATCATCCAGGTTCCACTGGGTGCTTCCCTGGATGGAATCTAGCTCTTGACAGCCCGGGTATTATGGAGAACCCGCAGGCAGCAGCACCTGTTTTCAGGGCTGCACAAATGTCTCCTGCTCTGAGGAGAGGAGCATTCATGGTCCATTTCAGTCTGACCAAAGCTAGAATCTCATTTAGGTCCACTGGAAGGGCCATGTCAGCACAGGTATCCTCAGGGGCCTGCGGCAGCACCTGTTTTCAGGGCTGCCTACGAACCTCACTCTCAGTGGAGGGGAGTGTGAATGATCAGTAGGTAACTGATCTCGACTTTTTCATCGGGAGCCTGGGAGCTCCAAACCGGCGCGGCCTTTTCGGCTTCGGCAGCCGCGGGCTCCAACCAGGAAGCGGCCGTTCCAGGTGGCCCAGCCGCCGAAAGGACTCTCCCGACGCCGGGGCAAGACCACCCGGTGAGAACGGCCAGGGACATCGGGCCTCCGTAGAGGCAATTGCGGTGGCCTCAATAGGCCTGACTTTGGGGTGAACATGGGGTGGGGACTGGACATTGTGCCTTCCTCCACAGTGCTATCCACTGTGGGGGGATGATTTTTTCTGTCTAATTGTAGTCCTGTAGGTCTGTGTCCAAGATGGCTGCCGTGAAGGGAGAGTGGACGCTGGCGCGCTTTGGCTGCCGCTGCTCTCTCTTCACACTGTGTTTTTGATTTTCTGTTTTTGGATTGAATTCTGTTTTTAATTTGTGTCTCTGTGATGTCTTTATTACTTGTTATATTCCGATTATATGTTATTCCGATTACTATGTAAGGTGTCCTTGAGATGTCTAAAATTTATTATTATTATTATTATTATGAAGAGAATTTACAATCTAATACCTCTAAGACCAAAGGTACACGGACATGGGATGTGAGCGTGGTACTAACCCTACTTTGACAGTGGGGACCGCCTATAACTAACCCTGAAGGTGGTATGCTGACAAAGAGTCCAGACACTGCAAAAGCTACGGTTGGACCACATGACCACCAATATGAACAACATAACATTCGTAATCAGGAACCTGATATAAACATAGCAGGCCAGGAATGCCATGGATGGAGTTCCAGTTCTTGGCATATCCAGAGGACCTACGGTTGTGTGTGTGGTAACATACTAACACCACTATCTGAGAGTTACGGAGAACCACAGAGGCTCAGAACAGACCAGAAGGTGTCAACACAAACCATCTCCAGATGGTCAAAGGGGGTAATGGCGGTAACAGAGTGAACGTTCATATGGTTAAATCTCACTCCACCAGGGCTGCATCTACGTCGGCAGCAAGAACAATGGACGTGCCTCTTGACAACATCCTAGTGGCTGCAGGATGGACGAATGAAATAACGGTCCACCGGTTTTATAACAAACCTATTACCGGACTGGGGGTGTTTGCACGTACCATTTTAAGTTCTGTCCCATAGTTTACCCCCAAAGTTGGGAGGGGAAACTAGTTTTTAAAAACTTTTCTTTCATTTAAAGCATTAGTGTCCTTACTTAACTACGTAATGTCTGAATGCTTTAATGATTACACGCATCCATGGTCAATCAATTCAGTGTGTGACACCTGGATTCGTAACCGGCGTAAAATCACAGAGCTTTGAAATCTTCACGTAGTCACTCACGTGACTCCGAAGTAAAATAGTAAGATTAAACGAGAACTTACCAGTTTGAAGTTTGATATTGATTTTATGAGGAGTTACGATGAGCGATTACGTGCCCACCGCTCCCACCCTCATACTATCAAGGTCACATGGAAGTTCTAGTTTCTTCAATCTTACTATTCTCAGGTCTTCTTTTTATCTGTGATTTAACACCGCTGCTTTGAAGGTTGACACGCACGCAGACGGACGGCCCTTCTTCACGTAATCGTAACTCCTCATAAAATCAAGATCAAACTTCAAACTGGTAAGTTCTCGTTTAATCTTACTATTAAAACCCACTCTAAAATTGGGTAATTTATCGCCTTTTCTCCCGATTGCAAATAACCCTTCTTTTAAACCGTCTGTTTTATCAAAGGTATCAAAGGTATTTTATTGGTCACATTCACATACACCTAGGTGTAGTGAAGTGAAATGCTTCTTGCCATTTTGCAGCACATAAAGAAGGAATACAGACATAACATTAATAAGAGTTTTAAACATAAAGAACATCCCCCCACAATGGTTCCCATTATGAGGGAAGGCACAAAGTCCAGTCCCCAACCCCAGTTCATCCATAGTCGGGCCTATTGAGGCCTCCACAGTTGCCTCTACGGAGGCCCGATGTTCCAGGCCGTTCTCGCCGGGTGATGTTGCTCCGGCGTCGGGAGAGTCCTCTCAGCGGCTTGGGAACCCTGGAATGGCCGCTTCCATACTGGAGGCCGCGGCTTCCAAAGCCAACAAGGCCGCGCCGGTTGGAGCTCCACAACTGCCAATCTTATCTTGAGATCCCAGGCTCCCAGTGTAAAGTTCAGCGCCGCCGCCCGCAGCTGGTTGCTCCACAGTCCCGCAGCTCCGCGATGTTTTCCTAAGTGATCTTCAGCTCACCGGAGCTCCAGCGCGGCGACCCGGGCAAGGCATCGCCCGCTCCGCGATAGCACTCCAGCGCTGTGCCGCCGCCGAAGCTGAGGTTCTGGGTGGTCCCCGACAGGAAACGCCGCTCCAGGCCCGCTGGTAGGCCGGGAGGACGGGTCGAAGCTGCAGCCCGGAGAAAAGCTGCCTCTCCGACCAGGTAGGGACCCTGAAAGGTAGTTTCCCCCTTCCCCCCCCCACCCCCCACATAAAAAAGTCTAGACCTCCAAACAAAACACTTAACTAACTAAAATAAAAAATAAAAAGATGAAAAGACAGACAGCTGCTGGCTGGGCAGCCATGCACAGGACAGCGCCCCTACATGTGATGTAGAGGATTTGTCCAATGGAAAACCCATGGAATTAAAACGGTGGGAGACCTTTACCAAAATGGCATTTTTCTCTCATTTCAGGAACTACAACAGAAATACGAGTTACATGCTAATAATTTTTTTAGATATCTGCAACTCAGACACTATGTACAACTACATACGCAAGACAATAGATTTAGGGGTCCAGAAACCCTTGATGAATGTTTGAATAGACATCACAATACAAATAAATTAATATTTTATATTTATAATATCCTCTTAGATACTGAAGTTCCGTCTTCAGAATCATATAGACGAGCATGGGAAGACGAGTTGGGTCAATCCACAATAAAAGACCCATGAGATGAAAGCTTACAATATATAAATCACTGTTCGCTAAATGCTAGACACTCCTTGATACAATTCAAAATATTATACAGACTACATTATTCGAAGGCAAAATTAAATAGGATTTTTCCAAATATTTCCCCTCTCTGTGATAGATGTCAATTTCAAGAAGCCAACTTAACGCATACCTTTGTATAAAAATTCAACATTTTTGGGGGGACATTTTAAAAATTATTTCTGAAGTTATCAATATCCAACTGGACCCAGAGCCAAAATTAATAATATTAGGATTATCAGAACATACTACAAACTTTACGATAAGTCAGAGACAATTTCTTGATTACAGTCTAATAACTGCGAAAAAATTAATACTAACATTTTGGAAAAAACCAGCAGCCCCCACAATTAAAATGTGGGTTACGGAAATGACTGAGACCTTGCACTTGGAAAAAATAAGACTTGTCTTAATTGACAAACCAGAATTTTTTGTTAGAATATGGTCTCCATTTATTGAATTTTTGAAAAAGGAAATTGGTTTAACACAAAATCAGGGTTGAAACCCGGGTTTGGGACTGGATGAATAGTTACACTCAACATTTCCCGGATCTATCTCCATAATCTTGTCATTGGTAGTTTCCTTCTGCGTCTCCTTTTTTTTTTTTTCCTTCTTCTCTCTCTATTACTTTCTCTCATCTTTTTCTCCCTTTATCTTTATTCTTTAAAAAAAACTGAAAGAACTCTGTAATTAAATTGTCGCTTACTATTATTTGTATACATGCTTCTAATAAAAATATTTTTCAAAAAAAAAAAAAAGATTTTGATGCCTGCTCACAACTATGGAGCAGGAGCCCAAGAATGTCGAGACTATTGTGTTTGCAGCATGCGTTCTGCACAACCTTATCCGTATCAGGGGTGCAGCAGCGGGATCATCAACAGCCATGGAGGAGGATGACTTGGTGGACAATCGTACAGAGAACATAACACCAGGTGCATGGAGGAGTGGTATATACGATGCACCTTTGGTGTCACTGCAGTGATTGTCAGGTAACACCGGGACAAAGAGTGGAAAAAAGCAGAGAGTCCATTACTGCTCTTACTACAACTCAATACTGGGCAGAGAGGGGGAGTCATGTGACTACAACTGTTGTAAATCACAGGAAGGACTCAGATGATTGGTTAATAGCTTGCCGTACCCTCTGTACCACGACAGTCTAATACCTATATAATGCCTTGATTTTGTACTGGAGTTATGAGTTCTCCTGACTTGCCCCTGAACCGTTTGCTCCGTGTTGGCAGGTTCAGAGAATTATTGCAGCGCTGCAATAAAGGAGCATTAAGTTGAGACAAGTGTTTGAGTCAAGTTTTCTTGAACTAGATTGACGTAAAAGAATCCGATTCGTCATCTACGGACCCGTTACGAACATTCTCCGAGTTTGAATCAAGGGGAAAACTCGGGAGAATTTGTGAGCAGCTTAGGAAAGTGGGACAGACCCTTAAAGCTGGGAAAGCAGCAGGAGTTGATGGGATCTACCTGGAATTTCTGAACAACCTTGGCCCCCATGGACGCAACTGGCTGGCTGCTTTTTTCATCCATGTCCACTGTATTGGAATTATTATCCCTAAGGCCTGGAGAGAGTCTAAAGTCATTGCCATCCTCAAGCCTGGGAAATCTGCTGATGATCCAGCTGGTTACCGACCCATCTCCCTCTTGTGCACATCCTACAAGCTGTTTGAGCGTCTCCTGCTTGCAGGATTTCTCCAGTGGTAGAACCTGTTGTGACCAGAGAGCAAGCTGGCTTTGGACCTGGTAGAAGCTGCGCGGATCAAGTCCTTGCCCTCACTACCAATATGGAGGCTGGCTTCCTACGTGCCCTGAAAACTGGTGCTGCTCTCATCGATCTGTCATCAGCTTATGGCACCGTGTGGAGATATCCCGCCCCACTCCGGTCAAATCCCTCCCTACCTATGTCGAAGACACCTCACACGCTCTTCGTCTCCTCCATGACTTCTGTTTTCCAAGCTCCCACTCCCTCATCTTCACCATGGAAGTCCAGTCACTCTACACCTCCTTCCCTCACTAGGAGGGTCTTAAAGCCCTCCGTTTCTTCCTCAACCGCAGAACCAACCAATCCCCATCTACAAATACTCTCTTCTGCCTAGCGGAGCTGGTCCTCACCCTCAACAACTTTTCCCTTGACTCCTCACATTTCCTCCAAATCCTATAGCTATGGGCATGCGCATGGGCCCCAGCTATGCCTGCCTCTTTGTAGGGTACGTCGAACAATCCTTGTTCGAGGCGGACCGTTGCCCTATCCCCAAACTCTACCTCAGCTACATTGCCGACTGCATTGGTGCTACCTCCTGCACCCATGCAGGACTCACTGACTTCATCCACTTCACCACTAACTTCCATCCGGCACTCAAATTCACTTAGACCATTTCCGACATCTCCCAACTATTTCTAGACAATCTCCATAGCAGGTAACAGACTACTGACCGACATCTACTACAAACCCACTGACTCCCATGGCTATCTGGACTACACTTCTTCCCACCCTGCTTCCTGTAAAGACTCTATCCCTTACTCCCAATTCCTCCATCTCCGCTGCATCTGCACCCAGGATGAGGTGTTCCAAACCAGGGCATCGGAGATGTCCTCATTCCTTAGGGAACGGGGGGTACCCCTCTTCGACTATAGATGAGGCTCTCACCAGGGTCTCCTCTATATCCCATAGCTCCGCCCTCATTCCGCCCTGATTCACAACTTTAGGCTGTGCACACCATACGCAAGAAGAGGATTGCCAGAGTGATGCCACAAGCAAATATAATGAACAGCACCTCTTACTCCACTTGGGTAACAGTATGACCATTGAATTCTCCAATTTCAAGTAACACATCTCCCTTTCTCCCCTCATCGCCCTTCCAGTGCACTCCCTTTCTCCCACCATCCTATCCTTTACACCCCTCTCATCCACTATTTATATCCCTCCTTCTGACTTCACATTTCACTTCTCTTCGCTCCTTATCTGATGCCCTTTTGTCTCTTTTCATCTTTAGTCCTTGTTCACCCATCAGCCAATCAGTACCCCATCACCTGTATCTACCCATCACTTGGCCCCATAGCAGAAGCGTCCACTTCGTGGGGCTGGAAACTGGAAGTATCCTGAGCTAATTGCAACAAGTGATGGCACCCACAGATTGTCGCTGGAAGCTTGCGTCCTTTTCAGGACGGACAATGATAGTGATGCGAACATTTGAAACATGGAAGATGGACATGAAAGAAGACCTATCACTTGCCAGGCTTTGTCCCACCCCCACCACTTTTCACACTTTCTTCCCGCTACTAAAATGTATGAAGAAAATTCTAACCCGAAATGGTCTACCATTTCCCCCAGAGATGCTGCCTGACCTACTGAATTACTCCAGCACTTTGTGCTTTTGTCAAGATTCCAGCATCTGCAGTACCTTGTGTCTTAATGTTACTGCTCCACTGCAAAATCTCCTCAAAAGTATGCCAACTTTGAAAAAGTTCTCCTTCTCCACAGGAGATCTCTCACTGCTTCACCATATCTGATTCCTGCTGCTGTTGCTCTTCGACTGTGTTCTGACCCAGATTGCTACCAGTCATGTTTGCAGATTATGACCACAAAATGACTCGTACAAGGACTGTAATATCCACATAAGTCTAAAGCAGGTTATTTTAGATGTTGATTTTTTTGATTGACATCTTGTAGCATTGTGAAAATAATCCTTGCATTAAGTCATAATTCTTCTGTCAAAAAAGTTATCCTATCAACAGTAATTCACTTTGGTGTCCCCACTTACATGAGAAGTTATTGCTCAACATCAATACAACAAAAGCTATTGGACCAGACCAGATACAGAATCAAGCCCTCATGATCGCGGCCGAAGAACTGGCTCCTCGTTTGCAGTTCATTTTCCAACAGTCGCTTGACTCAGGTGATGTTCCGCTGGATTGGAGGAAGGCTAACATTGAAAAAGTTACTTTTATAACTACTAAACCAGGTTCGCTTCTCAATAAACAGACACCACACAAACAGTTTGGTAGACCAGTTCAAAACTTTACTTAACATCGGCCGATGGAAGGGAGCGAGAATTCCAGCTAAGTGACCGATATAGACACTCGACTGTCCTCGGTTCCCTTCTCTGAACAACAGAATTACATCGCATTATATAGTGTTTCTTTGTCACATTAGCACATTCCACAGACATTAGTCATTGTCAGAGGTACAGGAAAAGGCATCACATCAAAGGCCTTTTGTTTACAGGTTATGATATACTAAAAACATTGGCCATTTGTTTTAGGTCATTTTATCTTCAAGGAGATCACCCTAGCTCTTTGCTGTTTCTTTCTCTGTCACTTGGTCCTTCATAAACATAGGCCATTTGTTTTAGGTCATTTTATCTTCAAAGAGATCACCCTAGCTCCATGCTGTTTCCTCTCTGTCACTTGGTCCTTCATAAACATAGGCCATTTGGTTTATGGCATCTTATCTTTCCACTTCCCTGGATCCTCTCCCATCACTTTGCCCCTCCTAAACATTGGTCATTTGGTTTATGGCATCTTACTTCAAAGATGTGACTAGCTGTTTCTCTCTTCCTTTATTGCCTCCTCCCCCATAAACATTGGTCATTTGGTTCATAGCATCTTACTTCAAAGATGTGACTAGCTGTTTCTCTCTTCCTTTATTGCCTCCTCCCCCATAAACATTGGTCATTTGGTTCATAGCATCTTACTTCAAAGATGTGACTAGCTGTTTCTTTCTCTGTCACTTCCTCACTTGGGAGACAATGTTATGGTAATTATTATCCCACACACTGCAACCTGAGGCAAGCCTAATTTGACACTAAATATGAGCTGTAAGCTAGCCCAGAAACCCATTTTAATTTCTTCTTATTTTTATAACTTTATTCGGCTTCATCAACATCACTCCTCTCTTTAAGAAGGGTTCAACCACCATCCCGATGAATTATCGTCCTGTTTCATTAACAAGCACTTGCTGCAAACTGCTGGAGTATTTAATTGAATGTAATCTGATGAGACACCTTAGCAAACATAACATTCTTGCTGACAACCAATATGCATGCGAGTCTCAGCTTATCCTGACGACAAATGACCTAGCCAAGAACCTTGATAGCAATGTCATCACGGATTTAGTAGTGCTAGTCTTTTCTAAAGCATTTGATGTCATCCCACACCAGAGACTGCTTCCGAAGCTTGACTTCTATGGTGTTCGTTCCAACAGATTTGGACGAGGGAATTGAATGCAACATCTCCAAGTTTGCGGATGACACGAAGCTGCGGGGCAGTGTTAGCTGTGAGGAGGATGCTAGGAGGCTGCAAGGTGACTTGAATAGGTTGGGTGAGTAGGCAAATGCATGGCAGATGCAGTATAATGTGGATAAATGTGAGGTTATCCACTTTGGTGGCAAAAACAGGAAAGTAGATTATCTGAATGGTGGCCGATTAGGAAAAGGGGAGATGCAACGAGACCTGGGTGTCATGGTACACCAGTCATTGAAAGTAGGCATGCAGGTGCAGCAGGCAGTGAAGAAAGCGAATGGTATGTTAGCATTCATAGCAAAAGGATTTGAGTATAGGAGCAGGGAGGTTCTACTGCAGTTGTACAGGGTCTTGGTGAGACCACACCTGGAGTATTGCATACAGTTTTGGTCTCCTAATCTGAGGAAAGACATTCTTGACATAGAGGGAGTACAGATAAGGTTCACCAGACTGATTCCTGGGATGTCAGGACTTTCATATGAAGAAAGACTGGATAGACTCGGCTCGTACTCGCTAGAATTTAGAAGATTGAGGGGGATCTTATAGAAACGTACAAAATTCTTAAGTGGTTGGACAGGCTAGATGCAGGAAGATTGTTCCCGATGTTGGGGAAGTCCAGAACAAGGGGTTACAGTTTAAGTATAAGGGGGAAGTCTTTTAGGACCAAGATGAGAAAAACATTTTTCACACAGAGAATGCCACAGAAGGTAGTTGAAACATAGAAAATAGGTGCAAGAGTAGGTCATTCGGCCCTTCGAGCCTGCACCGCCATTCAATATGATCATGGCTGATCATCCAACTCAGGCCAGTTCATTGGCTATATTTAAGAGGGAGTTAGATGTGGCCCTTGTGGCTAAGGGGATCAGGGGGTATGGAGAGAAGGCAGGTACGGGATACTGAGTTGGATGATCAGCCATGATCATATTGAATGGCGGTGCAGGCTCGAAGGGTCGAATGGTCTACTCCTGCACCGATTTTCTATGTTTTTGATGTTTGTATAGGCTAGGTCCAGTGTGTTCACACCCCTGGTTGCAAAGTCTACATGCTGGTAGTAATGTGGGAGAACTGTCTTCATGTTGGCCTGGTTAAAATCCCCAGCAACAATGAAAGCACCATCTGGATGTGTAGTTTGCAAGTCACTGATGGAACGTTAAAGAGCATTCAAGGCCTCCTTAGTGTTTGCACTGGGGGGATGTACACGACTGTGATGGTTATGATAGTAAATTCCCTGGGCAGATAGAAGGGCCTGCATTTTATTGTCTAAAACTCAATGTCAGGCCCAATTGCGTCACTCTCGCTCAAGATATGGAGTCAATTTAGGAAAAACTTTGGTTTACAAGGCCCTTCCATCTTGACCCCACTGCTTAAAAATCACATCTTTAAACCTTCAAGTACAGACTCCGCATTCAAAACCTGGCATAGTAATGGCATCAGTAGTATCAAAAACCTATACAAGGATGGTATTTTTTCGTCTTTTGCGGAGCTTTCGTGCAACTATAGCCTCCCAAACTCCCACCTTTTTCGTTTTTTCCAGATTAGGAATTTTGTGAAGAAGATATTCCCCCATTTCCCAAATCGTCCCCCTGAAACCCTGACCGATTCCATCCTAGCTCTAGATCCCAACCGGAAGAAATGCATCTCTTTTTTGTACAACTTGTTAGGGTCGGTTATATTGAAACCTTATACCTCATTAAAAGCTGCGTGGGAGGGCGAGCTGAATACGAAACTAACAGACCAGCAATGGGACTCTGCCTTGGATTTGATCCATTCTTCCTCCATATGTGCCCGTCATGGCCTAATCCAATGCAAAGTCCTTCACAAAGTCCACTACACAAACGCAAGATTATCTAGAATATACCCCGCTGTTAAAGACACCTGCAACAGATGCAATCAATCCCCTGCCAACCATAGTCATATGTTTTGGTCTTGCCCTAAGCTAGCAACCTTTTGGAGGAGTGCTTTCGACGTGCTAAGCAGAGCCTATGGCCAGACTATTCCTCCAAACCCACTGTCAGCTATTTTTGGTATTCCCCCCAACACCAACCTCTCTGTTGCGTTGAAGCGGGTCCTGGCTTTTACAACCGTTAGCCCGGAGACTGATTTTGCTTAACTGGAGACTTACCTGTCCCCCGACACATGCCCGTTGGATCAAGGAGGTGCTCTACAACTTAAAGCTTGAAAAACTTAGGTTCTCTCTCAAAGGCTTTACCAAGACATTCCTAGATACATGGAACCCTTTCCTGGAACTTGTTAACTCTCTTAACTTGTTTCCGGACTCGGAAGAGGACTGAGTGCCCTCTATCACAGCTCTGTCGTATTGCAGCTGCTATCCCCTCAACCCCTCCCCCCCCCCCCCTCCCTCCCCACAAAATTTTTTTCCCCTATTTATTTTTTATTTATTTATTTATTTATTATTATTTTTTCTTAGTTTTTTTTTTTGTAATTTTTATTTTTATTTTTTTTATCGTATTTGTGTGGATGTGTACGTATGTGAGTGTTGTTTGTTCCCGGGTGGCAAGGGTGGGTAAGGGTAAGGGTTTTGAGGGTCGTTTACATACTGTTGTACAATTATGTCCTGATTATCACTGTCTGTTATCATTATATGTATGCAAATTGCTGTTAAATTCAAAATGCAAATAAAAAGATTTAAACTAAAACTCAATGTCAGGGGAGCAATGATTTCTGTTTCTTCTCGAGCCACAGACGAGGTCCCAAAGGTCTGGAGAGTGATCAATGTTATTCCTTTGTTTAAGGGAAGTCGAGATTTCAGGGAATTATAGATGGCGAGCCTTGCGTCAGTGGTAGGGAAACTATTGGAGAGAATATCTTGAGGTAGGATTTACTCCCATTTGGAAGAGAATGGGCTCATGTGGGGATGGCCAGCACAGCTTTGTACATAACAGGTTGTGTCTTATTAACGATTGTGCTTTTTGAGGAGGTGACAAAGGAGATTGATGAAGAGGATGTTATATACATGGATTTTAGTAAGGCTATTGACAAGGTCTCTCATGGTAAACTGATCCAGAAGATTAAAATGTATGGGATTCCGGTGACTTGCTGGTACAGTTTATTCATAAAGACAGAGGGTTGTGATGGAAGGAAGATATTCCGGCTGGATGTCTGTGACTAGTGGAATTCTGCAGGGATCTCTGCTGGGACTTCTGCTGTTTGTGATATATATAAATGGCCTCCAGGCAAAAGTAGATGAGTCGATAAGTTTACTGTTTACATCAAAATTGGAGGAATTGCAGACAGTGAGAAGTCCTGACAGAGATACAGCAGAATCTAGATTAGCTGCAGAAAAGGGTGGGGGGGTGGGGGGGGGGTGCGAAATGGCAGATGGAATTTAACCTGAGCAACTTTGAGATGTGCACTTTGGGAAGTTAAATCTGAGTAGTACACATTTAATAGCACGACCCTTAACAGCATTGACCCCGCAGCCGACTTTGATGCCTGGGATCTGGTCCTCAGAAGAATGTGGATTTCCTGGTTCATCCAAGGCTTCCAGTTGGGAAACGTTCAGATAGTTTTCGTAGGAACACACCTCCACCCATTTTCTTATGAACAACTGTGGCATACTCATTTAGGCCTGTTGCCGACTCCATCAACATCACCCAGTCTACAGACTCCAAACAGTCTTCTAGTCATTCCACAGCCTCCTCTGACCAGCTCTGCGCAGTCCTCACTATTGGGGGTGCGCTCTTCACTTGCTACTAGCAGAGCTGCCAAGTAGTATGGATTTTCCGCATTTTGTACGGAAATACGATAAGAATACGGATGTATGGATTTGCTTTGTAAAATACAGATTTTTTTTTAAATCAGCCCGACTTCCTGTTTCATCTTGCTTAAAAATGCATGGTGAGAAATGAAGCAGGTATACCAACACGTAAGGGTCCCTTTTTTCTTTTTCTTTATTATTTTTGGTTTTTGCCTTCTTATTAATATTTAGGCTTTTACTCACTCACTCCTGGACTGCACTATCTGGTAGTCTAGGGGTTTACACATTCACTCTCTCTCTTTCTCGCTCTTTCTCTCTTGTTCTACTTCTTTCTTGTTAAATTTATAATGGAAGATGTACATTAAATGTATTTTGTCATATGCCGCGGTTTATACTACTGTACATTGCTTCTAATAAAAATATTTTAAAAAATTTAAAAAATGCATGGATATAAAAAGTCATACTGTAACTCTAAAAACTATAGCAGATAAATTTCAAGATCTGGATGATTATTTTTGTAAGCTCTGATCTGCCTTCCTGCTACAGGTTTAAACAGCGCTGTCAGTTTAGCGCGTGGAAATTTAAACAAACAGCGCTATGGGTTCAAATTATAGCGCTACCAGCTGGAGCGCTATTGCCTTTACACATAGCGCTATGGGCTTTACACATAGTCCAGATATGACCTTGATAAAGCCATCAAAAAGGCTATAAGGGACTTTTGCTCTTAGCTCAGGTGTGGCAAACTCATTTTAGGTCACAGGCCAGATTGAGCAAAATGCGACTTCATGCGGGCCGGATCAGTTGTGCATGCAACAAGCTACCGGCGCAGCAGGCGACACAGACAGCGGCGGGAGCGAGAGCAGCGAGAGAGAACAGCGAAAAAGAGTGGCTGCCGTGCAGATACATAATAAATGGCTGTGACTATACTTTTTTTCCCTCTAAATCATCCCGCGAGCCGGATTGGACCTCTTCATGGGCCGGATGCGGCCCGCGGGCCAGTAGTTTGACATCCCTGTCTTAGCTGGAGGATGAGGCGGATGTTCGGCAACTGTGGCAGGGCTTGAATGCCATCACTTCCTACGAGGTGAAATCAGGGGGCAGCTCATGTGACACCAACACATCACTCCCAGGCGAGCTCAATGCGTTCTGTGCCGCGTTGTAGAATGTATATGTGCCTTCCTGGGCCCCAATGGCCCCCTGATGGTATTACCATCACAGTCAGAGGCTGACGTTAGAAGATCCTTCAGGGAGTGAACCCTCAAAGCATCTGGACCTAATGGTATACCTGGTTGTTTTCTTAAAACCTGTGAAGAACAACTGATCGGAGTTTTTACGGACATCTTAAACCTCTCATTACTGAGGTCGGAGATTCCCACAAGAGGGTACCAAGAAGAGTAAGGTGACATACCTGAATGACTATCGACCAGTGGCACTAACGTCCACTGTGATGAAATGCATTGAGGTTGGTTATGATGCACATCAACTCCTACTTCTACAAAAACCTCGACTCATTACAAATTTACATTACATGTAAATAGAGGGTGTAATCTCATTGGTACTCCACTCTGCACGACCATTTGGACAATAACAACGCATATTTCTATGTTGTTTATAGAGTACAGTTCAGCATTCAATACTAACTTTCCCTCCAAGCTGGTTACCAAGCACAAGGAACTGGGTCTCTGTGCATTCCTCTGCAACTGGATACTTCCTCATCAACAGTCTGCACGAACTGGTGGCAACATTACTTCGTCGATAACCATCAGTATGGAAGCACGTATTCAGCCCCCTGCTCTATACTAACAACAATGTGTAGCCAGACACAGTGCAGACTCCAACTTCAAGTTCTCCGACGACACCACCGTTGTTAGGACGAATTACATATGATGATGAGTCAGTATAGAAGGGAGATCGATCGATTGACCAAAAGTCAAAAGCTTAATTCCTGGCCATGCACATCACTGATCTTTCCTGGACCAAACACAGTGATTCATAAAGAAAGGTCATCAACGCCTCTACTTCCTGAGAATATTGCAGAGATTCAGTATGTCGGAATGCTCTCTTAAACAATGAAATGTTTACTTGCAGCAGAACAAATATGTAAACGTTTACAGAACTTTTTGTCTATTATATTGTTTACAGAGTACTACATTTACATATTCTGCTGCAAGTAAACACTTCATTGTTCTGTTTGAACTTAAAGCACTCTTGACTCTTGAGATGCGCAAGAAGCGCAAGACGCAATTGTATGCAAATGCCGAGAAGTGTGTTCAGCTCTGGCTGAATAATTTCTAATCTTGTGATGTGGACTCGATAAGAAGACTCTTGAGATATGTCAAACCGGGGCAGAACTATCACAGTGAATGGCAGGATTCTGGGGTGTGTTGTAGAGCAGAGGGATCTAGGAGTGCGAGTACATAGTTCCTTGAAAGTGGGGTCACAGGTAGGGGTGGTAAAGAAGGTCGGGGCATTAAGTAGCAAGGAAGTCATGATGCAGCTTTATAGAACGTTGGTCAGGCTGCATTTGGAGTATTGCAGACAATTCTGGTTGGCCCATTACTGGAAGGATGTGGAGGCTTTGGAAAGGGTGCAGAGGAAATTTAGCAGAACGATCCCTGGATTAGGGGGCATTGGCTACAGGCCGAGGTCGGTCAACTTGGATTGTTTTCTCTGGAATGCCAGTGGTTGCAGGAGTTTTGAGGCAGAGACAGGGTAGACAGTCAGAACCTTTTTTCCACGATGGAAATATCAAATATTAGAAGGCATAGCTTTAAAATGAGAGGGGCAAATCTTCAGAGGTCTGCAGGGCAAGTTTTGTTTACACAGACGGTGACAAGTGCCTCGAATGTGCTACCGGAGGTGGTGTTTGAGGGAGATACGATTGTGGCATCTAAGAGACGTTTGGACAGCCATATGGATATATGCAGTAAATGGAAGGAAACGGGGGCAATGGAGCTGACATTGTGAGCCAATAGGCCTGTTTTTGTGCTGAACTGTTCTATATTCTTTGTTCTTTGTATTTCGATATGTCATTTCCATCTTGCGGTTGTGGATGGATGCCTAACCCCGTCTCCTTAATGACCCGAGGTTCTGCTCTCGCTCCCCCTCCTCCCAGCCAGAACAAGTTTAGATTTCCCTGATCCTTATCCTTCACCCCAACAGCCTCTGCATCCAACACATCACTCTCTGACATTTCCGCCACCTGTAACATAATCCAACCATCATTCACGTTTCCTTCGCACCCATCTTCCTCCCTTGCAACCGCGCAATGCAACATCTGAGTGCGCACCTCTCACCTTGTCTCCATGCAGGGATTCCAGCAGCCATTCCAGGTGAGACAGAGGTTCACATGCACCTGCACTAATCTCATCCACCGCATTTGGTGCTACCATCATGGCCTCCTTTACATCTGGGGGATAAGCGTGGAATAGGTGACTGTTTTAAAAACACTTGCAGGTCTGCCAAGGCCTGCTCGATCTCCTGGTTGCTAACCATTTTAAATTGCCTTCAAATTCCCAAACCGACCTTTTTAATTGGGCCTCCTTCATTGCTAGTGTGAAGCCATATGCAAAAAGTCAGAACAGCACTTCACATTCCACTTGGGTTGCTTCCTTCCCAACTGTATGAACATTGAATTCTCCAATTTTAGGTAACTCTCCCCCTTCCCCCACCCTTATTCCTCTGCCTCCCACCCCAGTGCCCCTTACCTTTTCTGACTCGCTACTGTAGACACGTGCGTCCTCAGCGATCACCTACATCTGTGACATCATGTGCACCTTGGCTTCCAGCTCCATTTCCAGGTCTCTGGAATTCACTCACCCAGGCCTGCCATGCACCTCAACTCCATTTCATCCTCCACAAGATTCACTTCTTCAATCAATGCTCCTTCACCTACCTGACCTCCACAAAGGACTGCAAGCTGACCTGCCTCCAGACCAAGCCCCCCACCAACTCTACACGACCCAACCACGCTCCTGGTCGCATGAAGGCCCCACAGCCCGATCGTGCCCCGCAACCAACTGCCAGCAGGATGAAACTTGTGATACAATTGCCGCTGGAGGACACAGGGCCACTGGCACCAAAGATCACCGCCTGCATGTGGTCGGTGCCATGGATCTGACCCTCACCAGTTCCTTGGCCCTGCTACCAGGCCAGAGCCAGTGATGCTATTGGGTTCCCCAGCTATTCGTGGGCTGGGGTTGTGAATAGTTTACTGAACCAGACTAGGGGTGTAAGAACCGGAATCAATATTTGGGGGTTCGTATTTCCAACACAAGTTTGCTATCGAGGAGCTGAATTGTCTCGGATCACGGAAGGAGGAATTGGGCCTCCGATGCAAGTAGTTTTACTACATTGGTTTTCCCCAGTCCAATGGTCTGGCGACGAATTGGTCATTCGCTGACTTGTGAGTGGAATTCCCGACAAAATCAAGGTTAGTCTGGCGAGTACTAGTAGTAGGGTATTGGGTCAGTAGCACAGGGTTGCTGGGGATTGGCATTAGGTCAGTAGCACAGGGTTACTGAAGACTGGTAAAATTACTTACTGAGGATTGGTATTTGGTCAGCAGCTGTCTGAAGGTCAGGACCATTGAGTTGGTTACTGATAAAGGCCTGGACCACTTCCGGTGGCACCATGCAGCTGTGAGAGGCGCAGCATTCAGCTCCGCACCCGATTAATGCGTTAAATCGCTAAAAAAGACGATTAGGAAGACGGGACCGATCTAAAAATACTTACCGGAGATGTCTGACGTCGCGTAAGTGACGTCATCAGAAATCGCCGCTAAATAACGGGGAATAACGGTACTTTTAAATGAGAAAGAGGAATCTTCCCCAAATACATACTACAAGACCTCTTACAAGACTCAGTGTTAAAGAGCTGGGTAAAACTCTGCAAACAACATCAGAAAGCTCTGAAGAAGAAACTGAAGCTCAAAGATTAGCTACTGAAATGGCTACAAAGGATTAAAAAAATGGAACAATCTATAAGAGCTTCGGTAACGAAAGACTTTGCTGAGATGCTACACGAAGAAATTTCTGCACTGGATACAAGTCTGACTAAAAATATGAAGCTCGGGAATCGTGAAGTTATTGAGACAATCGGTACTCTAAGGAAACGTATTGATGAAGTTGAGACCAACTTAAGTGCAGAAATCGGACGGGTTGAAAATGAGTGCAATGAAAAGTTGGACTGTTCTTCATACCACTGAAGCATACAGCACTGCTGTTAGGTATGGGATATAATTAGCATATAATTAGTATATGTGATGTCTTGTGAAGTACGCATGTGCAGGAGGAGTCGGAAGGTGGCGTTCTGGAATAAAGACGTTTGTAAGAGTACTCCTGTGTCTGAGCCTTATTGAAGTCTGTTCCAAGCATCCAAATACACAACAACGACTTCCGGTGGCGCTACGGAGTAGGAGAGACTCGCGCCAACTAGCTCCGTGAAAAAATGAAAAAACGGGGGGAAAAGACAGATCCTCCCTGCAGAAAACGGCACCGATTGTTTTGCACTAAGCCCGTGACGTCATCAGGCGCGCGACACCGGCTGTATGTCGACTCAACATACTCCCCCCGCAAGACAAAAAACGGCAAGACTAAAGAGGTAGGCCCAACTGAAGCCTCGGCCTCAGGTTTAACAGCATCCCGAGAAGATATCTCAAAGAAGAAGAAAAAGTCTGAGATGGAAGAATTAAAAACGTTCCTTAAGGAGGAACTTAAAAATCTTAGACAGAACTTTCAAGAGGTTAAAGAGGAGCTGGCATCTTTTAAAAAAGAAATTAAAGAACAAATTAAAGAAGATGTTACAGAGATTGTACACAAAGTCCTTGAAGACTGGAAATTAGATATGGAAAGAAATATGACTCAAAATGTTGAAGAAATAAATGAAAAACTGAATAAGATGGAATCCAGATTTGATTCTAAACTTGAACCTATTCTCCTGACATTAAACCAACACTACAAGATTGTAAAAGAACTTGAGGAACTTGCTGAGACAAGCACCGCAACTACAAAACAACTCATCACTGAGAACCAACGCCTATCGAAGTTATTGCATCAAATAACTGAATAATGTACAGACTTGGAGGGACGACAGAGGCGTCAGAACTTAAGAATCGTGGGCATCCAGGAAGGCAGAGAGGGGACTCGTGACCCCCGTGAATTTGCTGCAGAAGTACTGAAAACAATTTTGAACCTGGACCAGGCGCCATTACTTGCCCGAGCGCACAGAGTGCCGAGACGTCCCCCAAAGGTGGGGGACCAACCAAGAATAATGATAGTAAAGGTCCAATATGACCATGTATTGGATGACATGATGAGGAAAATTGGCAAAAGCAGAAATCTTGTATATGAAGGAGACAAGATTAGCGTATTCAGAGATTACCCTGTGGAAGTTGCTAAGAAAAGAGCGTTGTTCACAGAAACAAGAAGAATACTGAAGAACATAAAGAATCTGAGATATGGACTGTTATACCCCGCAACACTAAGAGTCAGTTACGAGAAGAAGGAATACTTCTTCATCAAGCACACGGAAGCATTTGAATTTGCCAAGAACATCGAGGACAAGATCAAAGATTGAAAAATATTCAACTCTTAACACCTACCCCGGATACTGCTATCTCGCAGAGAAGATATGGAACTCTAAACTTTAAACTATTATATTTAAGAGTTGCCTAAAATTCGCAATAAGAATTGGGTATATTTCCTGCAACGGATATATAATACTAACATTCTAGTACTAACCTCTAACAACTATTAATAATCAAGAATATTAACTAACACTAACTAATGATAATAAGATTATTTAGATTATTTAAGAATTAACTAAAAGTATGAAATATAAGTAAAGTACGATTCAGGTATTTTATAATGAGAAATGTTTGGTGGCTCTTTCTCTGATGTTTTCGTTTTTGATTATTCTTTGATAAATGTTTATATTATACAAAACTAACATTTCAATTTGAGACTACTAATTATACCATTAATGGAATATAATCAATATTTCTTTCCCCCCCACAAATTGTATGCATCGAATTGGAAACTTTCCTTTCAAGGAAAGTACGGAGCTAGTATTTTTATAAACCAAAAGCTACGGAAGTCCATAGATGCTTAGCCACATTAGGGTGGCTATCACTAACTGCACTAATTGTAGTTGTAGTTGCTTTTCTTTTTTACTTTCCACACTTTACTAACCCTATTTGCTATCACCTTTTTTATCTTATATCATATTATATTTTGTATTTGGAATGGAATTGCATATTTTATTTAAGGAGATATGTTTGGATGGAAAACAGACGTGACCTAAAATTCATCTACCTGATGTTCAAGTATAAGGTAGGGTTGAGTGTGCTGAATCATCTGCTCTACCACTTAATCACAAGATGCAAGACATGAATATAAAAATTGGGGGTGAGGGAATTAAATTCTGTAGTTGGAATGTTAAGGGAATTAATGAACCTATCAAGAGAGGCAAAGTGTTAGCTCATTTAAAATCATTGAAAACAGATATAATATTTCTCCAGGAGACACATCTTAAAAAGGAAGCACAACACAGATTGAAAGCAAAATGGATTGCTAAAGCGTACCACTCTTCATTCTCACATAAATCAAGAGGTGTTGCAATATTAATTCGTAAAGGTATACCCTTTAAACATATATCAACGATAGAAGACATTGAAGGCAGATATATTGTAATAATAGGTGTTATACTTAAAAAAGGTGACTCTCCTCAATGTGTATGGACCAAATTTTGATAGCCCTCTGTTTTTTAAGAGAATTCTTAACAATATCCCGGAAGGTACACAACAAAACTTAATAATCGGTGGAGATTTAAATTGCACTTTGGATGCTTGTTTGGATAGATCATCAACTCAAAGAAAACTAAAATCTCGATCAAGTGAATTTTTAAATTCATACATTAATACTACTAATATTAAGGACGTTTGGAGAATTGAAAATCCATCGGGCCGAGAATATTCATTTTACTCACCAGTACATAAAACTTACTCAAGGATAGACTATTTTTTAGTAGATTCAAAACTTATCCCATTTACCTATAACTCACAATATCATAACATCATAATCTCAGACCACGCTCCATTAACATTTATGATCAAAGTAAACGGAATGGCAGAGACACAATCACAATGGAGATTTAATCCCCAAATCTTAAAAGATAAGTCATGTAATGAATACCTAGTAAAACAGATTAAAATGTTTTTTGAGGCTAACGATAGCCCTGAAATCTCTGCCTCCCTTCTTTGGGAAACATTTAAAGCATTTGTACGAGGAGCATTAATTTCTTCCCAATCATTTTTTAATAAAGAGAATAGGGCCAAACAACAGAAACTGGATATGGAAATAAAGCAATTAGACACAGAAAATGCAGCAGCACCATCCACGATAAAACACAATAAAATTGCAGTATTGAAATATAAATTAAACAAGATTTATTCAGACCAAGTTATAAAACTTTATCAACATACAAAACAATTAAATTTTGAATTTGGTGACAAACCACAAAAACTATTAGCACGTCAACTTCGCAAATTGGATGGGGAAAAAACAATATACAAAATTAGAACAGACAAGGGAGAAACATTAACACTGCCTAAAGATATTAATGATAGATTTCTACAATACTACCAAAAATTGTATTCATCTAAAATAACAGAACAATCAACGGGAATGGAAACATTTTTACAGAATTGTAAGTTTGCGGGTCTAGATCAGAAAGAGAGAGAATTGCTAGGGGCAGAAATTACGATAAAAAACATTGAAGAATCAATAAAGTCCTTAAAAAACGGAAAGTCGGCAGGACCCGATGGTCTAAATTCGGAATTTTATAAAAAAAATTATGATTTGCTTTCCCCACGCCTACAGACAATGTACAAATACGCATATACTCAACAGAAACTCCCAGAAACTCTAAATGAATCTACAATCATACTTATACCAAAAACAGACAAGGATCTTGAAGACCCAGGTTCATACAGAGCTATAGCCCTCTTAAATACTGATCAGAAAATATTAACTAAGATTCTATCTAATAGATTGAGCTTAGTGATCAGCAAATTAATACATCCCGACCAAACAGGGTTTATCCCCAAACGGTATTCATTTTATAATCTGAGAAGATTATTTAATATTATATACTCCAATAGAATCCCTAACGCAGAGCTAGCAATTATCTCGTTAGATGCTGAAAAAGCATTTGACCAGGTAGAATGGCCATATTTATTTTCGGTGATGGAAAAATTTCAACTAGGAGAGAAGTACTGTACATGGGTTAAATTGTTATATTCTAATCCAACAGCTAGAATATTAACAAACAAAATGTTATCAACTAAATTTAATCTCTCTAGAGGCTGTAGACAAGGATGCTCACTATCCCCACTATTATTTGCTTTTGCAATCAAACCCCTAGCAGAAAGCGTTAGAAACCATCCAGGAATATTTGGATACAATACTAGAGACACAAGGAATAAAATCTCCTTATATGCAGATGATATACTAATATATATTACAAAATTAGAAACTAGTATTCCAAACCTATTAAATCTAATAACTTAATTTGGTCAGTTTTCGGGATATAGAATTAATTGGAATAAAAGCGAAATCATGCCAATAACAAAATTCAATTTACATACAATACAACAATCCCCTTTTAAAATAGTTAAAGATAAATTTAAATACTTAGGAATCTATGTAACTAAGACATATACCTCTTTATTTAAACTAAATTTCCCACCCTTACTGAATAAACTACATAAGAATATTCAATACTGGAAAACACTCCCCATTTCTATGCTTGGGAGAATTAATGCTATAAAAATGATTTTTTTACCGCAACTGCTGTACCTACTTCAATTAATTCCGATATATATCCCAAAAACTTTTTTCAAAAAAGTCGATTCCATTGTTACAAGTTTTGTCTGGGATTATAAGAATCATAGAATAAGTAAAAAACATTTATGTAAATCAAAGATAAATGGAGGCCTGGCTTTGCCAAATTTCTTATTTTATTTTTGGGCAGTCCATATTAAAAACATGAATTTCTGGCTGGAAGAAATGGATCAACAACCAGATTGGCTAATGATGGAAAAGGAAGACTGTCTACCTTTTGAAATTGGACCGATCATATTTGCCCCCACAAAACTGCACAAAAAAACCTATAAAGAAAACCCCATAATACATAGTGGAATACGAATTTGGATACAAGTAAAAAAAGATTTAAAATTGAATAATATACCACTCTGCCTTCCCATTGTAAATAATCCTTTATTCAAATCATCCTTTATGGACAAAGGTTTCACACAATGGAAAAATTATGGAATCAAAAATATAGGACATCTTTATGGGAAAGGTACTTTTCTTTCATTTCAAGAGTTACAACAGAATTATGGACTGCACTCAAATAATTTCTTCAGATATCTACAAATTAGAGATTATGTTAAATCTAATACACAAGTCTACAGGAATAGGGAATCAGAAATTCTTGATGAATGTCTGAACAAGCATCCTAATACTGAAAAACTAATAGCTTATATTTATAACACCCTACTAAACAACGAGGTACCACCGACCGAACCATATAGATACAAATGGGAAAATGAAATAGGTCATCCTATCACGAAAGATATGTGGGACGAAAGTTTACAACAAATACATCAATGTTCATTAAATGCCAGACATACTTTAATACAATTCAAGGTCTTACATAGACTACACTTCTCTAAAATAAAACTAAATAGAATCTTCCCACAAATCTCTCCTATTTGTGATAAATGTCTACATTTAGAGGCTAATTTAACACATACGTTTGCAAACTGTATAAAACTTAAACATTTCTGGACTGATATTTTTGAAATAACTTCAGAAGTTATTAATACAAAACTGGACCCAGACACAAAATTAATAATACTTGGAATATCAGAACAAAGCTTAACACTCACAACAAACCAAAGAAATTTCCTCAACTACAGTATAATAACCGGAAAAAAATTAATATTAAAATTTTGGAAAGGCCCTACAACCCCCACAATTAAAATGTGGATTACGGAAATGTCGGAGACCCTATACTTAGAAAGAATTAGACTTGTCTTAATGGACAAACAAGATCTTTTCCATAAAATTTGGGCTCCATTCATTAACTATCTGAAGGGATAGATTGGCACAGCACGAGGACCCAACTGAAACTTGAACTCAGGAATAGATGAAAAGCTATACTTTACAACCTACGAACCTATCTCCATTGATGTATTACAGGTAACCCATTCCACCTCCCTTGTTTTTCTGTTGTGTGTTTTTTTTGCTTTCTTTTTTATTTGTAACTTTCTACCCTCTCTTTTTCCCTCTTTCTATAAAAAATAAAAACACTAGAAGCAGAAGTAATTGATAATGGAAAATTTTAATAATGTATGACTGATGTATATGAAAAGTTTTTTTACTATAATATGTAACTACATTTTATAATATGTCTACTTCTAATAAATAAATAAAAAACAAAAAAAAAACAAATACACAACAACTGCTATGAAAGAAATGGAAACTGCAATGAAGGAAATGTCTGAAGAGATGAAGAGAATGAGGAAAGACCACAACAGTTTCTTGGGGCAACTGGCTAAAATGATGGACAAATGCCTTGATTTGGAAGCCCGATCAAGATGGCAGAATTTAAGGATAGTTGGAGTGAGAGAGGGAAAGGAGACTGGAATGGATTCCCGGGAGTTCGCTGCCAACTTACTTAAACAAGTATTCAAGCTGCCTGACAAACCGAAAATAGATGTTGCACACCAGGCTCGAAGAGCTCAATCGAGGCCAGGAGCCCCCCCCCCCCCCCCCCCCCCCCCCCAAGACAGATCATAGTAAAATTTCATGACATTTCAGCTCTGGAAGACATTATGAAAAAAATTCCATTCGCAACAAATATGATGTTCGATGATGAAATTGTTCGATTTTTTAGAGATTACCCAGCGGAAGTGGCTAAGAAACGGGACCTGTTTAGAAAGACAAGACAGATCCTGAAAGGAATCCCAAACCTAAGATATGGGATAATTTACCCTGCAAAAATGAGGGTCACTTACAAGAATT
This sequence comes from Amblyraja radiata, assembly GCF_010909765.2. Lineage (NCBI taxonomy): Eukaryota > Metazoa > Chordata > Chondrichthyes > Rajiformes > Rajidae > Amblyraja > Amblyraja radiata. The sequence goes on along the minus strand of NC_045959.1, from coordinate 75,882,844 downwards.
TGGAACGTGTTTTTACTGATCCAGAAGAAGCATACACATACGCACAAGAACTAACAAAGGAGATTAACGGATAAGTAAAACAGCACGGCTATCAGGAGGTTGCCAGAGAGACGCAGGTCTGAGAGGATAAAAAGACCACCCAACAGATTTGGGGATTGCGTTCTGTATAAATGATATCCCATAGAGTAAGGGGTAAGGTATTGGGTTTAAGGGAGAAGAGTGTTAGGTAAAGTTAAGTGTTAAGTTAGGTCGGACTATTACGGTTACTAGGATGTATTCATGAGATGATTTTAAAAATACAAGTGGGGAACCGTATTCGTCAATTATATTTAGATGAAGGGCATATACAGTGTTGGTGAAATGGTGACCTACCTCCGGGTTAAAGGGGGAGGAGGGTTAGGTACGGGATATAATTAGCATATAATTAGTATATGTGATGTCTTGTGAAGAACGCATGTGCAGGAGGAGTCGGAAGGTGGCGTTCTGGAATAAAGATGTTTGTAAGAGTACTCCCGTGTCTGAGCCTTATTGAAGTCTGGTCCAAGCATCCAAATACACAACAACTGCTATGAAAGAAAGAAATGGAAACTGCAATGAAGGAAATGTCTGAAGAGATGAAGAGAATGAGGAAAGACCGCGACAGTGTCTCGGGGCAACTGGCAACTGACAAATGCCTTGATTTGGAAGCCCGATCAAGATGGCAGATTTTAAGGATAGTTGGAGTGAGAGAGGGAAAGGAGACTGGAATGGATTCTCGGGAGTTCACTGCCAACTTACTTAAACAAGTATTCAAGCTGCCTGACAAACCAAAAATAGATGTTGCACACCGGGCTCGAAGAGCTCAATCGAGGCCAGGAGCCCCACAAGACAGATCATAGTGAAATTTCATGACATTTCAGCTCTGGAATACATTATGAAAAAAATTCCATTTGCAACAAATCTGATGTTCGAAGGTGAAATTGTTCGATTTTTTAGAGATTACCCAGCGGAAGTGACTAAGAAACGGGACCTGTTTACAAAGACAAGACAGATCCTGAAAGGAATCCCAAACCTAAGATATGGGATAATTTACCCTGCAAAAATGAGGGTCACTTACAAGAATTTGGAACGTGTTTTTACTGATCCAGAAGAAGCATACAAATGCGCACAAGAACTAACAAAGGAGATTAACGGATATGTAAAACAGCACGGCTATCAGGAGGTTGTTCTGTTATAAATATCGGGAGAGGGGAAGCTGAGAAAATATGACTTCTTAAATAAATGTAACTATAAATGCTCTCGTTAAGATGGCGGAATACTACACAAAGTGAAGTCTAGACATTTTATCAACTCTGGAATGTTAACCCAAGAACAATTTTTTTTTTCGAATGAAAGACTTAAAACCAAAGGGGAGTCGTGGAACATGGAAAAATTAAATTAAATGGAGTTGGAAGTAATAATTTACTAATAAAAAGATTTTCATAATCATATACTAACACATAAATAACTGAACTAACCTAGCTATACCAATCTAAAATGAATTAGTATAACCGAATAATGATTCACTCCTCCGGGGGAGGGGGTTTATCTTAAATTATTAACGAATCTGTAGGTCTATGATGGCGAGTTAAATATATTGATATATGTTAATATCATACTAATAAACTAAAACACGTGTAACCAATTCGGGAAGGTAAATTCCCAGCTATGCTTAAGATAACCTAAGAATGAAAATAGCTGGAGGGAAACGATTTAAACAACTGGCAAGCAAGCCAAGAGTGTAATTTTGGTTAACCCCTTCCAAACAGCAGGTTCTTATTTTAAGATACTGGGTTTTGATTGCGAAGTTAAATATAATAATTGTTAGTATATAGAAAATACATGTTTATTTGAAGATTTAAGTAGATCCACATGTTTGACATTTCTCTATATATCACCCGGTCTCGAACTGGCCCTTCTTCCTTTCTATAATATTTGTTTAAGGGAGCGGAGCTTAATGTAATTTAACATAGACGGAAGTTTTCAAGAACGTTTCTACCACCAATTGGTGGTTTTCCTTTTGCAGTATCTTTTTTTCTAGATACTGTAATATCACTATTTTTATTTTTATGTCACTTTACACTTTTTTGGTTTTCTCTCTAAGGTTACTTCCAAAAGGGATATACCAACAGAGTTTCGTAGCCGCGAGTACCCACCCAACACCTAGAAGCCTGAGGTATTGTGTTGCACCATATGACATAAAGGTACCAAAGTAATTCATAATGCAAGAAGATACATGGATGGGAAAGGAATGGAGGGTTATGGTCTGAGCGCAGGTATATGGGACTAGGGGAGACTATGTGTTCGGCACGGACTAGAGGGGTCGAGATGGCCTGTTTCCGTGCTGTAATTGTTATATGTTATATGTTATATGTTATACGCAGAAGAAAATTGGAGGAATCACGTTTTGTAGCTGGAACATAAGGGGTGCTAATGAGCCAATCAAAAGGGGTAAGATTCTTGCCCAATTAAAATCACTTAATGCCGATATAATTTTCTTACAGGAAACCCCAAGCTCAGACCAGGCTGAAGGCAAATTGGATCGGCCAAACATATCACTCCTCCTATATCTCTAAATCTAGAGGCACGGCAATTATAATTCGCAAAGGCATACCATTTAAACCAAAGAATACAATAGTAGACAAAGAGGGGAGGTATGTTATAGTTACGGGAGAGATACACTCTACTTCACTTACCATGGTAAATATTTATGCGCCTAATTTTGATAACCCTCAATTTTTTAATAAAATCCTGAATATAATCTCCGAGTTTAATGATCAAAATGTGATAATTGGGGGAGACTTCAACTGCATCCTGGATGAATACCTGGATAAATCTGCACAACAAAAGCGACCTAACATAAAATCAAAATCCAGTGAACTCTTAAATACATACATAAAAAACACTAATATAACAGACGTATGGAGGATTGCAAACCCAGCTGGAAGGGAATATTCCTTTTACTCAATGGTACATAAAACCTACTCACGCATTGATTATTTCCTAGTGGACATGAAATTTTACTTCGGAGTCACCTGATTAAGGATCTGGTAGAATTTAAGACTGCACAAATAATTTATAAAGCAAAAAATAAACTGCTACCTGTAAACATACAAAAACTGTTCAAAGACAGAGAGGGGGGTTATAACTTTAGAGGGAAACTAAACTTGAAACAGCATTATGCTCGGACCAATTTAAAAAGCATATGTATTTACATTTGTGGGGTGGTTTTGTGGAATGGTCTTGACGAAACGATTAAACAAAGTAAGAATATAATGCAATTTAAAAAAATGTACAAAAGATATATCTTTGAAAAGTACAGTAATGAGGAAGGAGAATGTAAATCTCACAGATGTTAATGGTGCTTGTTCTTTTTGTTCTTTTTTTTTGTTCTTTTTTTCTTAATAGCTTGATTGGAGTAGTTTTATTTGAATTGTCTGTTTAGTTTATTTTATTGAATTTTGCATTTGTTAATGGTGAAGAATGGGGGTAGGACTTGACAAGCATAGGCTTCTTCCTATCCCTTTTCGAACGAGTCTAATGTGTATTATGTTGAACTTGGCTTTTGATTTTTTAATTTATGTATGTACATATATGTTATGTATATAACCATATAACCATATAACAATTACAGCACGGAAACAGGCCATCTCGGCCCTACAAGTCCGTGCCGAACAACTTTTTTCCCTTAGTCCCACCTGCCTGCACTCATACCATAACCCTCCATTCCCTTCTCATCCATATGCCTATCCAATTTATTTTTAAATGATACCAACGAACCTGCCGCCACCACTTCCACTGGAAGCTCATTCCACACCGCTATCACTCTCTGAGTAAAGAAGTTCCCCCTCATGTTACCCCTAAACTTCTGTCCCTTAATTCTGAAGTCATGTCCTCTTGTGTATGTGTGTATATGTATGTATGTATATATGTACATGTATATGTATGTATGTGTGTATGTATTTATGTATATATATATGTATATATATAATTTTCCTTTTATTTATTCATTTTCATCTTTTCTTTTCTTCTTTTTCTTTTTAATCGTTCGAAATAAAAGATATCATTCATTCATACGTGAAGAGCCCGCCAGGACGCATGCGTGTCATATCGTCTCACGCATTGCGAAACGACAGGCGGGGTGGAGCGTTCCCCCGCAGCGGTATGTTTAAAACCAAGACCTGCAGGTAAATGCATTACTCTGCGGTCGTTTTGTTATTCCTGTGCTGTATTACAGGAAGAACCATGGACAAAACGAAGAAGTCCACAAGGGCTGCGTCTAAGCTGGCTGGGGAGGACCACGGAGTTGCGGGCAGCCAGCAGCGGACGACTGCACCGGAATCGCCAATAGTGCGATCAGCAGTTCCCGAATTGGCACCTGCGCCGGCCAGATCAACACCACGGCCGGGCGGGAAGGCCAAACAAAAAACGGACAGGCCCGTTGACTCGGACAAGTCGGGCTGTGAGGAAACGCCGCGGGCGGCTAGCGTCCGTGATCGCTTAGGCCGCATGGAGCGGCTTATGGAGCAGATGCTCCACCGTGACAGACTTCGGGAGATGGAGTCTAGTCACATGGGTCTTATAATATACCCATGGCAGCACCTTACCCAGGGCTGCATAGCGCATCTCCCTCGACAGAGGGGAGCACTAGGAGCCATTTCTGGCCTGGCTCTGAAGAGGGGTTGGCTGAAGACTCAACAAGTATGCTGGGGTTGCAAGAAAAGGAAAACCTGCTGGATATGGTGTCCAAATTTGCATTGCCAGCGCAGACAGGACAGCCACTACAACCCAAACTAGCAGCAAGTATAGACCACCTCTCATTTAACCAGCTGCAAGAGCAGGCTGTGATGGGCACAACTGCCAAATATATGGCACCAGTAAGTTGTGTCTCCCTCAACATTCCCGTGGTGAACAGTTCCATCTGGGGGTACTTCGGTGCGGGAGGCAGAAGCCAGCAGGTCAAGCTTCAAAAAATCCTCAAGCTATTGACTTCAGGAATGGCAGCATTTGCCCAGTCAATGGATGGTAAGAAGATGTCAGAATCACAGCAAGACGCTCTGGCATTATTCTGCAATACGCAGTTCGAGATTAACAGTCTCAGGAAGAACGCCATCCGCCCAGCCTTAAACCCCAAGTTTGCAGGGCTGTGCAAACCTGGTGGTACAAAACCACCAATATTGCTATTTGGGGGCAACCTGTCTAAACAGGTCAAAGAGCTCGAATAGGAGGCTAAAGCCGTCGGGCTCATGAAGGCGGCATCGGGCAGGGCCTCCTACCTACGGTGACAGCACCCCTACGCACCCACCAGCAGATCAAGATACACAGAAGCTGATGAAAGCTCAAACGCCGGGCAAACAGGACAGAGGTCTTTTTTAGGCCATGGCCCAGACCGGCCTTCGTGGAAGATGCGCAATCCCCACACTCCGAAGCCTCTACCTCTACGGCAACAGAAGAAGAAGAAATAAACACTCCACAAGTAACCATGGAGGTAGGTGGGTCTGGTTCCTTCCAAAAAACAGGAAGTGTAATTAATACACAAATTGGTGGTAGGTTGCACTTCTTTTGGGAGGCATGGAATGCTATAACTACTGACACTTATATCCTGCACAGTATTCAGGGATATGCAATCAAATTTGTGCACAAAAACCATCCTCCAGTTCAGCATGTACCGAACTGAACGTTCGTACTTTCACGACAGGAAAAACTGGAAGCACATGCTGGGCTGGAGAGGCTCTATGCTAAGGGGGTAATTGAGAGATCCCAACGCATGGGAATTCTCTGGAATTCGTGTCAAATATCTTTACAAAAAATAAAAAAGATAGTGGTTGCCGCATCATTATAGATTTGACCAAATTGAATACATTTGTGCAGTATAATCATTTCAAAATGGAAACCTTTGTTACTGCCAAACAATTGATTTCCAAAGGCTATTTCATGGCTTGCATCGATTTAAAAGATGCATATTATTCGGTGCCTATACGGAAGGATCAAAGGCGATATTTAAAGTTTAACTGGATGGGGCAGCACTGGCAGTATAGAGCACTGCCTAATGGTTTAACATCTGCCCCCAGACTCTTCGGAAACAGAAACACATGGTCATGGCTTACCTAGATGACATATTAATTGTGGGGAAAACTTTGGATTTAGCAAAATCAGCTGTATCAGCCATCAAACAATTGTTTGAAAAACTGGGGTTCATCATCCATCCCGTTAAATCTAAGCTGACGCCTTCCACTACTATGGATTACTTAGGGTTCACCATTGATTCCGTTCACATGTTGGTGACTTTACCTAAGGGCAAGGCAGCAGACTTAACTGAGGCCTGCAACAACCTCATTGTCATCAGTGAACCATCTATTCGACAGGTAGCAAGGGTAATTGGCAAAATTGTGGCTGCCTTTCCAGCCACACAGTTTGGACCTTTGCATTACCAAATTTACAAAGGGCAAAGGTGCAAGCACTCAAAGTCAATACTGGTCATTTCGATAGGCCAATGAAGCTACCAACCAAAGCAATTTCGGAATTACAATGTTGGAGGCAAAATATTTGGCATTGTTCCAGTCCTATTATTGTCAGCAACCCTTCAGTGGTGCTACAAACTGATCAGTGCTCACGGTTGGGGTGCTACTAATTCCATCTCCAGATGTGGAGGTCGATGGGATGCACATGAGGCATCTTTACTTCAGACACTTGGCATAAACTACTTAGAAATGTTAGGTCTGTTCTATGGGCTAAAGGCATACTGTTCACCTGCATGTCCACCTACAGATGGTGGCATATATTAACCATATGGGTGGAATCAAATCGATATCATGTGATGATCTGGCTAACACAATCTGGCAATGGTGTATTCATAAAAATATTTGGATATCAGCTAGTTACCTACCAGGTAAACTCAATACAGTGGCAGACACCAGGTCACGAAGTTTCAATGACAACATCGAAGTGGATGTTGGACCGCAAAGTGTTTGCTGATATTGTATCACGATATGGAACACCAAATATCGATCTATTTGCATCTCAGCTTAATCACCAGTTGCCAAATTATGTTTCTTGGGAACCAGACCCTGGGGCAGCAGTGATGGATGTTTTCTCGCTGTACAGGGGGAAATTGTTTTTCTATGCATTTCCTCCTTTCTGCCTCATCAGTCGGGTCTTACGCAAAATACAACAAGACTCGACGTCTGGTATTTTGGTAGTGCCTGATTGGCCTACTCAACCATGGTTCCCTGTGATGCTCGACATGGTCTTGGAACCATTTATCTCCGTTCCGAAACGGCCAGATTTGTTGGTTCATCCTGTAACGGGCGAAAGCCACCCATGCCATGACAGGACAAATCTGTTGATTTGTAGAATCTAAAGAGACCACTTCTGGACCTGGGGCAGACGGACCGAACTATGAATATAATCACAGCAGCTCACAGGCAGTCCACCAAAAACCAATATCTGGCTTACATCAGGAAGTGGGAGAAATATTGTTCTAGGACCAACATCACGTACTGTACGGCGAACATAACATCTGTTCTGGAATTCCTGGCTAGTCTTCACTATGATGAAGGGCTCAGTTATAGTGCCATAAACTGCGCCATGTTTCAGCATATTTGTGGCATGGATCAGAGCGTCATTCTGTCGGGTCTCACCCCCTAGTAACCAAACTAATGAGGGGAATATTTAATACCAATCCCCCTAGGACCAGGTATTCCCATATCTGGGATGTGAGTGTAGTCCTTACGCTACTGAGGAATTGGTCACCAGCAACAGCTCTGTCCCTGCAAAGACTAACTCAACAAATAGTCATGCTGATGGCATTGGTCTCGGCACAAAGAGTCCAGTCGTTACATAAATTAAGGCTGGACACAATCGCCATTTCAACTAGCAAAATAACCTTTTTCATCTACGAATTGGTAAAACAGAACAGACCGGGATCATCAGGCCTCAAATTGGAATTCAGAGCTTACCCAATAGATGATCGTCTATGCGTTATGACGCATTTATTACTATACATGAAGATCACTAAACAGCTCAGAGGCAATGAGATGGCATTCCTGCTCAGCCATAAACAGCCCCATAGCCATAAAAGGGTATCTGTACAAACTATTTCCAGATGGCTTAGACAGGTTTTGGCGGCTGCCGGGGTGGATACTAACATATTTAAATCTCATTCCACCAGGGCTGCAGCTACATCGGCAGCTAAGGGATTAGAGGTACCCATGGACCACATCCTGGGGACAGCAGGATGGTCCAAAGAAAAAACCTTTCAACAATATTATAACAAACCGGTGGTCAAACCTGCGACGTTTGCAGAATCTATTTTAAGTTCTGTACTATGATTTACCCCATATAAAAGGGGCTATAATTTTGTTTGTTAATAAATTCATCATGATTTTTTCCAATGGCTGATTCATGTTTGAATACGTTAAAAGAATTCCTCCCTTAGTCAACTAAGACAGACTGTGCGGCATGGATTCCACAGCATGAAATCACAGGGCTTAAAAATCTTCACACTCACGTGACTCCGAAGTAAAATAGTAAGATTAAACGAGAACTTACCAGTTTGAAGTTTGATCTTTATTTTATGAGGAGTAACGTTAAGGGATTACGAAATTTAAACTAAACAGAATCTTATCTGCAAGAGTTATCAGATTATTTCAAATCACAAAACAGGGACATTTCAAATTCGGCGATAAACCACATAAATTTATGGCACGTCAGCTGAAAAAACTGGAAAAGGATCATACGATTCCAAAAATTAAATCAGATAAAGGTGAATTGTTAACGTTTCCTAAAGATATTAATAAAAGATTTGCTCAATTTTATCAAAATTTATATACATCCAAAACATCAACAGATAGCATTAAAGTCCTACATTTTTTGGATATCTGCAACCTCCCAAAACTCAATCTGTTGGAACAAGAGGAATTAGGAGCACAGGTTTCAATTAAAGAAATAGAAGAGACAATAAATTCACTGAAGAACGGTAAAACACCGGGACCGGATGGATTCAGTAATGAATTTTATAAAAGATTTTACGAGATAATCTCACCATGTTTACACAAGCTTTACATATATGCTTTTGAAGAACAGACACTACCAGAAACATTAGCGGAATCAACTATCACACTTATACCTAAAGAATACATTCTTTCCATAGAGGGAGTACAGAGAAGGTTCACCAGACTGATTACTGGGATGTCAGGACTTTCATATGAAGAAAGACTGGATAGACTCGGCTTGTACTCGCTAGAATTTAGAAGATTGAGTGGGGATCTTATAGAAACTTACAAAATTCTTAAGGGGTTGGACAGGCTAGATGCAGGAAGATTGTTCCCGATGTTGGGAAAGTCCAGAACAAGGAGTCACAGTTTAAGGATAAGGGGGAAATCTTTTAGGACCAAGATGAGAAAAACATTTTTCACACAGAGTGGTGAATCTCTGGAATTCTCTGCCACAGAAGGTAGTTGAGGCCAGTTCATTGGCTATATTTAAGAGGGAGTTAGATGTGGCCCTTGTGGCTAAAGGGATCAGGGGATATGGAGAGAAGGCAGGTACAGGATACTGAGTTGGATGATCAACCATGATCATATTGAATGGCGGTGCAGGCTCGAAGGGCCGAATGGCCTATTCCTGCACCTATTTTCTATGTTTCTATGTTTCTATGTCTATAAAGATATAGAAGATCCTGGTTCATACAGAGCTATTGCACTGTTAAATACAGATCAGAAAATACTAGCGAAAACTCTAGCAAGAAGATTAAGCAAATACGTTAGTAAATTACTAAATGCGGATCAAATGGGGTTTATACCCAAGAGACACTCATTCAATAATCTGAGACAATCTGAGTCTTTTCAACATAATGCATTCATATAAAATTGAAGAGGAAGATTTATCAATTATTTCATTGGATGCAGAAAAAGCATTCGACCAAGTAGAAAGTATTGCAAAAATTTCAAATGGGAGAGAATTTTATCGCATGGGTAAAATTATTATATGACAAGCTGACTGCTAGAATATTGACCAATACTATACTGTCTCAGAAATTTCAACTATCCAGGGGCAATAGACAGGGTTGTGTATTATCACCCCTGCTATTTGCTCTTGCGATAGAGCCCTTAGCAGAAAGTATAAGAATGCATCCGAATATCCACGGTTATAATACTAAACACTCTAATAATAAAATATCACTATATGCAGATGACGTACTATTATACATTACAAAATCGCAAATTAGCATACCAAACATATTAAATTTAATAGAGGAATTTGGTTCCTTCTCAGGATATAGAATAAACTGGAACAAAAGCAAAATCATGACGATAAAACGTCAAGAGCCGACACCCTTTAGAATTGCTACAGAAAAATTTAAATATCTGGGTATCCAAATGACCAGAAAATACAACTCTTTATTTAATGCAAACTATTTGCCCTTACTTACCAAATTACATGCCTTGACTCAATTTTGGAAAACATTTCCAATGTCTTTAATAGGCAAAATAAATGCCATAAAAATGATTTTTCTCCCACAAATTTTGTACTTATTTCAATCAATACCAATATATCTATCTAAAAACGTTTTCAAAAAACTCGATTCCCACATCACAAATTTTATTTGGGACTATAAATCCCATAGAATCCACAGACGACACTTATGTAAACCCAAAGAATTTGGTGGACTGACACTCCCCAATTTCTTGTACTATTACCGGGCAGTGAATATCAAAAATGTAATCTACTGGTTGGACAATTCAGCCCAACAGGTAGACTGGATAGTAATGGAGAGAGAGGATTTTTCACCTTTTAACATAGGAGCTGTGGCGGCTCCCAAGGGTCATGCCATCATAGTGTCGAACCCCTCGGCACAGGAGTGGTTCAGTCCGGAGGCGGCCCTTAGCCGGAGGCTTTAAAGGCAGGGGTTTGGGTGCCATTTTCTCTCTCGTTTGGTCTTCCCTACAACCGGGAGGAACATAATAAAAAGTGCCTCTCAAAACACGACTTCATGCTTCATTCTGAGACCCACGCACTACATTAGTGACCCCGACGCTCCATTGGCATCATGATGGAGAGAAGAGCAAGCCCTACCTCCTCACAGGCTGGCCCGGCCCTGTCTCTGGACGCGGTCTCCGTAAAACTGCCCAACTTCTGGACCACCCGGCCGCTCATCTGGTTCCAGCAGGCGGAGGCCCAGTTCAACCTGCGGGGCATCACGGTCGATGCCACCCGCTTCTATTACCTGGTGGGAGCCCTCGACCAGGATGCGGTTGAAGAGGTCACGGACTTCCTCGCAGACCCTCCGATCAATAATAAATACCTCGGCCTGAAAGAGCTCCTGCTCCAGATTTACGGACTGAGTAGGATGGAGCGGGCAGGTAGGATCCTGCATATGGGGGGCCTGGGCGACCGGCGGCCATCTACCCTCCTAACGGAGATGGTGGCGCTACTAGACGGGCACACGCCGTGCCTGTTGTTCGAGTATACCTACCTGCATCTGCTGCCGGCCTACATTCGGTTGCAGCTCACCGACGTCTCGTTTGCCGACCTTCGGGCCCTCGGGAGGCGCGCCGACACCCTGTGGATGGCGCGCCCTGATGACGTCAGCGCGCTGGGCATCAGCAGAGACGGGGTCGCGCTGAGGTCGACGCGCCCTGATGACGTCAACGCGCAGGCCGTCAGCAGGCACGCCGATGACGTCACCCCAGCAGCTCCCGATTTCCTCCGGTGAGGCGGGGGAGCTGTGGAAGGAGTGACAGCTCCAGCCCGACAGCCCGCACGATCACCCCCAGCGGCAGTGAGGGGTACTGCACCTGCAGTCCAGCGCCAGCAAGCTGCAGGCACCACCAGCAGGAGCAGGCAAGCTCCAAGTGACTCCAACAAGAGACGCTGGTGCTACTACCATCAACGCTGGGGTGCTGCAGCACGACAATGCCGCCAGCCATGCACATTCCCGGGAAACGCCTGGGCCGGCGGCCAATAGTCCCCGCGGCGGCCGGCCAAATTCACCGCCTTTTCGCCTGGGATCGGCGCTCCGGGACCCGCTTCCTCGTGGATACTGGAGCGAAGCTCAGCGTCCTGCCCCCTTCGCTGGCCGACATTCGTTCCGGTAAGCGGGGGCCCGTCCTCACCGCGGCGAACGGCAGCCCCATCCACACATATGGACTGCGCATGGTTCCCATCGTGCTCGGCTCCTGCCATTTCTCATGGAGCTTCACCATTGCCGACGTCTCCCAACCATTGCTCGGGGCCGATTTCCTCCGGGCGCATTCCCTCATGGTGGACGTCGGGCGTCAGCGTTTGGTCAACGCCACTACGATGGAGCCGATCACGTTGCGTTTGGATCAACCGGTGGGACGGCCACTGGCGTCCGTGGACTCCCGATTCGCACGGATCTTGGCTGCGTTCCCGGACATTCTCACTCCGCAGTTCCAATCATCAACCCCCAGCCACGGGGTGTTGCATTATATCCCGACTACCGGCCCACCACTACATGCACGAGCACGGCGACTGCCACCAGATAAACTGCGTCTGGCATGGCGGGAATTCCGCACGATGGAGGCCTTGGGGATCGTCCGCCCTTCGAGCAGCCCTTGGGCGTCCCCACTCCACATGGTCCCCAAGTCAAGTGGGGGCTGGCGACCTTGTGGGGATTACCGACGGTTGAACGCTGCAACAACAGCGGATCGATACCCCGTACCCCACATCCAGCACTTCACGGCCCATTTGGTTGGGGCCACAATTTATTCAAAAGTGGATCTGGTACGGGGTTATAATCAGATCCCGGTTCACCCGGATGACGTGCCGAAGACGGCGATCATCACGCCATTCGGGCTTTACGAGTTTACTCGGATGCCGTTTGGCCTCAAAAACGCTGCACAGGCCTTTCAGCGCCTCATGGACGGGGTTTGTCGCGGTCTCGATTTCGTGTTCGTGTACCTGGACGACATCCTGGTGGCCAGCCGCTCGCAACAGGAACACTGCGCTCACCTTCGGCAGCTCTGTCAGCGGCTCAGCGAGCATGGTTTGGCCATCAACCTGGACAAGTGCCATTTTGGGGTAAACGAGATTGACTTCCTCGGCCACCGCGTGACTGCGCAAGGCGCAGTTCCCTTGCCTGACAGGTTCGACGGCATCCGTCGGTTTCCTCGCCCACGCACGGTGCGTGGCCTGCAGGAATTTGTCGGCATGGTGGCATTCTACCATCGTTTTGTGCCATCCGCGGCCCACATCATGCGGCCCCTGTATCAACTTCTGGCGGGAGGGCAGCACAAGAGCGTTGAGTGGACCCACGAGGCGGAGGCAGCTTTTGACGGCGCGAAGGAGGCCCTTGCTCGGGCCGTACTGCTGGTACACCCGCGGGGAGATGCCCCGACTGCTCTCACGGTGGACGCCTCGGAGTCGGCGGTTGGTGCTGTGCTGGAGCAGCTGACGGGCGGAGGTTGGCGGCCCCTGGCCTTCTTCAGTCGGCACCTCAACCGTGCGCAGACCAAATACAGCGTGTTCGATCATGAGCTCCTGGCTCTGTACCTGGCTGTGCGCCATTTTCGCTACTTCCTGGAGGGCCGCCCGTTCTCCGCCTACACCGACCATAAGCCGCTCACTTTCACCCTGCAGAAGGTTTCCGATCCCTGGTCCGCACGTCAGCTGCGGCAATTGGCTTACATCTCGGAATACACCACAGTTATCCGCTACGTCGAGGGGAAAGAGAACCGGGTGGCCGACGCATTGTCCCGCCCCGCTATAAACGCCGTGTTCGAGGCGGCGCCCGGAATGGACTATTCTGCTCTGGCGGCGGCACAGCTCACGGACGATGAGGTGCCTGCCTACCGGACTGCCATCTCCGGCCTCCGCCTTGAGGATGTCCCTCTCGGTCCTGGGGGAGTGACAATCCTGTGCGATGTGTCGTCCGGTCAGCCGCGCCCCATCGTCCCTGCCACCTGGCACTGGTGGCAGCTCGTTTCATGTGGCACGGTCTGCGCAAGCAGGTTGGCCACTGGGCTCGCACCTGCATTCCGTGCAAGACGGCAAAAATCCAGCGCCATGTCCGTGCGCCTCTCCAGGAGTTTGGTCTACCTCACCGGCGGTTCGACCATCTCCACATAGACATTGTAGGGCCTCTCCCGCCGTCCCGGGGCATCACCCACCTTCTGACAATGGTGGACCGCTTCACGCGGTGGCCGGAGGCCATTCCGTTGGCTGACACTTCAACGGCTACGTGTGCCTGTGCGTTGTCCGCGCACTGGATTGCTCGCTTCGGGGTGCCGGCGCACATCTCCTCCGACCGGGGGCCACAGTTCACCTCCGAGCTGTGGTCAGCCATGGCTCGCTTGCTGGGTGTGCGGCTGCACCACACCACAGCTTACCACCCGCAAGCTAACGGTCTGGTGGGGAGGTTCCACCGGCAGCTAAAGGCGGCATTGAAGGCGGCACGACTCTCCGGCCCGGACTGGATGGACGAGTTGCCATGGGTCATGCTGGGCTTCCGGACCGCTCCCAAAGAGGACTTGGCCTCATCATCGGCGGAGCTCGTCTACGGGTCGCCACTCACAGTGCCCGGGGAGTTCGTGCCGTTGGCGCCGGAGCAGCAGGGAACGCCCTCCTCCACCCTTCAACGCCTTCGTGAGCGAGTTGGTAAGCTCGCACCCGTCCCGACGTCCCGCCATGGGACATTTCGCCCACACGTGCCATTGGCCCTCACGGACTGCCCGTTTGTTTTCCTGCGCCGTGATGCCCACCGGACGCCACTCCAGAGGCCATACGAGGGCCCGTTCCGGGTGCTGGAACACGGGCAGTCGACTTTTGTCCTGGACATGGGGGGCCGGCCGGAGGCCGTGTCGATTGACCGTTTGAAGCCGGCGCACCTGGACATTGACCAGCCGGTGCTGGTTGCCCAACCTCGGCCTCGAGGGCGCCCCCCTTCACGGCTCCCTCCGCCTGTCACTCCATCAATCCTCCCGCCGGTCCCTCGTCCTGTCCCTCCACCTATGCCTCCGCAAGCCCCACGAGCGGCTAACTTCCGCACGCGGGCCGGCCGGGTCGTGCGCCCGCCGGTGCGTTTCGTGCCTCTGGTTCTGGGGGGGGGGGGTCCTGTGGCGGCTCCCAAGGGTCGTGCCATCATAGTGTCGAACCCCTCGGCACAGGAGTGGTTCAGTCCGGAGGCGGCCCTTAGCCGGAGGCTTTAAAGGCAGGGGTTGGGGTGCCATTTTCTCTCTCGTTTGGTCTTCCCTACAATCGGGAGGAACATAATAAAAAGTGCCTCTCAAAACACGACTTTGTGCTTCATTCTGAGACCCACGCACTACAGAGCGATCCTTCTCTCCCCAATAAAATTGAAGAATATAATATACAAGAAAAATCCGATTATCCATAGCACAATACGAATTTGGAGACAAATAAAGTTTACTCTTAAATTAAGAAACCTATCGCTTCTCCTATAGCTAATAATCCGTCGTTTAAACCATCTATTATCGACAAAACGTTTACTCACTGGGAACGAATAGGAATTAAAACGTTTAGAGATATGTATGAAATCGGAAACCTTTTATCATTCCAAAATTACAACTCAAATACAATTTGAAAAGTAATCAATATTTTAGATACCTTAAAATTCGAGATTATTTGAAAAAACATACACAAGAATACGTCTGACGTCAGATATATTAGATGAAGGCATGAACAGAAAGGCGGAATTAAATAACTTAATATCATACTTGTATGATATCATTCTAAATATAGAGATACCATCATCAGATGCAATTAGAAGAGAGTGGGAACAAGAACTATAAAAATTTCTAAAGACAGATGGGATAAATAAATGCTCGATTAATGCAAGACATATCCTAATCCAATTTAAATTTTTACATAGACTGTATTACTCGAAAACCAAACTGAATAAAATTTTCGCAAATGTTTCCCCCATCTGTGATAAATGTTTATCTCAAGAAGCAACTATAGCACACTCCTTCGTCTCCTGCGTAAAACTCCATAAATTTTGGAAAGAAATCTTTGAAATCTTCGCAAAACTATTTAAAATAAAATTGGACCCCAACACAGAATTGATTATTTTCGGAACAATGGAAGCTGCTCCGAACTAACTTCATTTCAGAGTTTCCTTAACTATGGCTTGATAATGGCAAAAAAACTTATACTCAAATTTTGGAAAAATGCACCCACCCCAACGCTTAAAACGTGGATCACAAGCATGTCTGAAACGTTACATCTCGAAGATATGAGATTCGTCCCAGCAGGAAAATTAGAGCAATTCTTAAAGATATGGTCTCCTTTCATCGATTTAATACAAGTATAATATGGTGCAACATAACTCGGGAAATTAACTGTTTCAGAACTGGGTGAGGGGTGTGTAAAGATATGAAGTAGGTATATCCCTTTTCTCTTCTGTTCTGTTTTTGTTGTTGTTTTTTTTTGTTTTTCCGTTCTTTCTTTTTTCCTTTTTTATTTACAACTTTATGGGTTCTTTCTCTCTATCCTTCCACAAACTATCAATTGTTAACTCCTGGAGTGGTACTCCAGGGGTTTACACATCACTACTTTCCTTACTCTTTTCTTTTCTCTCTTTTTCTTTCTTCTGTTATTTCTCTATTGTTAAATTTAAAACAAGAAGTTGTACACGAAATGTATTATGTTATATGCCACGGTTTATACTACTGTATATTGCTTCTAATAAAAATCTTAATTTAAAAAATAAATAAATAAATAAAAACCTTTAAACTCATAAAGATCGGGACCATTGAGTTGGTTACTGAGAGGTCGGTATTGGGGTAAAATTGGCAACTTACCTTAAAGGACAATACTGGGGAGGTCAGTACTAAGCGGGTCAGTACCAAGGTAAAATTGGCATCTTACTTTACAAATTAGTACTGAAGTAAAATGTGTAATAACGTTGATACGACGCATCCGTGATATTCTAAAATTGTACGATTCCAATATTCTTCTGCTCTAAATTTCTGCTCTAAATTTAAAGTGTTAATATTGAATGCTTTTGCCTAAGTTTGTATTTACTCTTGTATTATAGTTGCTATGCCTTCGTTTAAGTTCATGTGACTTTGCTATTGGATTATGTGATTTACTCTTGTATTATAGTTGTATATGCTCTTGTTTAAGTTCGTGTGATTTTGATGCTTTAGTTTGAGTTTGGGTAATTTTGCTATAGTATTATAACTGCTTGCTCCCTTAAGGAGGTAATGTTGCTTTAATACGTTGTGTGAATTGTGTGTGGGCCCCAACTGCTTACTCCCTTAAGGAGGTAATGTCACTTTATTATTATAGTTGTTTATGTTCATGTGATTTTGCTATTGTATTGTGATTGCTTGCTCCAGTATTGCTTTAATACGTTGTGTGAATATCACTTTTATACGCTTTGTGAATTGTGTGTGAATTGTGTGAGGGCCCCGTTTGTCTGGAGATACGTGTGGGTGAAATACTTGCTGTATTGTATTATATGTAGATCGATGGCTCAAATGGGTATTACCTAGATACTACCACTGATCTCGAGAGTCCGTTGCAAATATTATGTGTTAAGTATCCCAATTAAGTAGGACAATTGAAGCAGTTGTCTGGAGCATTAAATAAAAAGTTAGGGAGTGAATTGCGGCCTGAGGGAGGGATTGGAACCCTGGAAGGTGTGAAATACATAGAGAAAACAATTTGGAAGTATAGTCAAAATATTGCTGCTAAGGAGCTTATTGGTCTCTCGAGACAACATTATCAAGAGCTGAGGGAACAGAAAGAAGTCGCAATGTTAGCAAATTGTCAAGAAACGGCTCTGAAACAGGGGATAGAGCTTACAGAAAGAGGATTGATCAAACCTATGGATACATTGAAAAGAGAATGTGTTTGTGGTTACAAGGAATATAAGGAACGGGAGTCCAAACAGACCTCGGATGGGTTAGAAAGAGGTAAGAAAAAAGGATCACGCGATCCAATGGTTGGCTTTGGCTTAGAAGAGAGAGACAATGATTATTTAGAAGATTTGGAAAGTGTCCGTATTAGGACTCATCTACAACCCCCCCACCTTATGCAGATATTGATCCCGCAGCACTATCTGCATCCCCTGCAACAGCACTAACTCCGAGTTCCCTGACCCCAACGGCCTCGACATTGGCAGGCGGCCCGGTTGCATTGGTATGAGGAGTAAAACTAGAAAATGTATACTCATGCCACGAGTTCAGGAACGCCCTAAACCAAGAAGGATAAAGTGTAGACCGAGAGAACGGAACCTGTCCTTTGAAAATTATCGACTTCCCCTCAAAACCGAGATCGAGGATTCTGAGAGTGATTTGACCCCCTGGGAATCTGGAGCTGACCCTGAGACAGAGACAGACAAGATAGTTGAGCGATGACCCGCTCGCCGCCAATTCCCGGTTAGAGAAATGCCTAACCCCGCTTTTAATCCAGCAAATGCAATTGGCGCCAGTAACACCCAAACCATAGGTGTTTATTCCCCTTGGAAGCCGAATGAGGTGATGGCCATACTGAGCCAGATGCCTGATAGGAAGAAGTCACCTGCCTCATTTATAGATTACCTCCAAACTACCATGCATGTATATCATGTAGATTCAAGAGATTTATGGGCTCTAGTACAACAAGTTTTAACCGCATTTCGGACGGTGGGGGCGCTGCGAGATGGCAGTGTGTTAGTCAATTCTACTTTTTTTGTTTTTTTTAGTATGTCCAAAAGTGTGTTTTAATTGGATGATCAGCCATGATCATATTGAATGGCGGTGCAGGCTCGAAGGGCCGAATGGCCTACTCCTGCACGTATTTTCTATGTTTCTATGTTTCTAATGTCTCTCGGTGTGTCTTGTGCGGGGGATGGTGAGGGGGGGTAAGGGGGGGAACCGCTTTATGTCGCCTCCTCCACGGAGAGGCGACTTTTTCCATGTCGCCTCCCTCGCGGTCTAACACCAAGGATTGGTGTGGCCTTTCCCGTAGATGGGCCCGGAGATTCAGCAGCGGGTGCAGCGTGAACTTTTCATCGCAGAGCAGGCGAGCCATCGCCAGGGGTCACCAGAAAGGAGTACTCCGATCACTGGCCTACGGCAGCCTGAAGCCGCGGTCTGCGGAGATTCCAGCTGGCGCGGCGTCCGGAGCCTGAGATCCCTCGTTGAGGACCCCGGAGAAGAGCTCCGACCGCCGGCCCGCGGCCTACATCATCTAGAAGCCGTGGACTGCGTTGCTTCTAACTGCGGGCGTGGCGGAGACTTACCATCCAGAGTGGGATCCCTCACCGGGGATCCCTGGAGAAGAGCTCCGACCGCTGGCCCGCGACCTACAACAGCTTGACGCCACGATCTGTGGTGCTGCTAGCCGCAGGCGCGGTGGAGACTTACTTACTTACCATCCGGAGCGGTAACCCTCGCCAAGGATCCCTGGAGAAGAGCTCTGACCACCGTCCCGCGGCCTACAACAGTTTGAAGCCGCGGTCTGCGGTGCTGCAAGCCGCAGGTGCGGCGGGGACTTACTTACTTACCATCCGAAACGGAATCCCTCACCGGGAATCCCTGGAGAAGAGCTCCTACTGCTGGCCTGTGGCCTACGTCATCTCCAAGCCGCGGTCTCCAGTAGGGAAGCACCGATTCGGGACTTACCTTGCCTGTACATCTGGCCATCTGCAGTGGCGACTTATGATCCCGACCACAGGGAAAAATGGAGGAGGACTGACTAAACTTTGTGCCTTCCACCACAGTGATGAATGCTGTGCTGGATGTTTTGTGTGAAATGTTTATTGTGTATTGTGTTTTTTTTATTGCACCGCTGCTGGCAAGTTCATTTCACTGCACTTCATTGTGTATGTGACGAATAAATCTGACTATTGACTATTGACAGCAAATATCCTATAGCGGAGCAAGATGGATTACTCTCACGCAAACGTGTAGTACGCTCATGGGCGGATTCATGGGTGATTTTATGACTCATTTTAGCAACCTGACCCCGCCATCTTGGTCCGCCATCTTATTCCTCTATCTGCTTTCGGCCAAGATCTGATTTTTGCTTCCGCCTCTGCTCCCGTATCTTCACTTTGGTCTTTGAATTTGACCATGCCGTCCACATCTACGAGTGTTGCCTACTGCTCTGCCCTAAATTGTTTCAATCGCCAATGTAGGCGACCCGACTTATCTTTCTTCAGGTTCCCCGTTAAAGAGGAAAGGTAAGAGAACTTTTATTACTTATGTTGCATATAGAAAATCTTATTTTGCCTGTACAAGCTCACTGTAGTTAGATCATAGAGCTCAGATAGTCGAGGCCTCATGGCAGCAAACTTGTAAAAATCTTTCTACCTCTCAGTTATTTAAACGCTGTTGTACAATGAGAATTTTATTCGGTCTGCACAAACTTTCAATATAGATCAGACCTTAAAGCTGTGTGCTTGCTCCCCTTTGTCCCATATGCAGTCGAGGCATCATGGCAGCAAACTTGTAAAAATCTTTCTGCCTCTCAGTTATTTAAACTCTGTTGTACAATGAGAAATTTATTAGGTCTGCACAAACTTTCATTTTAGATCAGAGCTTAAAGATGGGTGCTCCCCTTTGTCCCATATGCAGTCGAGTCTTCATGGCAGAATCCTTGTAAAAATCTTTATACCTCTATGTTATTTAATACAGAATAAGCACATATTGGCTCTGTTGTACACTGAGATTTTTAGTGCCCCCCGATCCCTTTAGCCACAGGGGCCACATCTAACTACCTCTTAAATATAGCTAATGAGCTGGCCTCAACTACCTTCTGTTGCAGAGAATTCCACAGATTCACCAGTGTGTGTAAAAAAAAAAATGTTCTCATCTCGGTCCTATAAGATTCCCCCTTATGCTTAAACTGTGAGCCTTTGTTCTGGACTTCCCCAACATTGGGACTAACCTTCCTGCATCTAGCCTGTCCAACACCGTACGAATTTTCTTCTCAGGAGCATTTCCCCAATAGCACCCCTCAAGAGCTTTTTCTTTCTACCTCTGTTATTTAATGTAGAATAAGAACATATTGACTGCATGATATTTTCTATAATTTCAGATGTCAACAGTGAGTGCAGAATACCCGCCGACATGATCTCCTACAGCGAACTGCGGCGTATTTGTCACAGAACTGCCGTCTGTGTTCTGAGCATTTCGAACCTAGCCAGTTTAACAACAAGCATACCAAGAACAGGCTAGTTTGGGATGCAGTTCCAACGCTCTTTGACATCCATAACCCTCCGAAACAACTGTATACTCAACGCAGGATACTTGAGAGGAATAATGAGAACCTTCCATCTTCACCGAAGCCTTCAAAGCGGCAAAGGGGCAAGTAATTTTTAAATAACCATTTAATTTCTCTCTTTTGCTAAATCTATCACAATGTATTATCATAACTGATACAATTGTCAGTGGCACAATATGAAATGTCATGTATGGCACTAACATTTTCATGTGTGAGATCTTTCAGAACATTCCAGAGCTAACGCCGCTTGCCAACCGTGTGACTCGGTGGCATGCGAACACCAGCCGTGGTGAGGGTGGAGCGGTCAAAGAGGGACCCTGACTGGCACCGGAGCAGCAGACAGCAGCACTTACTATTTTTTTTACATGAATTGGGTATCTTACATTGATTTTAAATGAGAATTACCAGTGGATACAAATTTATTTACATGTATATGCTAAATCCATTTCATTTGTATACCTCTTTTAAGTCCGTACTAATTTTTTTTCCCTCGGCAGTGTCAGACAACATACAGGACGACCATTGTTACTGCTTAGCTGCGGACCCGGTTCGTGAGGAAGGACTTCAATTCACACCAGATGTAACTCACAGAGTGTCACACAACATACAGGCCGCCCATTCTTACTGCTTAGCTACGGACCAGATTCGTGAGAATGTTATTCAATTCACACCAGTTGTAAATCACAAAAGAGCTCTGAAGAAGGAAAGACAGCGTACTTTCCGCCTCAAGAAAAGGGTGCAACAGATGAAGAAATCAGCGAGAAGGAGAGCTACAGAAAGCTTGATCAGTTGCGATTTTTTACAAGAGCCTTTAAAGTCTTTTTTTGAATCACAATTGCGGAATGCGCCAGGGCGTAGAAGCGCAAGAGGAAGACGATGGGATTATGCAGACAAGATACTTGCCTTGTCCCTCTACCACAAGAGTTCCAGCACATATCAGATGTACCAGAGCATATTCACACTTCCATTAATTTCATCGCTGCGTAGATGGTTGTGTAATGTCAAAGTAAGACCAGGATTTCCCACTAAGATCTTCGAGCTTTGGAAGGACAGGGTAGCAGGCATGTCAGAGAGTGATAGAGTCTGTATAGTCTCCTTTGATGAAATGAGTCTACGTACAGGCCTCTCGTACAATATTACAGAAGATTCAGTTGAAGGTTTTGAGGACTTTGGATCGCTAGGGAAGACGTCACGGCCTGCCAACCATGCTCTTGTTTTCATGGTTAGAGGCCTGTTTGGAAAATGGAAACAACCTGCGGGTTACTTTCTGTCGCGAGATTGCACAAGGGCGGACAAACTGCAAGCTTTACTCAATGAATGCTTGCATAAGGTTAAGGCAATTGGACTACAGCCTAAGGCCGTGGTTTGTGACCAAGGCCCAAGCAATGTTCGGTTGTACAACAACTTGGGTGTGACAGAAACACATCCTTTCTTCTTCCACGGGGGAGCCAAGATCTTTTGCCTGCATGACCCGCAACACCTGCTAAAAAACACGCAAACAAATTTGGAGAAGTATGTTTTTGAGGTAACAGGAGAGGATGGCCGAAAGAAACTGATCAAGTGGGCACATATTCGCGCATTTTATGAAATGGATTCACAGTTTCCCGTTAGGAAAGGCCATAAACTGACCAGAGCCCACTTTGCTCTGAACAGCTTCTCCAAAATGAGAGTCAACAAAGCAGCGCAGGTGCTCAGTCTTTCAGTGTCAGCAGGCATGTTAACCTATTCAACTATGGGATGGTTGCCTGGGGGTGCTGCTTATACTGCGGATTTCATTGCAATGATAGATGGACTGTTTGATGCATTTAACGGCAGGTGCCTCAAGACAACAAAAAAATTGAGGAGGCCCATGTCTGCAAAATCGGCACATTGGTCATTCTTTGAATCATGCCTGCCTGTACTGCAAAGCTTAAAAGTGCTTGGAGCAAGAAATGTATTGTTTGTCAAAGGATGGCGGCTTGCAATTTCTTGCATTACACAGCTGTGGCAGCACATAAAGGAAAATACAGACGCTTGTTTCATGCTCACATCCAGGGTTAATCAGGATGTCGTTGAGAATTTATTCGCGACCATTCGGCGAAAGGGCGGATTCCGAGATAACCCATCCGCAAAGGAATTCCGCTGTGCTTTAAGAATGGTCATGGTAGCTGAACTGATAAAGCCATCTCTAAGTGCAAACTGTAAACCTGACGATGCTAAATTTCTCTTATCACTGCAAACACTGACAAAAGACAGAGTCAAGAAACCATCTCCATCTATCTCCCATCACAATAGGGCACAACAGAACACTGCATTTTGCAGCACGTCACTTGATCTCCCGGAAGAGAACACACTGGCTTACATCGCAGGCCACATCTGCCGTAGATTCCTCATCCCACATGAACTGATCTCAAAATGTAACATATGCAGAGAGGTTCTGCTACGACCTAATACAACCTTAGTTGATCCCGCCCTCATATTTATCCACCATAAGGCATATGACACATCGACATCAGACTTCGGCTCCCTGATGGTGCCTTCAGAACAGTTTCTCGCATTCTGTCAGGTGTGCGAGAAAGTGTTCCGCACAGAATTCGACAATGCTAACATGACCAGGAACAACATCTCCAATCTAATAAATACAGCGATACACAATACTAAGGAATACAAGGACATGAACTTATGCTGCCATAGAGTCAAGGCGCGAATTGTAGCTATCTTTGTCAGTGTCCGCATACATTATGGACTAAAATTCAAGAATAGAGACCTGCAGGACCTGACCATTAAAAGGAAGTGTAAGAAAGTTCTGAAAGTGACGCATAAGTAAAGTAGATTATGTCAAATTATTTCTTGATGAAATGCCAGAAATGAAGTGTTGACCATTGATTAGTATTATGAATTTAAAATGGAGTGGGTTGGTGCAATATACTACTAATGTGCCGTTATGAGATATTCACATTAAAATCTCACCATGTATGACAGAATGAAAGTTGTTATCCTTGCTTGTTTACGGATCTTGCCTTTGAATAATTAAATTGAGTGGGTTAGTGCAATGTTGGTTCCATGTGCTGCTAATTATGTAATATTGAGTGGGTTGGCGCAATATACTGCTGATGTGTCGTTATGAGATATTCACATTATGAGATATTCACATTAAATCTCACCATGTATGACAGAATGAAAGGTGTTATCCTTGCTTGTTTATGGATCTTGCTTTTGAATGATTAAATTGAGTGGGTTAGTGCAATGTTGGTTCCATGTGCTGCTAATGTGTCGTTATCAGATATTCCGTGTTAAAAAGACAAATAAATCACAATAAAAGCGAAAAGATGCCTATGCCTATGTTCCTTCCACAGCGTGCGGGGGAACCTGACCCGGATCAGCACGGCCAAAACACCAGAGTGAAGCTGCGGGGAGGTTTACAATTTTTTACAATGTTTATTTAATGTACCTTGTCTGGTCAGAAATAAAGTTCAACATTGGATATAAAAATCAGAATAAATATAATTTTGTGTGTAACATGATTATATACATCTATATCACATTCATGTCTGTGTGTTCCTTCCAGCACAATTTAGTCCGTTGTATGCTCGCTGAATAAAACCATCCTTAAGTTATACATCATTTATAAATCTTGCTTAAACAAATTTAATTTTGTGAAATTCTACAATTAGATAGCCCCACCATTACAGACCGATCTCATTCCACTCTCTGGTTATTGGGAAGACCAGACGCCGTTTATTGTGGAGAAACAACTCCATAGAAAAAAGAAAATAAGCACAAAAACTTTAAGTAGTAACATTTCAGGGCTAGAGAACTGTAATCTTCATATTGCTATTATTTTCCCAAATAGTGCAGATGTGAACAGTGTGATTACATTACTGTGATTAATGAATGAAATACAGAGTGCAAGTGTAATACAAAATCAACACAGCATATGAGCCATTCAAAAGAACTGATTTTAAAACCTTAAAAAAGAAAATTACCAGAGGCAAAATTTATAACCATCTTTTTCTTTAACAAGAATTAAGAGAATTATGAACTAACATAATTATGAATCTAACCCTATGTCACACGCAAAAACTTCCCCGTAACGTTGAACAGCCTGCGAGTCTGGTCGGGTCGGCTAGGTTCCATTTTACACAAAATCTACTCAAACACAGCCTATGAACCATTTAAAAAGAATTTATTTAAAAAACATTAAAAATAACACTATTACCAGAGTAAAATTTTATTCGTGACAAGAATTAACAGAGGTGACAACTAAAAGAATTACATCCAAAGATCCTATAACTCCGCTATAAGATTACATTGCGAGTCGGGTCGGGTCGGAAGGATCAGGTTACTAAAATGGGCAGAGAAAAACGCCCAGGATTGCCTCCGTAGCGTACTACACGTCAACCCATTGTATTTCGCAGGAATAGCCTATCTTGCTCCGCTATAAGATCTTTGATTGACAGTAGAACATGTGAGATTCTTGGTTAACTTAAGATCCCCAACTCATGATGCACTAGCTAACCTGCTTGCCCAGAGCACAGCACAGAGCTGCTGTGGATTTGGAAGCAACAGCAACAAAGATAAGCAGGAGAAAAGACTGATTGGCTCTAGCCCAAGTGGGAGGAGAGAAGTGAGTCAGAGGGGGGAAAACAGTTGAAAAGGAGAGGCAAAGCACAGGCAGACTTTACTCAGAGCTGCTGTGGATTTGGAAGCAACAGCAACAAAGATAAGCAGGAGAAAACACTGATTGGCTCTAGCCAAAGTGGGAGGAAAGAAGTGAGTCAGAGGGGGGAAAACATTTGAAAACTGAGGAATTTGGTTTGTAAATTGGTAAATTAGGCAATTTATCAGTCAATATAAGCAAGACGGCTCTTAGCAAGCGGCAGTGAGTGAGCGGCCTTTTGAGGGAAGTGCCCTGTGAGAAAAGTGCGAGTCTTTGGCTCGAAAGTCTTCGGCGAGGAGGCTGAGGAGAGGAGGCTACACAAAATGCTGAAGAGGGAGAGACGATAGAAGGAGATGTTAAGCAAGCTGATTCAGTGTGATGCTTGCAGTATGTGGGAGGTCAAGGACACTGCTGGTGCCTCTGGCTGCTACAAATGTGAGAAGTGCATCCAGGTACAGCTCCTGAGGGACCGTGTTGGGGAACTGGAGAAGCAAGTGGATGACCTCAGGTTCGTCCGAGAAACTGAGTCGTTCCTCGACAAGTCCTACAGTAAGATTGTTACACCTAAGGTACTGGAAGAGAGAAGGTGGGTGACGGTGAACAAGGGAGGGAAGCATAGAATGCAAACGTCCCCGGGTGTTGTACCTCTTGTGAACAGGTTCACCCACTTAAAAGCTGTCGGGTCAGAAGACGTTATTACACCGAGCGGCGGACTGGCTTGCGAAGCAAAAAGGGCTGTTGAGCCAAAACCAAAGAGGCCAACGTCAGGCAACGCCATTGTAGTGGGAGACTCCATTGTGAGAGGTACGGACAGGGGTTTCTGCGGCAACAGACGGGATTCGAGGATGGTGTGCTGCCTTCCTGGTGCCAGGATCCTGGATGTCATGGACAGAGTGCAGAAAATCCTCAAGGGCGAAGGTGAACAGCCGGAAGTGGTAGTGCATGTCGGCACAAACGATGTCGGAAAGAAGGGGATGAATATTCTGCAGCGTGACTTCAGAGAGCTCGGAAAAATGCTGAAAAGCAGGACCTCCAGGGTTGTTATCTCCGGTTTGCTTCCAGTTCCTCGTGCTGGCGAGAGCAGGAACAGGGACATGCGGGACCTGAATGTTTGGCTGAGGAACTGGTGCACGGGGCAGGGATTTAGATTCTTGGATCACTGGGATCTGTTTTGGAGTAAGGGGGAACTGTACAAAGGGGGCGGATTGCATCTTAACAGGTGGGGGTCCAGCATTCCGGCAGGCAGGTTTGCCACGGCTACACGGGTGGTTTTAAACTGAATAAGGGGGGTGGGGTGTCAAATGAGATAGTCGAGGATGGAGTTAAAGGGAAAGGGTTTCTTAAATGTGTGAGCGTAGGCAAAAATCAAAAAGGGCCACTTTTCACCATAATTGTATAAGGGGTAAGAGTGTTGTAAAAACAAGCCTGAAGGCTTTGTGTCTCAATGCAAGGAGCATTCGTAATAAGGTGGATGAGTTGAATGTGCAGATAGCTATTAATGACTATGATATAGTTGGGATCACGGAGACATGGTTCCAGGGTGACCAAGGCTGGGAGCTGAACATCCAGGGATATTCAATATTTAGGAGGGATAGACAGAAAGGAAAAGGAGGTGGGGTAGCGTTGCTGGTTAGAGAGGAGATTAACGCAATGGGAAGGAAGGTCCAGAACAAGGGGTCACAGTTTAAGGATAAGGGGGAAATCTTTTAGGACCGAGTTGAGGAAAACATTTTTCACACAGAGAGTGGTGAATCTCTGGAATTCTCTGCCACAGAAGGTAGTTGAGGCCAGTTCATTGGCTATATTTAAGAGGGAGTTAGATGAGGCCCTTGTGGCTAAAGGGATCAGGCGGTATGGAGAGAAGGCAGGTACAGGATACTAAGTTGGATGATCAGCCATGATCATATTGAATGGCGGTGCAGGCTCGAAGGGCCGAATGGCCTACTCCTGCACCTATTTTCTATGTTTCTATGTTTCTATGTCATTAGCTTGGAGGATGTGGAATCGATATGGGTAGAGCTGCGAAACACTAAGGGGCAGAAAACGCTAGTGGGAGTTGTGTACAGGCCACCTAACAGTAGTAGTGGAGATGGGGATGGCATCAAACAGGAAATTAGAAATGCGTGCAACAAAGGTAAAACAGTTATAATGGGTGACTTCAATCTACATAGAGATTGGGTGAATCAAATTGGCAAGGGTGCTGAGGAAGAGGATTTCTTGGAATATATGCGGGATAGTTTTCTAAACCAACATGTAGAGGAACCAACGAGAGAGCAGGAGGGGTTAGTTAGCAGTCTTGTTGTGCGTGGCCCCTTGGGCAAGAGTGATCATAATATGGTTGAGTTCTTCATTAGGATGGAGAGTGATGTTCTTTAGGATGTTCTTTGTGTTTAAAACTCTTATTGATGTTATATCTGTATTCCTTCTTCATGTGCTGCATTGGCAAGAAGCATTTCACTACACCTAGGTGTATGTGACTAATAAATAATCTTTGAACCTTTGAACCTTTGAGTGACATTGTTAATTCAGAAACAAGGGTCCTGAATTTAAAGAAAGGTAACGTTGAGGGTATGAGATGTGAATTGGCCAAGATAGACTGGCAATTGATTCTTAAAGGGTTGACGGTGGATATGCAATGGAAGGCCTTTAAAGACTGCATGGATGAGCTACAACAATTGTTCATCCCAGTTTGGAAAAGAATAAATCAGGGAAGGTAGTGCATCCGTGGATAACAAGGGAAATCAGGGATAGTATCAAAACCAAAGATGAAGCATACAAATACAAGCATACGGCTGGTCCTGGCCCACATTAAGTCCTCACTCCCACCCACCCTGGATCAGCATCAATTTGCGTATAGAGCTAATAGGTCAACGGAAGATGCCATCAACACAGCTCCACATTCTGCACTGGCACATCTGGAGCGTCCTGGCTCATATGTGCGGATGTTATTTGTAGATTTTAGTTCTGCATTTAATTCAATCATCCCCAGCAGAATGGTGGACAAACTGTCTGATCTAGGTGTTAATGCAAACACATGTGGATGGATTAAGGACTTTTTAACAGACTGCCCACAGACTGTCAGGATGGGGTCCAATTACTCCCCAGTCCTGACGCTTAGCACAGGTGCGCCACAAGGATGTGTGCTGAGTCCAATATTGTATACAATATACACTTACGACTGTATACCAACACACAGTACAAACAGGATCATCAAGTTTGCGGACGACACGACTGTGGTGGGACTGATAAACAACGATGACGAGTCTGCCTACAGGGATGAAGTCCAAAAACTGACCGTCTGGTGTACCAAAAACAACCTGGTACTAAACCCATCAAAGACAAAAGAACTTGTCGTTGACTTCAGGAGGAAGAGGAGAGAGGAACCTGCTCCCTTATACATCAAAGGAGACATGGTGGAGAGAGTCAACGACTTTAGGTTCCTGGGAATAAACATCTCTCAGGACCTCAAATGGCAAATGAACACCGTCACTCTCTTGAAGAAGTCTCATCAACGGCTGTATTTCCTGAGGTCTCTACGGAGAGCTAACTTCTCACAGCCGCTGCTGCTGTCCTTCTATCGATGCGCCGTGGAAAGTATCCTCACCTACGGAATCCTGGTGTGGTTTGCCAGCTGTACTGTGGCTGAGAGGAGGGCGCTGCAGGGAATTATAAAAACTGCGCAGCGCATTACAAACGCTAACCTGCCCTCCTTAGACGACATATACAAGGCCCGATGCTTGCGCAGGGCCATAAATATCAAGAAGGACACATCCCACCCTGCCAACCACCTTTTTACTCTGCTACCCTCTGGGAGGCGACTCAGGTCTCTGCAGGCTCGCACCGGTAGACTAAAAAATAGTTTCTACCCATGTGCGGTAAAAGAGCTTAACTCCAATAGTGAACACTGGGAAGCAAGAAGTAACTTCGAGGAATACCGCTAAATTCTTTTAAATTTTTTTTAAATGTATCTATTATTTTACTATTAACTGTACATATGTGTATTGGTTGTTGTGTTGTATTTCTTTTAACGGAGGAGAAGCAAATGGAATTTCGTTGCTCAGTTTTGTGCAATGACAATAAACATATTCTATTCTATACTATTCTATTCTATTCTATTCTATATTCTATTCTATTCTATTCTATTCTATTCTATTCTAAATTAACCAGAAAAAGCAGCCTACCAGAGGACGGGGTGAAATTCAGAGTCCAGCAGATGAGGATAAAGGGCTTAATTAGGAAAGGGAAAATAGATTATGAAAGAAAACTGGCAGGAAATATAAAAACTGACTGCAAAAGTTTTTATAGATATGTGAAGAGAAAAAGATTAGTCAAAACAAATGTAGGTCCCTTGCAGTCAGAAACAGGTGAAATGATCATGGGGAACAAGGCCATGGCAGACCAATTGAATAATTACTTTGATTCTGTCTTCACTAAGGAAGACATAAATAATCTGCCGGAAATAGCAGGGGACCGGGGGTCAAATGTGATGGAGGAACTGAGTGAAATCCAGGTTAGCCGGGAAGTGGTGTTAGGTAAATTGAATGGATTAAAGGCCGATAAATCCCCAGGGCCAGATAGGCTGCATCCCAGAGTACTTAAGGAAGTAGCCCCAGAAATAGTGGATGCATTAGTGATAATTTTTCAAAACTCTTTAGATTCTGGAGTAGTTCCTGAGGATTGGAGGGTAGCTAATGTAACCCCACTTTTTAAAAAGGGAGGGAGAGAGAAAACGGGGAATTACAGACCAGTTAGTCTAACATCGGTAGTGGGGAAACTGCTAGAATCAGTTATTAAAGATGGGATAGCAGCACATTTGGAAAGTGGTGAAATCATTGGACAAAGTCAGTATGGATTTATGAAAGGTAAATCATGTCTGACGAATCTTATAGAATTTTTCGAGGATGTAACTAGTAGAGTGGATAAGGGAGAACCAGTGGATGTGTTATATCTGGACTTTCAGAAGGCTTTCAACAGGGTCCCACATAAGAGATTAGTATACAAACCTAAAGCACACGGTATTGGGGGTTCAGTATTGATGTGGATAGAGAACTGGCTGGCAGACAGGAAGCAAAGAGTAGCAGTAAACGGGTCCTTTTCACAATGGCAGGCAGTGACTAGTGGGGTACCGAAAGGCTCAGTGCTGGGACCCCAGCTATTTACAATATATATTAATGATTTGGACGAGGGAATTGAATGCAACATCTCCAAGTTTGCGGATGACACGAAGCTGGGGGAGCGTGTTAGCTGTGAGGAGGATGCTAAGAGGCTGCAAGGTGACTTGGATAGGCTGGGTGAGTGGGCAAATGCATGGCAGATGCAGTATAATGTGGATAAATGTGAGGTTATCCACTTTGGTGGCAAAAACAGGAAGGTAGACTATTATCTGAATGGTGGCCGATTAGGAAAGGGGGAGATGCAACAAAACCTGGGTGTCATGGTACACCAGTCATTAAAAGTAGGCATGCAGGTGCAGCAGGCAGTGAAGAAAGTGAATGATATGTTAACATTCATAGCAAAAGGATTTGAGTATAGGAGCAGGGAAGTTCTACTGCAGTTGTACAGGGTCTTGGTGAGACCACACCTGGAGTATTGCGTACAGTTTTGGTCTCCTAATCTGAGGAAAGACATTCTTGCCATAGAGGGAGTACAGAGAAGGTTCACCAGACTGATTCCTGGGATGTCAGGACTTTCATATGAAGAAAGACTGGATAGACTCGGCTTGTACTCGCTAGAATTTAGAAGTTTGAGGGGGGATCTTATAGAAACTTACAAAATTCATAAGGGGTTGGACAGGCTAGATGCAGGAAGATTGTTCCCGATGTTGGAGAAGTCCAGAACAAGGGGTCACAGTTTAAGGATAAGGGGGAAATCTTTTAGGACCAAGATGAGGAAAACATTTTTCACACAGAGAGTGGTGAATCTGTGGAATTCTCTGCCACAGAAGGTAGTTGAGGCCAGTTCATTGGCTATATTTAAGAGGGAGTTAGATGTGGCTGTGGCGGTCCCTGGGGGGTAGGCCACTCCTTGGATCATCCCCCTCGCCGATTGAGGGACAGGGGCGTTGGTCTGCCACGGGGTTTCCTGACGACTCCCTAGGGGTAGAGATAAGGGTGTCGTGGTGTGTACTCGGACTGCTGGAATTAAAAAGCTTCTTTTGAATCCGCGTGGTGTCCGGTCTTTTCCTGACCTTGACCAGGCCACTACACTGGTGACCCCGCGTCGTTCATCACGCATCGTGATGGATAATAACGCCATTGCGTTGAAGCTCCCAACTCTGTGGACCGAAGAACCCGAAACCTGGTTCTAGCTGGCAGAGGCACAGTTTGCTGTGAGAGGTATCACACAGGATGAGACTAAATATTATTACGTGGTTGGCCAACTATCTGCGAGGCGAGTTAAGCCTTTCCTCAGGGCCCCCACGGTAACAAACAAATATACTGGCCTTAAAGCATTTCTCATCAGGAGGTTTGACCTGGGTGACGCCGAGCGGGCAGCTCGCATTTTCAGAATGGACGGCCTGGGCGACCGCCAGCCGTCTGCCCTCCTGGAAAACATGCTCACCCTAATGGGGGACCATGAGCCGTGCTTTTTATTTAAATATGCCTACCTGCAGCAGCTGCCTCCCGACATTCGCATGCAGCTCGCCAGGGATCCGTTTACCGACATGCAGGCGCTGGGTGAACAAGCCGACGAGCTGTGGAATTCTCACCATCACAACCTGGAAGCAGTGGACGTCCTTCCTGAGGCGTTTGGAGACTCAGAGCAGCTCGTTGAGGGTTGCTGGCGGCCACTTGCCTTCTTCAGCAGGCATCTCAGTGGTCCTCAGCGTCGTTACAGCGCCTTCAACCGTGAGCTCCTTGCCCTGTATCTCGCCATACGTAATTTCCGCTATTTTCTGGAGGGGAGACCATTTACTGCATTCACGGACCACAAGCCGCTAACCTTCGCGTTCGCCAAGGTATCAGACCCGTGGTCTGCCCGGCAGCAGAGGCAGTTGGCGTATGTGTCCGAGTACACTACCTCCATCAGGTTCGTTGAGGGCAAATTTAACAGGGTGGCCGATGCCTTATCAAGGCCTGCAGTCCACACAGTTCTCCAAGTCGGTGAGGGGATCAACTATTCCGCCCTGGCAGCCGCTCAGCTTGTCGACGAGGAGATGGCCGCCTATCGTACGGCGGTTTCAGGCCTGCAGTTGGAGGATGTTGTCTGTGGCCCTGGGGGTACCACGCTGCTGTGCGATGTCTCCTCTGGAGTTCCGCGACCCATCGTCCCCATCGCCTGGCGGCGCAGGGTGTTTGAGGTGCTCCATGGACTTGCACATCCCTCCATCAGGGCGACAGTAGCCCTGGTAGCCTCCCGCTTCATGTGGCACGGGCTGCGGAAGGAGGTTGGACATTGGGCGCGCACGCGCCATTGCAGGAGTTCCCCATTCCTCATAAACGTTTCGACCACATTCACGTGGACATCGTGGGGCCGCTGCCGTCATCCCAGGGCATGACGTATCTATTCACCGTTGTGGACCGCTTCACGCGGTGGCCTGAAGCCATTCCGCTACAGAATTCCACAACAACCACCTGTGCTCAAGCATTGTTGGCGCACTGGATCGCCCGATTCGGTGTTCCACTGGACATAACTTCCGACCGGGGGCCTCAGTTCACGTCAGAGCTGTGGTCGGCCATGGCACGCCTCCTGGGTGTTCGTCTGCACCACACGACAGCGTACCACCCGCAGTCGAACAGCCTAGTGGAGCGGTTTCACCGGCAGCTTAAGGGTGCCCTGAGGGCGCGGCTCACTGACCCAGACTGGGTAGACGCTCTACCGTGGGTTTTGCTGGGGATACGCACCGCACCCAAGGAGGACTTGGCCTCCTCCTCCGCCGAGTTGGTGTATGGGTCTCCGTTAACGGTGCCCGGGGAGTTCATCCCGCCGGCACGTGGCCAGGTGGAGCAGCCTTCGGACGCTCTGCAACGTCTTCGGCAGACGGTGGGCAAGCTGGCGCCGGTGCCCACGTCTCGTCATGGGTCCTTCCGTCCGCACGTTCCCTCTGCTCTGGAGGACTGCCAGTTTGTTTTTCTGCGCAGGGATGCACATCGGACACCTCTACAGCGGCCGTACGAAGGTCCCTTCCGGGTCTTGGAACATGGCTCGTCAACTTTCGTCCTGGACATGGGGGGTCGGCGTGAGACTGTTTCAGTTGCGCGGTTGAAGCAGCACATATCGATATCGATCGGCCGGCGCTGGTAGCGCTGCCCCGAAAGCGAGGGCGGCCTCTGTCTAGGGTACCTCCTCCTCTGGCTACTTCGTCCCCCGCACTTGTTGACCAGGCGCCTGTTCCGGGGCCGAGCGTTGTGTGCACCCGGGCTGGCCGCAGTGTACGCCCTCCTGTCCGTTTCGTACCTCGGGTACTTGGGGGGGGGGGGTCCTGTGGCGGTCCCTGGGGGGTAGGCCACTCCTTGGATCATCCCCCTCGCCGATTGAGGGACAGGGGCGTTGGTCTGCCACGGGGTTTCCTGACGACTCCCTAGGGGTAGAGATAAGGGTGTCGTGGTGTGTACTCGGACTGCTGGAATTAAAAAGCTTCTTGAATCCGCCTGGTGTCCGGTCTTTTCCTGACCTTGACCAGGCCACTACATGGCCCTTGTGGCTAAAGGGATCAGGGGGGTATGGAGAGAAGGCAGGTACAGGATACTGAGTTGGATAATCAGCCATGATCATATTGAATGCGGTGCAGGCTCGAAGGGCCGAATGGCCTACTCCTGCACCTATTTTCTATGTTTCTATGTTTCTAACTGCCCTTACTACCACTCTGCAGAAACCCATTGGTTCTCTAAAATTTTGGATATTAGAATTAGACCCCTAAGTGGACAGGGAGCAGAAGAATTTTTGGAAAGATTTTCAGAGATGTATATATATATCAGTCGGGAGATGTTAATTATCAGAACGGTGCGAACTCACCCCAGTATTGTGCCATTTTAATAAACAGCCTGCCAGCCGCTGTTGCACAGGCAATAAAAACGAATAACATGGACTGGTCTGAAAATAGTCAGTCAAATGGCCCGTCCAGTTAAATATCATTGGAAGGATAGTAAGGGACAGGACAATTAGCCCCAGGTTAAAGCAAAAATGGAGTATGTCATGAAGAAGGAGGGATCGAGAGCTGTTCCAGATGCCAGCAATTACCAAGCAACAGCTCTGGCACTATCTCGTTGTGCCATGGACCCAGATCACCTCCATCAGGCTATCAGCAGAGAGCAGAGGCCACACCAACTGAGGTCCTGTCACCCCTTTGCTCCACGTGGAAAACAACTCCTAGCATCCATCCAGCCAGCTGAGACAAAAGCACACTGGATAGCCACCAAGTGGTCATTGGAGTGGAAGACAACCTCATCTCCACTACACAGCTACGTCTCTTCACCAGATAAAAGCTGTCCAGGGTTTGACCTCCCCAGAGGAGCATGGGTGAAGCTCAACAGACTTCGTACTGGAGTTGGGCGTTTCAATGCCAGCATGTGGAGATGAGGACTCTGCTAGAGCCCAGGCTGTGAATGCGGAGCAGAACAGACAGCCAACCATGTCATCTCTGAGTGCCCGCTCTACCACCCACCAAATGGAGCTCAGGGCCTGGCAGACATTGTCGCAGAGACAACAACCTGGTTGCTCAACACCCGGCTTGAGATCTAACTATTCCTTTGGTTTATTTATGTTTCATTTGCAAGAAGACCAAGCGGAACCCCAGTACTGTGTGCCACGATGGGTGGAGAGACAAGAACAAGGGTATACAGGTCACCACAATGGACCATATGCCCCCACTTACAGCCACCCTATGTTCCGAGGTAGCGTTGCTGGTTAGAGAGGAGATTAACGCAATAGAAAGGAAGGACATTAGCTTGGAGGATGTGGAATCGATATGTATAGAGCTGCGAAACACTAAGGGGCAGAAAACGCTAGTGGGAGTTGTGTACAGGCCACCTAACAGTAGTAGTGGAGTTGGGAATGGCATCAAACAGGAAATTAGAATTGCGTGCAACAAAGGTAAAACAGTTATAATGGGTGACTTCAATCTACATATAGATTGGGTGAATCAAATTGGCAGGGGTGATGAGGAAGAAGATTTCTTGGAATGTATGCGGGATAGTTTTCTAAATCAACATGTAGAGGAACCAACGAGAGAGCGACCTTATGGGCAAGAGTGACCATAATATGGTTGAGTTCTTTTTTAGGATGGAGAGTGATGTGGCGGCTCCCAAGGGTCGTGCCACCTTAGTGTCGAACCCCTCGGCACAGGAGTGGTTCAGTCCGGAGGCGGCCCTTAGCCGGAGGCTTTAAAGGCTGGGGTTTGGGTGCCATCTTTCTCTCGTTTGGTCTTCCCTACAACCGGGAGGATCAGAATAAAAAGTGTCTCTCTCTAAACACGACTCCGTGCTTTATTCCAAGACACACGCTACATTGGTGACCCCGACGCTCCATTGGCGTCATGATGGAGAACAGAGAAAGCCCTACCTCCTCACAGGCCGGCCTGGCCCTGTCTCTGGACGCGGTCTCCGTTAAACTGCCCAAGTTCTGGACCACCCGGCCGCTCATCTGGTTCCAGCAGGCGGAGGCCCAGTTCAACCTGCGGGGCATCACGGTCGATGCCACCCGTTTCTACTACCTGGTGGGAGCCCTCGACCAAGATGCGGCTGAAGAGGTCACGGACTTCCTCGCAGACCCCCCGGACAATAATAAATACCTCGGCCTGAAAGAGCTCCTGCTCCAGATTTTCGGACTGAGTAGGATGGAGCGGGCAGGTAGGCTCCTGCATATGGGGGGCCTGGGCGACCGGCGGCCATCTTCCCTCCTAAAGGAGATGGTGGCTCTACTAGACGGGCACATGCCGTGCCTGATGTTTGAGTATACATACCTTCATCTGCTGCCGGCCTACATTCGTCTGCAGCTCACCGACGTCTCGTTTGCCGACCTTCGGGCCCTCGGGAGGCGCGCCGACGCCCTGTGGATGGCGCGCCCTGATGACGTCAGCGCGCTGGGCGTCAGCAGAGACGGGGTCGCGCTGAGGTCGACGCGCCCTGATGACGTCAACGCGCTCGCCGTCAGCAGGTACGCCGATGATGTCACCCCAGCAGCTCCCGAATTCCCCCGGTGGGGCGGGGGAGATGTGGAAGGAGTGACAGCTCCAGCCCGACGGCCCGTACGATCGCCCCCAGCGGCAGTGAGGGGTACTGCACCTGCAGCCCAGCGCCAGCAAGCGGCAGGCACCACCAGCAGGAGCAGGCAAGCTCCAAGTGACTCCAACAGGAGACGTTTGTGCTACTACCATCAACGCTGGGGTGCTGCAGCACAACAATGCCGCCAGCCATGCACATTCCCGGGAAACGCCTGGGCCGGCTGCCAATAGTCCCCGCGGCGGCCGGCCAAATTCATCGCCTTTTTGCCTGGGATCAGCGCTCCGGGACCCGCTTCCTCGTGGATACAGGAGCGGAGCTCAGCGTCCTGCCCCCTTCGCTGGCCGACATTCGTTCCGGTAAGCGGGGGCCCGTCCTCACCGCGGCGAACGGCAGCCCCATCCGCACATATGGACTGCGGATGGTTCCCATCGTGCTCGGCTCCTGCCATTTCTCATGGAGCTTCACCATTGCCGACGTCTCCCAACCATTGCTCGGGGCCGATTTCCTCCGGGCGCATTCCCTCATGGTGGACGTCGGACGTCAGCGTTTGATCAACGCCACTACGATGGAGCCGATCACGTTGCGTGTGGATCAACCAGTGGGACGGCCACTGGCGTCCGTGGACTCCCGATTTGCACGTATCTTGGCTGCGTTCCCTGACATTCTCACTCCGCAGTTTCAATCAGCAACCCCCAGCCACGGAGTGTTGCATTATATCCCGACTACCGGCCCACCACTCCATGCACGAGCACGGCGACTGCCACCAGATAAACTGCGTCTGGCACGGCGGGAATTCCGCACGATGGAGGCCTTGGGGATCGTCCGCCCTTCAAGCAGCCCTTGGGCGTCCCCACTCCACATGGTCCCCAAGTCAAGCGGGGGCTGGCGACCATGTGGGGATTACCGACGGTTGAACGCGGCAACAACAGCGGATCGATACCCCGTACCCCACATCCAGGACTTCACGGCCCATTTGGCTGGGGCCACGATTTTTTCCAAAGTGGATTTGGTACGGGGTTATAATCAGATCCCAGTTCACCCGGATGACGTGCCGAAGACGGCGATCATCACGCCATTCGGGCTTTACGAGTTTACTCGGATGCCGTTCGGCCTCAAAAACGCAGCACAGGCCTTTCAGCGCCTCATGGACGGGGTTTGTCGCGGCTTCGATTTCGTGTTCGTGTACCTGGACGACATCCTGGTGGCCAGCCGCTCGCAACAGGAACACTGTACTCACCTTCGGCAGCTCTGTCAGCGGCTCAGCGAGCATGGTTTGGCCATCAACCTGGACAAGTGCCGTTTTGGGGTGAATGAAATTGACTTCCTCGGCCACCGCGTGACTGCGCAAGGCGCGGTTCCCCTGCCTGACAGGGTCGACGCCATCCGCCGGTTTCCCCGCCCACGCACGGTGCGTGGCCTGCAGGAATTTGTCGGCATGGTGGCGTTTTATCATCGTTTCATGCCATCCGCGGCCCACATCATGCGGCCCCTGTATCAACTTCTGGCGGGTGGGCAGCACAAGAGCGTTGAGTGGACCCACGAGGCGGAGGCAGCTTTTGACGGCGCGAAGGAGGCCCTTGCTCGGGCCGTACTGCTGGTACACCCGCGGGGAGATGCCCTGACTGCTCTCACGGTGGACGCCTCGGAGTCGGCGGTTGGTGCTGTGCTGGAGCAGCTGACGGGCGGAGGTTGGCGGCCCCTGGCCTTCTTCAGTCGGCACCTCAACCGTGCGCAGACCAAGTACAGCGCGTTCGATCGTGAGCTCCTGGCTCTGTACCTGACTGTGCGCCATTTTCGTTACTTCCTGGAGGGCCGCCCGTTCACCGCCTACACCGACCATAAGCCGCTCACTTTCGCCCTGCAGAAAGTTTCCGATCCCTGGTCCACACGACAGCAGCGGCAATTGGCCTATATATCGGAGTACACGACATCTATCTGCTACATCAAGGGGAAAGAGAACCGGGTGGCCGACGCATTGTCCCGGCCCGCTATCAACGCCGTGTTCGAGGTGGCGCCCGGAATGGACTATTCTGCTCTGGCGGCGGCACAGCTCACGGACGATGAGGTGCCCGCCTACCGGACTGCCATCTCCGGCCTCCGCCTTGAGGATGTCCCTCTCGGTCCTGGGGGAGTGACAATCCTGTGCGATGTGTCGTCCGGTCAGCCGCGCCCCATCGTCCCTGCCACCTGGCGCCGGAGGGTGTTCGAGGTGATCCACGGACTGGCTCACCCATCAATCCGGGCGACAACGGCACTAGTGGCCGCTCGTTTCATGTGGCACGGTCTGCGCAAGCAGGTTGGCCATTGGGCTCGCACCTGCATTCCGTGCCAGACGGCAAAAATCCAGCGCCATGTCCGTGCGCCGCTCCAGGAGTTTGGTCTACCTCACCGGCGGTTCGACCATCTCCACATAGACATTGTAGGGCCTCTCCCGCCGTCCTGGGGCATCACCCACCTGCTTACAATGGTGGACCGCTTCACGCGGTGGCCGGAGGCCATTCCGTTGACCGATACTTCAACGGCTACGTGTGCTCGTGCGTTGTCCGCGCACTGGATTGCTCGCTACGGGGTGCCGGCGCAGATCTCCTCAGACCGGGGGCCACAGTTCACCTCCGAGCTGTGGTCAGCCATGGCTCACTTGCTGGGGGTGCGGCTACACCACACCACGGCTTACCACCCGCAAGCTAACGGTCTGGTGGAGAGATTCCACCGGCAGCTGAAGGCAGCACTGAAGGCACGACTCTCCGGCCCGGACTGGATGGACGAGTTGCCGTGGGTCATGCTGGGCATCCGGACTGCTCCCAAAGAGGACTTGGGCTCATCATCGGCGGAGCTCGTTAACGGGTCGCCACTCACGGTGCCCGGGGAGTTCGTGCCGTCGGCGCCGGGGCAGCAGGGAACGCCCTCATCCACCCTACAGCGCCTTCGCGAGCAAGTTGGCAGGCTCGCACCCGTCCCGACGTCCCGCCATGGGACATTTCGCCCACACGTGCCATCAGCCCTCAGGGACTGCCCGTACGTCTTCCTGCGCCGTGATGCCCACCGGACTCCACTCCAGAGGCCGTACGAGGGTCCGTTCCGAGTGCTGGAACACGGGCAGTCGACTTTTGTCCTGGACATGGGGGGCCGGCCGGAGGCAGTGTCGATCGACCGGTTGAAGCCGGCACACCTGGTCATTGACCAGCCGGTGCTGGTTGCCCAACCTCGGCCCCGAGGGCGCCCCCCTTCACGGCTCCCTCCGCCTGTCACTCCACCTGTCCTCCCGCCGGTCCCTCGTCCTGTCCCTCCACCTATGCCTCCGCAAGCCCCACGAGCGGCTAACTTCCGCACACGGGCCGGCCGGGTCGTTCGCCCGCCGGTGCGTTTCGTGCCTCTGGTTCTGGGGGGGGGTCCTGTGGCGGCTCCCAAGGGTCGTGCCACCTTAGTGTCGAACCCCTCGGCACAGGAGTGGTTCAGTCCGGAGGCGGCCCTTAGCCGGAGGCTTTAAAGGCTGGGGTTTGGGTGCCATCTTTCTCTCGTTTGGTCTTCCCTACAACCGGGAGGATCAGAATAAAAAGTGTCTCTCTCTAAACACGACTCCGTGCTTTATTCCAAGACACACGCTACAGTGACATAGTTAATTCAGAAACAAGGGTTCTGAACTTAAAGAAAGGTGACTTTGAGGGTATGAGACGTAATTGGCCAAGATAGACTGGCAATTGATTCTGAAAGGGTTGACGGTGGATATGCAATGGAAGGCATTTAAAGACTGCATGGATGAACTACAACAATTGTTCATCCCAGTTTGGCAAAATAATAAATCAGGGAAGGTAGTGCAACTGTGGATAACAAGGGAAATCAGGGATAGTATCAAAACAAAAGTTGAAGCATACAAATTAGCCAGAAAAAGCAGCCTACCAGAGGACTAGGAGAAATTCAGTCCAGGAGAGGAGGACAAAGGGTTTAATTAGGAAAGGGAAGATAGATTATGAAAGAAAACTGGCAGGGAACATAAAAACTGACTAAAAGCTTTTATAGATATGTGAAGAGAAAAAGATTACTTAAAACAAATGTAGGTCCCTTGCAGTCAGAAACAGGTGAATTGATCATGGGGCACAAGGACATGGCAGACCAATTGAATAACTACTTTGGTTCTGTCTTCACTAATGAAACATTGTTGCAGGGGACTTTAACCAGGTCGACCTACGTGCCACACTCCGCAAATTCCACCAGCATGTGCAGTGCCCTACCAGGGGCTCAAACACGTTGGATAAAGTGTACACGAACATCAAGGACGCATACAGAGCTCTCCCCCGCCCATCCCTGGGACAATCCGATCACCTCTCACTGTTTCTACTGCCTGCATACAGACCCCTCATCCGCAAGACCAAACCTGCAATAAGGATGGTCAAAATATGGCCCGAGGACGCCACCCTACAACTCCAGGACTGCTTTGATCGCACCGACTGGGACCTGTTTGCACAACAGGCTACCAGTGGTACAGAGATAGACTTGGAGGAGTACACATCCACTGTGCTCTCCTACATCAACTGCTGTGTGGAGACTGTCATAGTGGACAAGAAAATAGAGATGTTCCCAAACCGGAAACCCTGGATGAACAAGGAGGATCAGGATCTGCTAAGGGCACGCAACAACGCCTTTAAATCCAGGGACACTTCTGCTTACAGTGCGGCCAGGTCGAACCTGAACAGAGGCATAAAAAAGGCCAAAGTCATCCACAGGCAAAGGGTAGAAGACCACTTCAATACCGCGGACACCAGAAGCATGTGGCAGGGTGTCAGGGACATCACTGACTACAAGAGCAGCCCCGCCTGCCCCCACGGTGATATCACACTGGCCAACGAACTAAACACCTTCTTTGTCCGGTTCGAAACTGGCAACACCACCAGGTGTGGAATAACCCCGGCCATAGCGGAGGGACAGGCCTTAACACTGAGCACTCAGGAGGTACAGTGCGCTCTGCGTAGGATCAATCCACGCAAGGCTGCAGGCCCGGATGGAGTCCAGGGAAGAGTATTAAAGAACTGTGCTGGACAGCTGGTGGAGGTATTCACGAGAATCTTCAATCTATCTCTATCTCTGGCAACGGTCCCCAAGTGCCTGAAAACAGCCACCATAGTGCCGGTGCCGAAAAAGTCCAAAATCACCAACCTCAATGACTACCGGCCGGTTGCCCTGACTCCAATCCCTATGGTGCTTCGAAAGGCTGGTCCACTCCCATATTAAATCCAGCATCCCTGCCTCACTGGACTCCCATCAATTTGCATACAGGGCAAATAGATCGACAGAGGATGCCATCTCTCTGGCCCTTCACACTGTCCTGACTCACCTGGACAGACAGGGCACGTATGTGAGGATGCTCTTCATTGACTATAGCTCTGCATTCAATACGGTCGTCCCCACCAAGCTCACCACCAAACTCCACCAGCTAGGCCTCAGCTCACCGATATGCGCTTGGATCCTGAACTTTCTCACGGAGCGACCGCAGGCAGTGAGACTGGGCCCGCACCTGTCCTCCACCATCACCCTGAGCACCGGCACACCACAGGGTTGTGTACTAAGCCCCATGCTCTACTCCCTCTTCACTCACGACTGTGTCCCTGCATTCGACACCAACACCATCGTGAAGTTTGCAGACGACACAACAGTGATTGGGCTGATCACCAACGGTGATGAAACAAACTACAGAGCGGAGGTGCAGAACCTGGCGGACTGGTGCGCCAATAACAACTTGGCACTAAACACCTCCAAGACCAAGGAGCTGATTATTGACTTCAGGAGGTCCCATTCTGGAGAATACGCCCCAATCTCCATTTACGGGGAAGTGTGGAGAGAGTGTCCAGCTTTAAGTTTCTGGGTACTCACATTTCAGAAGACCTCACATGGTCCACAAACACCGCCGCGCTGGTCAAGAAGGCACAGCAACGACTGTTCTTCCTGAGGACATTAAAAAAGACTGGTCTGCCCCAACAGCTGCTGACAACGTTCTACTGCTGCACCACAGAGAGCATACTAACGTATGGTATCTCTGTGTGGTATCTCAG
Source organism: Amblyraja radiata (assembly GCF_010909765.2). Lineage (NCBI taxonomy): Eukaryota > Metazoa > Chordata > Chondrichthyes > Rajiformes > Rajidae > Amblyraja > Amblyraja radiata. Next base: position 75,839,783 of record NC_045959.1, on the reverse strand, counting down.
CTGCACGGAGGCGGAGAGGAGAGCTCTTCAGCGCGTCGTCAACAGAGCGCAGCGGATCATCGGGACAGAGCTACCAGCCTTGGGGGGCAGTTACCACACGCGGTGCCTCAGGAAGGCCCTCAGCATCCATAAGGACTCATCACACCCCTGCCACGGTCTGTTTCAACTACTTCCCTCCGGCAGACGTTACAAGGCCTTCTACGCCCGAACCTCCAGACTCAGGAACAGTTTTATCCCAAGAGCTATAGCGGCTCTGAACCGGCCCTAATGAGTGCCCCCCCACCCACCCACCCCCTTTGGATAGTCTCCCTCAGATGGTCACGTCAATCAATTCAGCTTGCTTATTTATGTATTGTATTTATTTACCTTTCTTGTACATCAGTGGAGCTGCACACTAAATCTCGTTGCACTGACGTGCAATGACAATAAAAGATATTATTATTATGAAGACTTAAATAATCTGTCGGAAATAGCAGGAGACCGGGGGTCAAATGAGATCGAGGAACTGAGTGAAATCCAGGTTAGTCGGTAAGTGGTGTTAGGTAAATTGAATGAGTCCACGGAGAGGCGACTTTTTCCATGTTGTTAGGCCTCCCCCGTGGCCTAACAACAAGGATCGGTGCGGCCTTTCCTGGAGACGCGCCCGGGGCTTCAGCGGCGGGTGCAGCGTGGACTCTCGGCGTGAGTGGGCGAGCCCTAGCTGGGGCTCGCCGGAGGGGAGCGCTCCGTTTCGCTTGCCCACGGCAGCCAGCAGCCTGAAGCCGCGATCTGCACAGCTCCAGCTGGCGTGGCGTCTACAGCCCGGGATCTCACGTTGGGGACCCGGGAGAGGAAGAAGCTTCCACTCCGACTGCCGGCCCGCGGCCAACTTTTACCGTGGGCGCGGCATGGACTTACCATCGGGAGCGGGGTTCCTCGCTGGGGATCCCTGGAGGGGAGCTTCGACTTCGACTGCCGGCCCTGCAGTCTGCGGTGCTTCTGGCTGCAGCGCGAACTCTAAATTACCGACCACTGGCCTGCGGCCTACACCAATCTGAAGCTGCGGTCTCCGGTGGGGGAGGCACCGATTCAGGACTTACCTTGACTTTTATCATCTGGACGCCCGCAGCGGCGACTGCGGAGTGTTGAGGTCCCGACCACGGGGGAAAATGGAGGAGGACTGGCAAAATTTTGTGCCTTCCACCACTGTGATGAATGCTGTAGTGGATGTTTGTGTTCAAATTTTATTGCGTTTTTGTGTGTTCTTTCTCATTGTACCGCTGCTGGCAAATTCATTTCACTTGCACTTTATGTGCAATGTGACGAATAAAACTGATTGTATTGTATTGTATTGGATTAAAGGCCGATAAATCCCCAGGGCCAGATGGGCTGCATCCCAGAGTGCTTAAGGAAGTAGCTCCAGAAATAGTGGATGCATTAGTGATAATTTTTCAAAACTCTTTAGATTCTGGAGTAGTTCCTGAGGATTGGAGGGTAGCTAATGTAACCACACTTTTTAAAAAGGGAGAGAGAAAACAATGAATTACAGACCAGTTAGTCTAACATCGATAGTGGGGAAAATGCTAGAGTCAGTTATTAAAGATGGGATAGCAGCACATTTGGAAAGTGGTGAAATTATTGGACAAAGTCAGCATGGATGTATGAAAGGTAAATCACGTCTGACGACTTATAGAATTTTTCGAGGATGCAACTAGTAGACTGGATAGGGGAGAACCAGTGGATGTGGATCTGGACTTTCAGAAGACTTTCGACAAGGTCCCACATAAGAGATTAGTATGCAAACTTAAAGCACACGGTATTGGGGGTTCAGTATTAATGTGGATAGAGAACTGGCTGGCAGACAGGAAGCAAAGAGTAGGAGTAAACGGGTCCTTTTCAGAATAACAGGTAGTGACTAGTGGAGTACCGTAAGGCTCAGTGCTGGGACCCCAGCTATTTACAATATATATTAATGATTTGGACGAGGGAATTGAATGCAACATCTCCAAGTTTGCGGATGACACTAAGCTGGGGGGCAGTGTTAGCTGTGAGACGGATGATAGGAGGCTGCAAGGTGACTTGGATAGGCTGGGTGAGTGAGCAAATGCATGGCAGATGCAGTATAATGTGGATAAATGTGAGGTTATCCACCTTGGTGGCAAGAACAGGAAAGTAGACTATTATCTGAATGGTGGCCGATTAGGAAAAGGGGAGAAGCAACGAGACCTGGATGTCATGGTACACCAATCATTGAAAATAGGCATGCAGGTGCAGCAGGCAGTGAAGAAAGCGAATGGTATGTTAGCATTCGTAGCAAAAGGATTTGAGTATAAGAGCAGGGAGGATCTACTGCAGTTGTACAGGGCCTTCGTGAGACCACACCTGGAGTATTGCGTACAGTTTTGGTCTCCTAATCTGAGGAAATACATTCTTGCCATAGAGGGAGTACAGAGAAGATTCACCAGACTGATTTCTGGGATGGCAGGACTTTCATATGAAGAAAGACTGGATAGGCTCGGCTTGTACTCGCTAGAATTTAGAAGATTGAGAGGGGATCTTATAGTAACTTACAAAATTCTTAAGGGGTTGGACAGGCTAGATGCAGGAAGATTGTTCCCGATGTTCAGAACAAGGGGTCACATTTTAAGGATAAGGGGGAAGTCTTCTAGGACCGAGATGAGAAAAATAAATTTCACACAGAGAGTGGTGAATCTCTGGAATTCTCTGCCACAGCAGGTAGTTGAGGCCAGTTCATTGGCTAAATTTAAGAGGGAGTTAGATGTGGCCCTTGTGGCTAAAGGGATCAGGGGGTATGGAGAGAAGGCAGGTACAGGATACTGAGTTGGATGATCAGCCATGATCATATTGAATGGCGGTGCAGGCTCGAAGGGCCAAATGGCCTACTCCTGCACCTATTTTTCTATGTTTCCCCCAAAGCCAAAGAGCAGAGCATTGGGACCAGACACGAAAACACCAGGGGGCTATCAGCATGAGCAAAGGGGAGGTTGGCAAAGAAATCGAGGTCGGGGGTGATATCTTCTCCCAGAATAATCCCAGAACCGACTGGCCAATTTAGTAGTGAACGGGTGCAACACTGAGGAGGAGCCTGTTTTATCATTACAAGTTGCGGGAAGAAGGTGCACCTTTTTAGTGGACACAGGGGCATCCATGTCATCTATTCAGTCCATTTACAATCTTCCTAAATCTGACGAAACCAAGAGACTGTCCGGATTCCAAGGACAGGTATGCCAATACCCCATCTCTATGCCAGTTGAAGTAACATTCCAAAGTGGGACAGTGAAACATCAGTTTGTAATCACCACAGGTCTGGATTGTAATCTGCTATATCGGGATTTGCTATGTGCCTTCCAGTTGAAAATTGAATGTGGAGATAACGGGATAACTGTAACCTCATGGGCTAAAAATAAAGTGTTACCTGTCAGTGACACACCATTGGTGGTCCCCAGATCTGGAAGATGAGCCCCCAATTCATATTACCCTGTCATATGACTGGAGTGGCAGAAATAGAGAGCTGGAAACCTTTTTCAAGTCCCGAGAACAAACCAGGTGGGATGTAAACTTCTAGGCTTTAGTGACTGACTACAGGGAACAGCAGAATATGCTGAGGTACCTCCGGAATTGTGGAAACAGGCATCTGGGGTCACCCCGCATATAACAAAGAAAGTGAACTTCCCATCTCATGCAAAAGACTTAGGATTTATGGTTCAGCGAGCAATCGGTCTGGCCAATCCAAACGCGAGCGAGGAGCAAGAATTACCCAATAATTGTATTGTTCTATTCTATCAGTCACCACGAACGGTTACATCGCGTTTACGCCATCATCTGGGGAACAAGGTACAAGAGTATGTGGACCCACAGGTGTGGGCAGAAGACCCTACTCAGGTAGGATGGCCCCATCCAGATTGACCCCATCCAGGTTGCTCTCCAGAAAAACATAACACTGCCTTCTATACAACAGTATCCGCTGAAGCAGCAGGCAATACCAAGCATTGGCAAGTTAATTCAGGGACTGCTAGAACAGGGCATTCTAGTAAAATGTCACTCCTTCTGCAACATGCTGATCCTCGCAGTACCCAAAGCAGGGAAACCGAATCAGTATAGATTTGTCCAGGACTTGCAGTCCATTAATGTCATAGTAGAACTGCTTCATGCACTGGTGTCTACTCCAGCCCATATTTTAGCCCAAATTCCAGCACAGGCACATATCTTTTCAATAGTGGACTTACAGCATGCTTTCTTCTCCCTACCTCTACATCAGAACAGTCATTACCTCTTTGCTTTCACCTACAACAAACAACAGTACACATGGATTTGATTGCCTCAAGGATTCGTGAATCCTCCAACATTGTTTTCTAGATGTCTCCAAGGACAGCTACAAACCTTAAGCTTTCGATGTGGCTCCACACTAATTCAATATGTGGGTGATTTACTTGTAGCCAGCCAGGATAAACAAAGCAACCGCGAAGACACCACTCAGTTGCTGAATCATCTATCAGCACTGGGAAATGTAGTTTCCCAAACAAAAGTCTTAGTGGCCCAACAGAAGGTGAAGATTCTTGGTGTAATACTATCGGCAACAGAGCAGAGTTTGGAGAACAGCCGAGTCGAACCAATCTGTGAATTCCCTGCACCACGGGAGGCAAAGCGAATGAGAGAGTGGCTCGGCATGGTAAACTACTGTCGACAGTGGAACCCAACATTGCTCTGGACACTAAATATGGAGGGTGACGCCATACACTGATATGGAGGGTAAGTTTCAATTGTCTGAGGAAGCTCAAGAAGCCTTTGAAAATCTGAAAAAGTCTCTGTTACAGGCACCAGCATTAGGAAGGCCACTTTATGAATGACTGTTCCAGTTATACTGCACAATCCTCTCTGATTGCTCCACTGCAGTTCTTACTCAAACATGGCGAGCAACATCGACCGGTGGCATATTACTCTTCAAAGCTTGATCCTGTAGCAAGGCGACATCCCATTTGCACACAGACCTTATGCAATCTACCACATCAATCTAGCATCCTTTCTTGCTAAACCAGCAGAGGAACAAATGGAATCAGGGCATGACTGCCTGTTTGTGATCAAATAAGATACTTCTGTTAGGGAACTCTGCTTGATTAAACAGCACCCCCAATCATTTCTAGGCCGGAGCTACTAACTCCAACTGAGTGACTCTCATGGTCCTACTCCTGTTGCCTTGAAACTGGGGACCTTGATACTGACTGCTCTTCAGCTGCTCTTCCCCCTATGTTAACCACATTTCTACCGCCCCACTCCCACACCATACACCCTTAACCTCTGAGCCCCCATCCTGACTCCACAGTACCTCCCCACCTGACCTAATAAGAGCCTGGGTCTGACCCCAGCCCTATCCCTGTCAGGTTCTCTGCATCCCTCCCCTGTCCAACGCAGATCAGTCAGTCCTCAGCAGACACCTTACCTTTGTACCATGATGCACACAACTGAATGATTTTCATGCCTGTTTGGAACTCTTTGCCACAGAAGGTAGTTGAGGCCAGTTCATTGGCTATATTTAAGAGGGAGTTAGATGTGGCCCTTGTGGCTAAAGGGATCAGGGGGTATGGAGAGAAGGCAGGTACAAGATACTGAGTTGGATGATCAGCCATGATCATATTGAATGGCGGTGCAGGCTCGAAGGGCCGAATGGCCTACTCCTGCACCTATTTTCTATGTTTCTATGTTATGATAAACTTTTCTTCCTTTGCCTTCGTTTTTGGGCATTTATTTCTGGTGAGTAATTCTCGCCACCCAGTTGATCTTTGGGTGATCCAAGATGGCACCCAACCCAGGCAACTCTTTGTGTGCTAGTCACAAAAATGGATCTGCAATCACGCATTACAATCACTCCGTTCTTTTTAATCTCCACTCTGAGATTAAATTTCTTACTTTAACTATGCTCTTCTTAATCTCCTTTCAAATCTGTCCATTCTCTGACGCCCGGGACCAGAAGACCTACCGCGCTGACTCCTGGTACCAAGAGAACCCAACCAGTGAGGCCTAGAGCGACAAGACCTGCGGCCTACCTTCCTCCCAGAACCACCAGCCGACTCTACTCTCCTTCCTTCAGTGCTACCGATCCCACGACTCGACCTCTGGACCCGACCGTCCACAGTCCCTGACCCACAGGTATCAATACCTACATTTCGAATGCTTCTTTCGTTCACCCCTCAGGCCAATCACGACCAACCTGACCTACGACATATCGTCCACATGGAGCCTCGGGACGACCTGACCAACGGAGCTGCCTGCCCCATAGGCCCAACCTTGCGAAGCACTTGCCGAGCGCAGGCACCTGCCTCCGGGATAGTCCAGTGCCGCCACCAGTCTCCAGACCCGAGGCCCGACCTCCCCGGCTGACAGCCAACGACACCAGGTCATAGGTCTGATTTAAGGCAGCTCCCAACGACGACTCGACCATCGAGAGCTGGACCCGCACTGAACGGAGAGACATGCCACCCGGAGCTCCGGATGTACCCATTGAGCTCAAGTACCCACCTCCAGGGCCATCCAACGCAGATGCCAAGCAAGGGAACAGATTCACGAGGTAGAAGTGCTACCAGTGAGGAAATGGTGTAAGCACACTGCACTGCAAGCAAGGTTAAAACAAAGGGGATTCAAAACCCCTTCCCCAGCACTATACTTGAATGTCTCAGCCGGACGTACTCGTGGACCCAGGCTCCGGAATCCTTCTAGGGAGCTGTAATAAAAGTTTTGCGTGAACTGTCTGTGGCTGACAGCACAGTGGCCGGTACCGAATAGTAAAAGGCTTAGATAGAGTGGATGATTCCACTAGTGGGAGAGCCTAGGACAAGAGGTCATATCCTCAGTATTAAAGGATTGTGGCTGGCAGAGCAATTTTGATATCGAACCTTCATTGGTCGGGCTCGAACTCTCGAGTGGACTGGGCATGATCTGGGCCAACCAATCACGCGGTAAGGGGGGCAGGACTGTGGTGAGATTAGAGAACAAAAGAATTTGGAGTTGGAGGTTAACTGTTGGCATGCTCACGAACAACAGCACGGTTATAGTTAAATATTAACTGGATGGGTCCTTATCTGAGAGATTTGGGTTAGGAAGAGGAACGAGACAGGGATATTGTCTTAGCCTTACCCTGTTTGCTATATATATTGAACCATTGGCTCAAGCGATTCGTCAAGATAGGGAACTGAGGAGTAACTATAAAATTTAGAGAACATAAAATTTTTGCAGATGACGTAATGATGTATCTCGCGGAACTAAACACCTCATTTCCAAGGATGATGGGGATCATAGAGAAATTTAATTTTTATGCAGGATATAAAGTGAATATTTCAAAAACTCAAACCCTTCTATTTAATTGTGTTCCGCCAGAAGAAATCAAGCAAAAGTATAATATTAAATGGGATTCAAAATCAATCAAATACCAAGGGGTACATATAACAAAAAATATCACATCAACCAAAACATAAGAAAGGATATAGAAAGATGGTCCACCTACCCAATGGATTTTAGTAGTAAGATAAACGTGGTGAAAATGAATATTTTGCCAAGGCTATTGTACTTGTTTCAATCTCTGCCAATAGAGATACCATTAAAACAGTTCACGGAATGGGATAAATTAATATCTAGATATATTTGGGGAGGAAAGAAGGCCAGAATTCAAAACACTACACTCCAGTTGCCAAAGGACAAAGGTGGAATGGCACATCCAAATTTTAGGATATATTTCTATGCAGCCCAACTTCGACCACTAATTAATTGGTGTGAGGACAGCTATATAGCCAGGTGGATGGAGATTGAGACATATATCCCAGACTTCCACATCCAAACACTCTTGGGAGAAAAAGCGCTTCCTGGATAAATCAGGAGTATAATCGATCCAATAACGATATTTACTTTAGAACCCTGGTTCACTCTTACCAGACAACTTAAACTGAATAAACAACAAAACGTTTTAAGATGGATAGCTTTGGATAGTGAATTTAAACCAGGGATGTGTGACTCAACATATAAAGAGTGGATGAAGTAGGTATGTTACAAAACTTACCTTCAGCGGCGCTGCAGTTCTGTCACTGGCCGTGTGCGCGACTTTGGCGCCTTTGAGGGGGGGGCGGGATTAAAATGCCGTTTTCCTCCTGCCTGTCCGAGATATATTTTCTCGGGCTACTAACTGATGCTGAATAATTGTTCCGACTGCTGATCTCGGAAAAAAAAAATTTAAACAGCGGGACAATTTAAGCGCTGGAGTAAAATAAAAATCTATTTCTTACGCCGTCAGCGGGACGGATCTCCCATACGGGACAAAACATAAGGTAAATCGTTTATTTTACATATAAACTTGCTTCTTAGGATTACTCTAATCAAAATTTCATCAGCGAAAATGTGATTATATAAATATACGAACCGGCAGTGTTTTTCCTGCCGATATGGGGTTTAAATTCACCACAAACCGCAACGTTCCAATCGATCACGTTCCACAAGATCTCACTCGCAAGAGGATTAAAATGGCCATTAATTTACGGGAATTAAACACTAAATTCCTTCCATTTGGCCTATAAATTCATGACAATGAGATTAAAAAATCATGTTATATTGTGAATTCTTGTGTGCATGTTATTTGCACACTTAAGGGCCTGTCCCACGAGCATGCGACAAGCGCGACCAAATCGGAAGCGGGGGCCGCGCAGAGGTCGAGTGATCCCGTACGAGTTGACGTGAAGTTCGAGCGAAGTCCGCGGGAAGATCGCGCTAGGCGTACGCCGTCAAGACGCTGCATACGGCATCGAAACATTGCGTACGCCCGTCGAGGCGGTGTGTACGGCATCAACCGCTGCCGCACGGAATTTTTGAACAGTGTCAGTTTTTCGGAGCCCCGTGCGATGTCGGGACCAGCTCCGCACAACTTATACGGCTCCGGTGATCGAAGTGGGACCGGCCCCGCGAGGCCGTACGGCTCAAGCGACCACGTTAGGTCGCGCTTGCCGCATGCAGTCGCATGCTCGTGGGACAGGCCCTTGAGGCTGTTTAAAAAAGTTAACCTTTTCTTAAGAAATGGATAGATGTTTAGATCTAGTAATTGAATTTTGTAATTAGCTACAATTTGGTAACTAACTAATTATATTCTTTAATTTCAGGTCATCCAAGTAAGATTGCTTCATATTTGTTTCAGAATGCATCAATCTATAATAACAGAAAATTTCATTCAGTTCTCTTAATTTTTAAGAAAGTTATGGGCTTTTGACTGTCCTCGATCACAGCTTTTGAGTTAATGGAAAAGCAATAGGGAACAAGATGCTAATTTCAGTATGAAAATGGCCATTACTTTTTTAATACTGAAGATATGAAAGTGAATCAGGTGTCAAATTAAACTTCTTTTTATGCTTTATCTGATGGGATAAATTGCAGACTTGATTTTTAAAATCTCAAAATTTTGTAACATTGCTAGATGAAGAAAGGAATGACTGCATTTTGTACTCAGAGCTGCTGTGGATTTGGAAGCAACAGCAACAAAGAGAAGCAGGAGAAAACACTGATTGGCTCTAGCCCAAGTGGGAGGAGAGTTAGAAGTGAGAGGGGGGAAAACAGTTGAAAACTGTGGAATTTGGTTTGTAAATTGGTAAATTAGGCAATTTATCAGTCAATATAAGCAAGACGGCTCTTAGGGAGCGGCCTTGTGAGGGAAGTGCCCTGTGAGAAAAGTGTGAGTCTTTGGCTCGAGAGTCTTCGGCGAGGAGGCTACACAAAACGCTGGAGAGGGAGAGACGAAAGAAGGAGATGTCAAGCAAGCTGATTCAGTGTGATGCTTGCAGTATGTTGGAGGTCAAGGACACTGCTGGTGCCTCTGGCTGCTACAAATATGAGAAGTGCATCCAGGCAACAGCTCCTGAAGGACCGTGTTGGGGAACTGGAGAAGCAAGCGGATGACCTCAGGTTCGTCCGAGAAACTGAGTCGTTCCTCGACAAGTCCTACAGTAAGATTGTTACACCTAAGTGTAATGTATTCATGCATATTCATTATATGTTAATGAGTTGGTCTTGTATATAAGTAGGGAATGTTGGGTAATAAAACTCTCTTGTGATCCCGGCAGCCTGCGTGTAAGTTATTGTTCATTCTACTGTCCGGAATATAACAAAATTGGCGACGAGGATGGGATAGAGTTTGTGAACTCATCCTTTAAATACAGTGCAGGACTGTTTTACAACACGCAGGATTGTTTAACAGTTTAAACAGTCAATACGGAGTTGTGTCGCAGTTGTTTGCGAGCTGGACACGAGAGGCCTGCAGATCCTTCTAGGCAGGGGGCTGTAGTAAAACAGCAGCTGGATAAATTGGCAAGAGTTTGTCAGACTATCTCTATGTTGTGTCTACGTGACAAGATGTCGTCCTTGGGAGTGTACAAGATTATTGACTGAGTTTTCTTTGTTGAATTCCTCAAGCTGAATAGTCTTTGTACAGCTAAGTTTTAGGTGAATTGTGACACCAGAACAGACAGGAATTTGGGGTTTTGAACGGACCTTTTATTTAATTTAAATTAAAAAAAAGAGAACGACACGATGGCAGCGTCCACAGGCTACATTGGGAACCTTGGAACCTTTGACAAGAGTAGAGAGCCATTCAGCTCCTACATGGAGAGAGCAAACATGTTTTTCACGGCAAATAATATATTAGAGATTAGTGGTGAAGGAGAGATAGTGGCTGAAACAAATAAGGCTGTTTGCAAACGCATGAAAGCAATTCTGCTCACGGAGGTCGGTCCTGAAGTGTACGGCACACTCGTGAATCTCCTTGCACCATTAAAGGCAAAAGACGTGCCATTCAATGACATTATAAATAGGTTGGAGGAGCACTTCAACCCAATGCCTATGGAAATTGCAGAAAGCTATAAATTTGGCACTAGAAACCAGAAGCAGAATGAGACAATCAATGAGTACATTGTTGCCTTGAAAAACTTAAGTTTACACTGTAACTTTGGAACATTTCTTGGACGAGCACTACGAGACAGATTTGTTTGTGGTCTAGTGGATGAACGAATTCAGTCCAAACTGATGAACACTCCAGATCTCACATTCGAGAAAGCATGCAAAATTGCTACCACAATAGAGATGGCATCAAAGAATGCTCGCGTGTTTCGTCCACCACGGACTGCAGTGGCCGTTTACAGTCACAAGGCAGTGCCTATGGCCAAACCAAGAGGTGCTAAACCAAAACCAAAGTATGGCGGGGAGCCAAGTTTAGCCAGTTGTTATTGTTGCAACGGTAATCACTCATCCCAATTTTGTCAGTTCAAAATGGCCAAGTGCTATAACTGCCAGAAGAAAGGCCATATCGCCTCAGCATGTTGGGCCAAGCTTAAAACAGGAAACCAACAATCTGCGGGAATCAAGCAACAACACCGAAGAGGAGTTCACAACTTGGAGATGAACCCAGATGGAAATGAACTTGGGTTGTACACCATTTATGCAACCAACATCGATAAGCCTACAACCAGCCAAGGCAAGGGCTTTCGAACCAAACTATTGATTAATAAACAGTTAATCGATATGTGTATTGACACGGCAGCAGATTGTTCGGTCATGAGCAAAGACCTGTACGAAACAAAGTTCCCACAGATACCATTGTTTGAGAGTAAGGTCAAGCTGAGAACCTACTCGGGCGAAGTTTTGGAGACTTGTGGACAAATGAACTGTAAAGTTCAGCATAATGGTCAGTCAGTAACACTGCCCATCATAGTGGCCAGCTACAGAAATAAACCAACCCTCCTTGGAAAGGATTGGCTGAGTAGAATAGAATAAGACTGGAAGAACATTTTCAGCGTCAATTTGTCCAAATCACGTCTTGAAAAAGTCATAAGCAAACATGCAAACATTTTTGCTGACAGTGACACGGGAATAACAGGGTACTCTGCACACATTCGACTTAAGCAAGATGTGAGGCCTGTGTATTGTCGACCAAGACCTGTACCATATGCACTAAAGCAACACGTGGAGGTAGAATTTGACAGATTAGAGCGTAATGGAGTACTTGTGAAGACAGACCAGAGTAACTGGGCAACGCCAATTGTGGCCGTACCCAAGGCTGATAAAACTGTTCGACTATGTGGTGATTACAAAGTCACAATCAACCAAGCCGTTGATGACGAACAATATCCGTTATCAACCTCACAAGATCCATACACAGAACTTAGCGGAGCGAGAGTCTTCACTAAACTGGATTTGTCTCGCGCTTACGCCCAACTCAATGTTGACAAGGAAAGTCAACAGTACTTGACTATCAACACACATAAGGGCTTGTATTCATATACAAAGCTGCCCTATGGTGTGAAATCATCCCCAAAAAATTTTCAGTCTGTCATGGATCAAATATTACAAGGCACTGTGTGTGCAACCAGGATGACCTATTGATATTCACGGAAGGCATGGTAGAACATCTGGAAATCCTAGAGCAAGTTCTCATAAGACTGAACTGCCACAATGTCAAACTGCGTCAAAGTAAATGTGCATTTGCACAGTCAGAGGTGGTCTACCTTGGACTCAAGGTAGACGCCAACGGACTTCGCCCAGTGAAAGCGAAAGTTGAAGCAATTGTGAATGCTCCAAAACCCAACAATGTGTCAGAGCTACGATCATTCCTTGGGATGGTGCAGTTCTATGCACGATTCCTTCCAGATTTAGCAACTGTGCTAAAGCCACTACATCATCTGCTACAAAAAGACGTGAAATGGACTTGGGGAAAGGAACAGCAACGTGCATTTGACATCTGCAAGGAAAACTTGACAAGTGACAAACTTCTTGTTCACTATGATACGACACGTGAGATGAAACTTGCTTGTGATGCTTCAAGTTATGGTGTAGGTGCAGTGATCTCCCACGTAATGAATGACGGACAGGAAAAGCCTATTGCTTTTGCATCCCGCACCCTGTCATCGAGTGAACGCAACTATGCGCAGATAGAAAAGGAAGCACTCAGCATCGTGTTCGGAATCAAGAAATTCCATCAGTTTCTTCTCGGCAGTCCATTCACCCTGGTAACTGATCACAAGCCACTATTAGTGATACTGGGTCCCAAGTCAGCTATACCTTCCATGGCGGCATCAAGGATGCAGCGCTGGGCAATTTTGCTGTCCCAGTATGACTACAAGGTTGAGTACAGAAGCTCCAAGTGCAACACAGTTGCAGATGCGTTGTCCCGGTTGCCCCATGAGAACTCTGACGTGGGAAGCGAGAACTCAAACTACACAATGCAAGTGGTAGATGAAGACTTTCCAGTGACTGCAACAGAAATTGCAGCAGAAACAAAGAAAGACAATGTGCTGAAGTGGGTTTATGAACAGACATTGAATGGTTGGACTGAAATCGATAGTGGATTGAACTCAGAGCTGAAGCCCTTCCATAATCGACGCCATGAATTACATGTGAGCAGGGATGCATTAAATGGGGTTACAGAGTGGTTGTACGAGTCTTTGAGAAACAAAATTATGAACGAACTTCATGCCGAAAATCCTGGCATAGTAAGCATGAAATCAATTGCCAGAAGTTTTGTGTATTGGCCTGGTATTGACAGTGACATTGAGTCACTGGTGAGCAAATGTAGCGTCTGCCAAAATTGCCGGAGTAAACCACCAAAAACACCACTGCAACCCTGGTCATGGCCAAGTAGACCTTTTCAGAGAGTTCATGTAGATTTTTGCGAAAAGGGTAATGATCACTTTCTGGTGCTGGTAGATAGTCATTCCAAATTGATTGAGGTTAAACATATGGGGCAAGCACTACTACTGAGCGTACCATAGATGAGTTGAGATCAATTTTACTTCGGAGTCACGTGAGTGACTACGTGAAGAACCCGCTTCCAACGCATGCGTGTCATATCGCTACACGCATTGCACGAGTCAACAGGAGGGGGGAGGACATCCCCCAGTAACGGGAGAAGATAAAAGGACCAGCAAAAGGCAGGTAAGGACTCTGCATTTTTAGTTTACACAAATGGACAGAGTAAAAAGGAAGCGGTCTGCTAAAAAGCTGCCCGAGAAACGCGTTGTAAACGTGGATGAACGGCAGAGACAGCAGCCGTCGGCTCTAGAGGCCTCGGTAGAGGAATCAGCTGGGCCAGAAATCATTCTGGCACCGACGAAACTTACTTCCCGGCCGGGAGGCAAAGTTCAAACGAAAACGCACCATCTAGAAAAGCCCGACTTGGAGCAGCAGCGGGCGACCAGCCCGTATCAATATCGGACCAGGGCTGAACGGGTGCGGGAGACGGAACAAACCCGCTATGAGTGGCTGCATACGGAGCAGCCAGGAGAAACAGCTGACCGGGAACAGACGTGGACCGACAGTCAGGACCGGTGTGGCCAGCGGCGGGACGAGGAAAGCCCGCAAACCAGCACCCGTGAGTACCGGGGACGGGAACAGCGGGGATACAGAGAAGAGCAGCACACTGCTGAAAGGCTGCAGGAATGGGAGCAGCCAAAAATAGCAAGTGCAGCTCAACATAGAGACCGTCTAAAGGAGCTGCTGGAGGAGCTCCTTTACAGTGGCAGTCCCATGAATGTGGAGACTAGCCACAGTGGGCAGGCAAGCCCCATATGGGTACCCCGTGAGGGACCCCCTGAAATCTCGACCTCTTCGGAGGAGAGTGGGCAGGACCCTGATGGGCCAGACCCTGATCACACAGCTTCCCATGATCCTGAATCTGCAGAAAAACATACACTGCTGGACATGGTGGCTGATTACTTCAAACCAAGTCAAACAGGGGCAGACTTGGATTCCAGGATGGCAGCCAGTATTAATTACATGTCTGGCCATCAACTCCAACAACAAATATTCACAGAGACACTGGCCAGACATCTGCCACCTGGTAACTGTGATGCATTACAAATCCCCAGTGTCAACCAATGCATTTGGAAGCATATGGGGAGGGACATCAGGAACCAGGACCTCAAAATCCAGAAAACCTTAAAGGGGCTTACGGCAGGGATCACAGCCTACACCCGCACCCTGGACATAACAGAGCTAACTAAAGACCACCAAGACGCACTAGCTCTGTTTTGTAATGTACAATATGAGCTGAATAGCATGCGGAAGGCTGCTATTCAGCCGACACTGGATCCCAAATACGCAACAATTTGCAAACAAAGAGCCGTTAAAACCTCAACCCTTTTGTTTGTCCAAACAGGTCAAGAAACTGGACGAAGAAGCCAAGACACTGGGGCTCATCAAAGCCAGCACGAAGGCTTATTTTGGATCACGGTACCAGCCACATGTAAGAGCGATAAGTGTGGCTCATACCAGTGGCACTGCCAGAAACCAATACAACCCGCAGCAGCCTTTTTTAGGGTATGGCCAGGGACGGCCACCCTGGAAGATGCGGAAGCATCAACCTCCAGTACAACCTCGAACACAATCAATAAAAACAGAACCCCCCTTTTTCAAAAAACCAAGAAAATAATACAACCACCAGTAACCATGGAGGTAGGTGGGTTGGGTTCTTTTGTTTAAAAAAAAGGGACCCACGACGGGGGGGGGGGGGGGGGGGGGTTGCAATACGACAGTTATGAATGGTGTAAAATCACTACAGACGCGTATATTCTAAGCAGTATTCAGGGTTATCTGATAGAATTTACTCATTCCAATAACCCCCCAGTACAACATACACCAGAAAGGCATTTCGTCCTTACAAAAACCGAACAATCTAAAGCCCACATGGAGCTACAACGATTGTATACAAAAGGTGTGATTGAGCATACTACTCATGAACAATTAAAATTTGTATCAAACATATTTATTAAAAATAAAAAAGATGGGGGTTGCAGGATTATCATTGACCTTTCAACCCTAAACACATTCAGTTCAATATGTTCATTTTAAGATGGATACCTTTATCACTGCTAAAGAATTAGTATCAGCTGGTTTCTATATGGCAAGCATTGACTTAAAAGATGCATACTATACAGTACCCATCAGAGGGGAACACAGACGGTAGTTAAGTGTAAATTGATACCAGAAACTAATATGGATTATCTAGGATTCACCATTAACACGGTCAATATGTTAGTAACTTTACCAATAGATAAAGCCGCAGCCCTACAGGAGGATTGCAGCGAGCTTCTTAACACCAACAGACCCTCCATTAGACGGGTAGGCCGGATAATTGGGAAGATTGTGGCTACTTTCCCGGCCACACATTTTGGGCCATTACATTATCAAAATTTGCAAAGAGCAAAAATTAGAGCACTCAAATTTAACAAAGGTCATTTTGATAGACCTATGGAGCTGCCTACGGAAGCTATAATTGAACTACAGTGGTGGGAACATAGCATTAGGTATTGCTCCAACCCCATCATTATTGACAACCCGTCTATGGTATTACAAAATGGTGTATCCAAAGAAACATTTGGATATCGGCAACATACCTACCAGGTAAGCTAAATTCAGTGGCAGACACCAGGTCACGCAAATTTAATGAAAACACGGAATGGATGTTAAATAAAAATGTATTTGCTGAAATTACAGCAAAATATGGTAGACCAGATATTGATATTTTTGCGTCCAGGTTGAATCACCAATTACCAAGGTATGTGTCCTGGGAACCAGACCCTGGGGCAGAAGCTACAGATGCTTTCTCACTGCATTGGGGGAAATGGCGTTTTTTATGCTTTTCCCTCATTCTGCCTCATCAATCGGGTACAAAGGAAAATTCAACAATATTCGGCATCTGGGATTCTCATAGTACCCGATTGGCCTACTCAACCGTGGTATTCGGTCATACAGGGGATGGTGTTAGAACCATGTTCCATTATTGGACATAGCCCAAATTTATTAATTCATCCAGTAACTGGGGGGCAGTCACCCATGCCATAAGACTATGGATTTGTTGATTTGTAGAGTCTGAAAGACCCACTACACGGCATGGGGCTGTCAGACAGGACGATGAATCTCATCACATCCGCACAAAGACTGTCAACACGGAAGCAGTACCTCGGACACATCAAGAAATGGGGCATATACTGCTTTGACAACAACCTCGACCAAAGGGCCAAGAACATTCCGGCCGTATTGGAATTCTTAACAAACCTCCATTATGATAAACGATTGGGCTACAGTGCCATCAATAGTGCCAGAAGTGCACTCTCCAATTACCTATCACAAGGAACGGAGCGGCACACGGTGGGAACGCACCCCCTGGTAACAAAACTTATGAGGGGCATATTCAATGCAAATCCCCCTAAAACCAGGTACTCCAAAATCTGGGATGTGGGTGTCGTTTTGAACATGCTGAGGAGCTGGTCGCCCATAACAGCATTATCACTGCAGAAACTGACCATGAAGATGGTTATGCTCATGGCGTTAGTTACTGCACAACGAGTCCAGTCATTAAGCAAACTGAGCCTGGACTCCTTGATCATCTCACCAGAGAAACTGGTGTTTGTCATACATGAGTTAATAAAACAAAACAGACCAGGTTCATCGGGTCAAGTGATTGAATTTATGGCATATCCATATGATGAACGTCTGTGTATAGCAAGACATATCCAATTATACATGGAATATACTAAGAGCATTCGAGGTCAGGAAATGGCTTTGTTAATTTCTTACAAGAAACCGCACAAAAGGGTCACGACCCAAACTATCTCAAGGTGGCTCAAATGTGTCCTAAAGATGGCAGGAATAGACACTAATGTTTTTAAATCTCATTCCACCAGGACTGCAGCAACATCCGCAGCAAAAATTCTGGAGGTACCCACGGACCAAATCCTCAGAATAGCAGGATGGTCATCCGAAAGGACTTTCCAAAGGTTTTATAATAAACCAGTTTTGGAGCCATCATCATTTTCGGAAAGCATTTTACGTTCAATATTATAATTTGCCCGAAGGGTTACAGGGCTATGATTTCAATTAATAAATTTATTTTCTCGTTATATCACACAAGTCTT
This sequence comes from Amblyraja radiata, assembly GCF_010909765.2. NCBI lineage: Eukaryota > Metazoa > Chordata > Chondrichthyes > Rajiformes > Rajidae > Amblyraja > Amblyraja radiata. The sequence continues at coordinate 75,821,856 of NC_045959.1, read as the reverse complement.
TGTATAAGTGTGTCTAAAATTGCTAATGATACTCTCTCCCAATACCCAAGGCAGTTGTGAAGCATGGACTCGTTCCACGGCATGAGGTCACAGAGCTTTGAAATCTTCACGTAGTCACCCACGTGACTCCGAAGTAAAATAGTAAGATTAAACGAGAACTTACCAGTTTGAAGTTTGATCTGTATTTTATGAGGAGGAACGTTGAGGGAATACGTGCCCTCCGCTCCCACCCTCCTATGATCATATCAAGAACTGGTATCTCTTTGATAATCTTACTATGTTAGGTCATTATAGTTTCTGTGACCTCACACCGCTGCTTTGAAGAATGACATGCATGCGTTGGAAGCGGGTTCTTCACGTATTCCCTCAACGTTCCTCCTCATAAAATACAGATCAAACTTCAAACTGGTAAGTTCTCGTTTAATCTTACTATTTTTGCATGCCATGGTTTACCTGAAGAACTTGTTTCTGACAACGGGCCTCAGTTTCATTCAGAACAGTTGAACGAGTTCATGCAGCGGAATGGTGTAAAACACACACTTGTTCCCCCATACCATCCAGCCTCTAACGGGGCAGCGGAAAGGTCTGTTAGAGTTGTCAAAGATGCTCTCAAGAAACAGGTTTTGCAGGGTAGTTCGAAGCTCAGCATGAAACATGGCTAGTTTCTTGCTGAAGTACAGAACCACACCACACACAACAACAGGTTACTCACCTGCAGAACTGTTGATGAAGAGAAGGCTAAGAATACGCTTAAGTCTAGTTCAACCAAATTTGGCTTTGAGAGTTGAACAAAAACAATTAAGTCAAAAACGTCACTTCGACTCCCACAAAAAGGAGAGGTACTTCAAGCCAGATGAGCAGGTTCGTGTTCTCAGTCCTCCCAACAAATCCAGTCAAGACAAATAGGATGTTGGGAAAATAGTGGAAGTGTGTGGAACAAAAAGATACTTAGTTGAAGTTGGAGATAGGATCAAAGGTGTTCATGTTGATCAAATGATTCCAGCCAAAGATGAACCAAAAACTGAACATGAAGTCCTAATCCCTGAGTCTTTATCAGAAAGTGAGTTGGAAGAGCCAACTGTGATTGAAACACAAAGTTCAGTTAGTACAGACAAAGAAACAGATTCCTCTGGTCAAAGTCAGAGTACTAAAACAGAGCCAAACAAGTCTACAGTTGAGTCAACACCTAAACCTGTTACACCTGTTACTGTTAGACGATCAGGTAGGATCCGTAAACCAGTAGTCAGATTAGGTTTTTAAGTTAAGTAACTCACTGTCTAGGTAGAATGAAAATGTGTAAATATGTAAAATAAATATATTGTGCTATCATTTAAAATTGAATGAAAACTGGTTTAAATCAAGTATCATAACAAGAAAATTGTAACTGTGTACTTAGATTTAATACTTAAAAAAGGAGAGCAGTGTAATGTATTCATGCATATTCATTATATGTTAATGAGTTGGTCTTGTAAATAAGTAGGGAATGTTGGGTAATAAAACTCTCTTGTGATCCAGCCAGCCTGCGTGTAAGTTATTGTTCATTCTACTGTCCGAATATAACACTAAAGTACTGGAACAGAGAAGGTGGGTGACGGTGAGAAAGGGAGGGAAGCATAGAATGCAAAAGTCTCCGGGTGTTGTACCTCTTGTGAACAGGTTCACCCACTCAGAAGCTGTCGGGACAGAAGACGTTATTACACCGAGCGGCGGACTGGCTTGCGAAGTAAAAAGGGCTGTTGAGCCAAAACCAAATAGGCCAACGCCAGGCAACGCCATTGTAGTGGGAGACTCCATTGTGAGAGGTACAGACAGGGGTTTCTGTGGCAACAGACGGGATTCGAGGATGGTGTGCTGCCTTCCTGGTGCCAGGATGTCACGGACAGAGTGCAGAAAATCCTCAAGGGCGAAGGTGAACAGCCGGAAGTGGTAGTGCATGTTGGCACAAACGATGTCGGAAAGAAGGGGATGAATATTCTGCAGCGTGACTTTAGAGAGCTTGGAAAAATGCTGAAAAGCAGGACCTCCAGGGTTGTTATCTCCGGTTTGCTTCTAGTTCCTCGTGCTGGCGAGAGCAGGAACAGGGAGATACGGGACCTGAATGTGTGGCTGAGGAACTGGTGCACGGGGCAGGGATTTAGATTCTTAAATCACTGGGATCTGTTTTGGAGTAAGGGGGAACTGTACAAAAGGAACGGATTGCAACTTCACAGGTGGGGGACCAGCATTCTGGCAGGCAGGTTTGCCACTGCTACACGGGTAGTTTTAAACTGAATAAGGGGGGTGGGGTGTCAAATAGGATAGTCGGGGATGGAGTTAAAGGGAAAAGGTTTCTTAAATGTGTGAGCGGAGAGACAGAGGGGTGTAAAATGAGGGTAGAAGCCATAGGTAGCAAGGTGAAAAGTAAAAGTGGCAGGCAGCCAAATCTAGGGCAAAAATCAAAAAGGGCCACTTTTCAACATAATTGTATAAGGGGTAAGAGTGTTGTAAAAACAAGCCTGAAGGCTTTGTGTCTCAATGCAAGGAGCATTCGTAATAAGGTGGATGAGTTGAATGTGCAGATAGCTATTAATGTCTATGATATAGTTGGGATCATGGAGACATGGCTCCAGGTTAACCAAGGCTGGGAGCTGAACATCCAGGGATATTCAATATTGAGGAGGGATAGACAGAAAGGAAAAGGAGGTGGGGTAGCGTTGCTGGTTAGAGAAGAGTTAACGCAATAGAAAGGAAGGACATTAGCTTGGAGGATGTGGAATCGATATGGGTAGAACAAGATGGCGTCGCGTGCACAACGCGAGGCTCTGCGTCTCCGTAGTTTTTGTAATTTAGTTATTTTCCTATTAATCATTACCTTGGTTTTCGCCCGGAGCACCCGAGCGAAGACTCTATACGGCCGTCAGGAGCTATTGGAGCTCGGCCGTCTCTGCGTAACGAGCCCCAGAAGCGACTTTCAACTGCCGCCGGAGATCGCCAGGACACCGTGGTCTAGCGGGCCAGCTTCCCCGACAGGAAGTGCCCGGAGGCGGCGCAGGGACCGCAAACAAAGACGTGGGAAGCGGGGAGGCCATCGAGCTAGGCTGAAATTAAATCCTCACCAGCCAGCTCTGCCCAGCATTTTCCTCGCGAATGTCCGGTCCCTGGTGAGTAAAATCGACGAACTAAGGCTGCGGATCACCACACACAGAAGGATCGCCGACTGCAACGCCATGGTCCTCACCGAAACATGGCTCAACGACAACATCCCAGACAACGCCATCGAGCTGGAGGGGCGCACTGTCTTCAGGGCCGACAGATCAGTGGAGGACTCCGGTAAGACCAAGGGCGGCGGACTGTGCATTTATGTGAATAACACATGGTGCACGGACGTTGTTAGGATTGGTAGTCACTGCTCTGCTGACCTGGAATAACTGATGTTAAAGTGCAGGCCCTTCTATTTGCCCAGATAATTCACATCGACTGTTATCACTGCAGTCTATGTACCCCCGGACGCTAATGCCAGGCTAGCAATGGAAGAGCTGCAAGCTGCTATCAGCAAATATCTATCTGCTCACCCAGAGGGGGCATTTATTGTTGCGGGTGATTTCAACCACTCCGACCTTAAAGCTGTACTCCCCAGGTTCCATCAGCATGTTTCCTGCCCAACCAGAGGAAACAATATTCTGGACTTAGTTTATACTAATATTACTGAAGCCTACAAAGCCCTCCCCCTCCCCCACCTTGGTCAGTCTGACCACCTCTCTCTGTTCCTGCTCCCCAAATACACACCTCTGATCAGACGTGTGAAACCTACCATGAGGACAGTGAAGGTTTGGCCTGAGGGGGCTGTCTCTGTTTTACAGCAGCAGTTTCAGCAGATTGACAGGAGTCTGTTTGCTACTCAGTCCACCTTCAATTCACAAGTGGACATCAACTCATACACCTCAACAGTTATGGACTATATAAAATTCTGCACACAAAATGTCACTACCCACAAAGAGATAAAGACCTTCCCTAACCAGAAGCCGTGGATGAGCAGGGAGGTCAGACTACTACTGAAGGCTCGCGATGCCGCTTTCAGATCTGGCGACGCTGAGGGATACAGCTCATTCAGGGCCAATCAGAAAATGGGAATTAGGAATGCTAAACTCAATCACAAACGGCGGATTGAGGAGCACTTCCAAAACAACTCTGACCCCAGGCGCATGTGGCAAGGAATCAAATCCCTTGCCGATTACCATAAAGTTAACAGCCCCTCCTCCAGACAACGCCATCCTTCCTGACGAGCTAAACCATTTCTATGCTCGCTTTGACCGGGACAACAAAACCCCAGCCATCAAAGTTGCTCCACCCCCGAATGAACAACCCCTCAGTCTCTCCACCTCTGCTGTACAAGATGCACTGAGCAAGGTGAATGAGCGCAAAGCTGCCGGCCCCGATGACATCCCTGGCCGGGTGCTTAGGGCATGTGCTGGACAACTATCCCCAGTCTTCACCGACATTTTCAATCTCTCACTGGCCCAGGGTGTTGTCCCCACTTGCCTCAAGACATCAACCATCGTGCCAGTGCCCAAACAGTCAGCCACAGAGAGTCTCAACGATTTCCGCCCAGAGGCACTCACCCCTGTCATTGCTAAGTGCTTTGAGCGGCTGATCTTGGCTCACCTCAAAGCCAGCCTCCCCCCCACACTGGACCCCCATCAGTTTGCCTACCGGGCCAACAGGTCTACAGAGGATGCCATATCGGCGGCCCTACACTCTGCCCTGACCCACCTGGACAACAACAACTCCTACATCAGGTTGCTGTTCATTGATTTCAGCTCTGCCTTTAACACTGTCATCCCTGCCAGCTTGATCACCAAACTCAGCGGACTTGGCATCTCTACCTCCCTCTGTAACTGGACACTGGATTTCCTCACCAACAGACCACAGTCTGTCAGGGTCAACAACCTTACCTCCTCCACTATAACACTATGCTCAGCCCTCTCCTCTACTCTCTCTTCACCCATGACTGCATCCCTAAGTACGGATCCAACGCCATCATTAAGTTTGCTGACGACACCACGGTGGTAGGACTGATCAGTGACAATGATGAGTCAGCCTACAGAGAGGAGGTCCAGCACCTGACAACCTGGTGTGCCAACAATAACCTCGTCCTCAACTCCAAGAAGACGAAGGAAATTATTGTCGACTTCAGGAAGGTCAGAGGAGGCAGTCATACCCCCATCCATATAAACGGGACTGAGGTGGAGCGCGTCTCCAGCTACAAATTCCTCGGGGTACATATCTCGGAGGATTTGTCCTGGTCCCTCAACACCTCCAAGCTGATCAAAAAGGCACAGCAGCGCCTTTACTTCCTGAGGAGGCTCAAGAAAGCCCACCTGTCCCCCCAGATCCTGACCAACTTCTACCGCTGTACCATCGAGAGCATCCTGACCACCTGCTTCACGGTATGGTACAGCAGCTGCACTGTTGCGGACAGGAAGGCACTACAACGGGTGGTGAAAACCGCGCAGCACATCATCGGTGCCCCGCTCCCTGCCATGGATGCCCTCCACCGAAAGCGGTGTCTGAGACGGGCTGGGAAGATCATTAAAGACCCCTCCCACCCCAACCATGGACTGTTTGCCCTCCTCCCATCAGGGAGGCGGTACAGGAGCCTCAGGTCTCGTACCAGTAGGATGAGGAACAGCTTCTACAATTATACCATCACATTGCTGAACTCGGAGTCCCGCCGATAGATTTCTCCGGTCCCTCCGTCCCCATTGTTTAATTATTCTGTATTTTTGATTATTCTGTATCTTCTTTTTTTTAATTTCTATATGCACTACTACTACGGACTGACGCAAAACTGCATTTCGTTGTACCCATACCTAGTATTTGTGCAATGACATTAAAGTTGAATTGAATAGAGCTGCGAAACACTAAGGGGCAGAAAACGCAAGTGGGAGTTGTGTACAGGCCACCTAACAGTAGTAGTGGAGTTGGGGATGGCATCAAACAGGAAATTAGAACGTGCAACAAAGGTAAAACAGTTATAATGGGTGACTTCAATCTACATATAGATTGGGTGAATCAAATTGGCAGGGGTGCTGAGGAAGAGGATTTCTTGGAATGTACGCGGGATAGTTTTCTAAACCAACCTGTAGAGGAACCAACGAGAGAGCAGGCTATTCTAGACTGGGTATTGAGTAATGAGGAAGGGTTAGATAGCAGGCTTCTTGTGCGTGGCCCCTTGGGCAAGAGTGGCCATAATATGGTTGAGTTCTTCAATAGGATGGAGAGTGACATTGTTAATTCAGAAATAAGGGTCCTGAACTTAAAGAAAGGTAACTTTGAGGGTATGAGACTTGAATTGGCCAAGATAGACTGGCAATTGATTCTTAAAGGGTTGACGGTGGATATGCAATGGAAGGCATTTAAAGACTGCATGGATGAACTACAACAATTGTTCATCCCAGTTTGGCAAAAGAATAAATCAGGGAAGGTAGTGCATCCGTGGATAACAAGGGAAATCAGGGATAGTATCAAAACAAAAGATGAAGCATACAAATTAGCCAGAAAAAGCAGCCTACCAGAGGACTGAGAGAAATTCAGAGTCCAGCAGAGGAGGACAGGGGGCTTAATTAGGAAAGTGGAAATAGATTATGAAAGAAAACTGGCAGGGAACATAAAAACTGACTGCAAAAGTTTTTATAGATATGTGAAGAGAAAAAGATTAGTTAAAACAAATGTAGGTCCCTTGCCTACAATTTTTTTTCACACAGAGAGTGGTGAATCTCTGGAACTCCCTGCCACAGAGGGTAGTCGAGGCCAGTTCATTGGCTATATTTAAGAGGGAGTTAGATGTGGCCCTTGTGGCTAAGGGGATCAGAGGGTATGGAGAGAAGGCAGGTACGGGATACTGAGTTGGATGATCAGCCATGATCATATTGAATGGCGGTGCAGGCTCGAAGGGCCGAATGGCCTAATCCTGCACCTAATTTCTATGTTTCTATGTTTCTATGTTTGCAGTCAGAAACAGGTGAATTGATCATGGGGAACAAGAACATGGCAGACCAATTGAATAATTACTTTGGTTCTGTCTTCACTAAGGAAGACATAAACAATCTGCCGGAAATAGCAGGGGACCGGGGGTCAAATGAGATGGAGGAACTGAGTGAAATCCAGGTTAGCCGGGAAGTGGTGTTAGGTAAATTGAATGGATTAAAGGCCGATAAATCCCCAGGGCCAGATAGGCTGCATCCCAGAGTACTTAAGGAAGTAGCCCCAGAAATAGTGGGTGCTGTAATGGCTTGGTACAATATAGAACATGTATATACTGTAAATGTCAGTGCCGGTGATGTCTGTGAAGTAAAGAGGGAGATGCGATGTCTGGGCACGAAATGTAATATCTATATTACTAAAACTCTGTTCTTGACCGGTTTTGGCGAACTGTGCTGCGATTTCCGATAGAACGCCGCCACCTACGGCCGTCATTTTTGGCCACCTCGCTCAGAGCCCCCCTCCGCCGCATGTGTGCCGAGGATTTTTCCCATCAATGAAATATGACAGAGATATTAATGCTTTTACAAAATTCCCCATTCTCTCTGCTGCCCCCGCTGGAGGGAGGGGGAGGGACTATAAAACCAGGAAGTGGTGTGCCTCAATCAGTCTCTGCAAGTGGTGTGCCTCAATCAGAGCTCTGAATAACATCAAACAAATGTCTCCACAGCTGTGAGTACCCATAATGTGGTTTGAAAATGAATATATGGTTAGTTGGATGTAAAAAAGCACTGCCTGCAAATGGTTGTTTGGGTTGAAGTAAAAAGGCACTCTCTCTCTCTCTCTCCCCACCCCCCCCCCCCCCCCCCAACCTACCCCCCTCCCCCACCTCCTCGCTCCTCTTCCCCCCCCCTCTCCTCTCCCCCCCTCTCCTCTTCCCCCTCTCTCCTCTCCCCCCCTCTCTCCTTACCCCCCCTCTCTCCTCTCCCCCCCTCTCTCCTCTCCCCCCCTCTCCTCTTCTCCCCCCTCTCCTCTTCCCCCCCTCTCCTCTTCCCCCCCCTTCCTCATCCCCCCCTCTCCTCTCCCCCCTCTCTCCTCTCCCCCCTCTCTCCTCTCCCCCCCTCTCTCCTTTCCCCCCCTCTCTCCTCTCCCCCCCCTCTCTCCTCTCTCCCCCCCTCTTCTCCCCCTCTCCTCTTCCCCCCCTCTCCTCTTCCCCCCCTCTCCCTCTTCCCCCCTCTCCTCTTCCCCACCCTCTCCTCCCCCCCTCTCCTCTCTCCCCCCCTCTCCCTCTCCCCCCTCCTCTCTCTCCCCCCCCTCTCCTCCCCTCTCCTCTCCCCCCTCCTCTCTCCCCCCCCTCTCTCCTCTCCCCCCCCCTCCTCTCTCCTCCCCCCCCTCCTCTCTCCCCCTCTCCTCTCTCCCCTCTCTCTCCTCTCGCTCTCCCCCCTCTCTCTCCCCCTCTCTCCCCCCCCCTCCTCCCCCCCCCTTCCCCTCCCTCCCCCCCTCTCTCCCTCTCTCTCCCCCCTCTCTCTCCCCCCCCCCTCTCCCCTCTCCCCCCCCCTCTCCTCTCCCCCCCTCTCCTCTCTCCCCTCCCCTCCTCCCCTCTCCTCTCCCCCCCTCTCTCCTCTCCCCTCCCTCTCCTCTCTCCCCTCCCCTCCTCTCTCTCTCTCTCCTCTCTCCCTCTCCTCTCTCCCCTCCTCTCTCTCCTCCCCTCTCTCTCTCTCTCCTCCCCTACTCTCTCTCCTCCCCCCCCTACTCTCTCTCTCCTCCCCCCCTACTCTCTCTTCTCCCCCCCTCCCCCCCCTCCTCTCCCCCCTCTCCTCTCTCCCCTCCCTCTCCTCTCTCCCCTCCCTCTCCTCTGGCTCCCTCCCCTCTCCTCTCCTCTCCCCCCCCCTCCACTCCCCCCTCTCCTCCCCCCCCTCTCCTCTCCCCCCCTATCCTCTCTCTCCTCCCCTCTGCTCCCCCCCTCTCCTCTCTCCCCTCCCCTCCCCTCCTCTCTCTCCTCCCCTCCCCTCCCCTCCCCTCTCCTCCCCTCCTCCCCTCCTCTCGTCCTCTATCCTCCTACCCCTCTCCCTCCCCCCCCCTCTCCTCTCTCCCCCTCCTCTCTCCCCCCCTCCCCCCCCTCCCCCCCCCCCCCCCCCTCTTTCTCCCCTCCCTCTCTCTCTCCCCTCCATGCCCTCCCTATGTCTAGTATGTAATATAAATATATGTGTAATCTAAAGTAGAAGCTTGTGAAACTCGTGCCTGAGCCTCGTGATGGAGGTCAAGTAATTAGATTGTGTAATCTACAGTGGAAACTCGTGTCTGAGCCTCAAGACTGAGGCCAGGTGACCTTTAATTATAAAAAGCAGTGATTGCTGAATAAAGATGCTCTTTAACTCTAACTCAGTGGTGCACGTGTCTTCTTGTGCTAGTCAGAACAGAGCCTTGCCTCCGACAGAAACCTTTACAGATGCATTAGTGATAATTTTTCAAAACTTTAGGTTCTGTAGTAGTTCCTGAAGATTGGAGGGTAGCTAATGTAATCCCACTTTTTAAAAAGGGAAGAGAGAAAACGGGGAATTACTGACCAGTTTATTAGTATGCAAACTTAAAGCACACGGTATTGGGGGTTCAGTATTGATGTGGATAGAGAACTGGCCGGCAGACAGGAAGCAAAGAGTAGGAGTAAACGGGTCCTTTTCACAATGGCAGGCAGTGACTAGTGGGGTACTGCAAGGCTCAGTGCTGGGACCCCAGCTATTTACAATATACATTAATGATTTGGACGAGGGAATTGAATGCAACATCTCCAAATTTGCGGATGACACGCAGCTGGGGAGAGGTGTTAGCTGTGAGGAGGATGCTAGGAGTCTGCAAGGTGACTTGGTTAGGCTGGGTGAGTAGGCAAATACATGGCAGATGCAGTATAATGTGGATAAATGTGAGGTTATCCACTTTGGTGGCAAAAACAGGAAAGTAGACTATTATCTGAATGGTTGACGATTAGGAAAAGGGAAGATGCAACGATACTTGGGTGTCATGGTACACCAGTCATTGAAAGTAGGCATGCAGGTACAGCAGGCAGTGAAGAAAGCAAATGGTATGTTAGCATTCATAGCAATAGGATTTGAGTATAGGAGCAGGGAGGTTCTACTGCAGTTGTACAAGGTCTTGGTGAGACCACACCTGGAGTATTGCGTACAGTTTTGGTCTCCTAATCTGAGGAAAGACATTTTGCCATAGAGGGAGTACAGAGAAGGTTCACCAAACTGATTCCTGGGTTGTCAGGACTTTCATATGAAGAAAGACTGGATAGACTCGGCTTGTACTCGCTAGAATTTAGAAGATAGAGGGGGGATCTTATAGAAACTTACAAAATTCTTAAGGGGTTGGACAGGCTAGATGCAGGAAGATTGTTCCCGATGTTGGAGAAGTCCAGAACAAGGGGTCACAGTTTAAGGATAAGGGGGAAATCTTTTAGAACCGAGATGAGGAAAACATTTTTCACACAGAGAGTGGTGAATCTCTGGAATTCTCTGCCACAGAAGGTAGTTGAGGCCAGTTCATTGGCTATATTTAAGAGGGCGTTAGATGTGGCCCTTTTGGCTAAAGGGATCAGGGGGTATGGAGAGAAGGCAGGTACAGGATACTGAGTTGGTTGATCAGCCATGATCATATTGAATGGCGGTGCAGGCTCGAAGGGCCGAATGGCCTACTCCTGCACCTATTTTCTATGTTTCTACGTACTGTTACTCAAAATGGAGATCTAAGACGTTTTCAAGATTTGAAGGATAGATTTGCACTTCGGAACCAAGACTTGTTTAGAGATTATTCTGAGAGATTATTACAGTAAAAAGGGAGGCACTAGAAGAAAATAATCCAGTGATAGAAGTGATAGTTAATGCGTATCATCAAAAAACATTAAGGAGTATTTCTAAACTTTATCATAGTTTAATGGAATGTCAAGCTAAAACTACATTTTATGTAAAATTTAAGTGGGAAAAGGAATTGAACATCACAATCTCAGAAGAAGAATGGCAGCATATGTGTGTAACACTACAGACATCCACTAATTCACAAAAATGGAGAGAATTGAATTGGAAAAATTTGATTTGTTTCTTTATTATGCCTAACATAAAAAGCAAGCAAATTCTAAGGCAGCAAACATGCTGGAGGCAATGTGGCCAAACAGACGCAAATCATGCACATATCTTCTGGAGTTGCCCAAAAATAGAACCATTTTGGGACAGAGTGAATTCAGAATTAAAGGAGGTATTAGGATATATAGTTTCAAGAAGTGTTCCATTTTATACCTGGCTAACATAAATACAGTGGTGCTGAAGGAAGATCATTACTTGGTTAAAATCCTACTCACAGCTGGCAGAAAGGCCATTACAAGAAACTGGCTTGCAGTGACACTCCCAGACTTAAACAATGGTTAGACATAGTACAGGAAATATTTGTCATGGAGAAAATGACATAATCTCTAAGAGTGAAAGAAGACGAGTTTAACAGTAAATGGGAAAAATGAATTAGGTATAGAAAAAGACATCAACACTGTATAATTTTATTGACAATAATGTAAGTTATTGGAAAATGTTTTAATAAGAAAATAGTTCTGTATACTGCATTGTCGTATGTTTTGTTGTTATATTTGTGTTTTATTTGTGTATGCAATACAGACTCGGCTTGTACTCGCTAGAATTTAGAAGATTGAGGGGGGATCTTATAGAAACTTACAAAATTCTTAAGGGGTTGGACAGGCTAGATGCAGGAAGGTTGTTCCCGATGTTGGGGAAGTCCAGAACAAGGGGTCACAGTTTAAGGATAAGGGGGAAGTCTTTTAGGACCGAGATGAGAACTTTATTTTTTCACACAGAGAGTGGTGAATCTGTGGAATTCTCTGCCACAGAAAGTAGTTGAGGCCAGTTCATTGGCTATATTTAAGAGGGAGTTAGATGTGGCCCTTGTGGCTAATGGGATCAGGGGGTATGGAGAGAAGGCAGGTACAGGATACTGAGTTGGATGATCAGCCATGATCATATTGATTTGCGGTGCAGGCTTGAAGGGCCGAATGGCCTACTCCTGCACCTATTTTCTATGTTTCTATGTTTTTATAAGACAGTGAGGCTACACATGCAGTACTGCATTTGGTTTTTGGTCACCCTGCTATAGGAAGGATGTCATTAAGCTGAAAGAGTGCAGGGGTTTATGAGGTTTATGAGGATGCTGCCAGTTCTTGAAGGGCTAAACTATAGGGAGAGGTGGGGCAGGCTAGAACTTTATTCCTTGAAGTGTAGAAGGGTGAGGAGTGATCTTGTAGATGTACAGCATCATGAGGGGAACAGATAAGGTGAATGCAATCTTTTATTCAGGGTGAGGGAATCAAAAACTAGATGAGACGTGTTTAAGTTGAGAGGGACAAGATAATGATATGTACCTGGGGGGCAAATTCTTTTTTCTCTAAATGTATTGGGTATATGGAATGTGCTGCCAGAGGAGGTAGTTGAGGCAGATACTAAAACAGCTGTGACAACGCATCCTCCCTAAATACAGCTCCGATCCCCATTACTGGCAAATGAGCCATGAGGAGTTGAAGACCAGCTCCACGGATGGCACCTGCCTGTCTGAAAAAAACGTTACCCTGGACAGCGCTGAAGCCACATCAAAAAGAGCAACAGGTGCATCCAATTAGCCGGATTAACAATCCTGCCCCATTCATTAAAACTTAGGCAGTTCCAGCCAGCCTGGGGAGAGAAAGTGGGACGCTTCCCTACCAGTTGTGCTTCCCTTTGCAGACTCGAGGCAAGACTGAGCTGCCAGGACAAGCCTGGGACCACCAGGGCATCAACCTGGAGTGAGACCGAGCAGCTGGGACAAGCCTGAGATTACCGGAACCTCATCTGCCCACAGATAATGAAACTGTACCCCAAACAGTAAGCAAGACTGAGCATCAGGACAGGCTGGAAACTGCCAGCACTTCCTCCTTAGCAAGAAAAAACCAAGTGGCAGCTCAAGTGATGGCGAGGCTTCACTACCGAATGAGCTGTGTTTAACGCACCCTTCAATTGGGAAAATACTGATGTGCCTTCTCGGACTCCCATAGCTCCCAATGATATTGTAATCCCAGTCACCCAGGCCGACGTTAGAAGATCCTTCAAGAGGGTGAACCATCAAAGCACCTGGTGGACCTGATAGTGCAGCTGGTCGCATTCTCAAATCCCACGTGGACCAACTAGCTGGAACTTTTCGACGTCTCTTTATTGAGGTTTGAGGTTCCCACCTGCTTTTAAAGAGCATCAATAATACCACTGCCCAAGAAAAGTAAGGTGACACATCTCAAGCGACCGACCATGTATATGAATGCGCGAAGTATAAGGAATAAAGTGGACGAGCTTGAAGCTCAGTTAGAAACTGGCAAGTATGATGTTGTGGGAATTACAGAGACATGGCTGCAAGAGGGCCAGGGCTGGGAACTGAATATTCAAGGGTATACCTCCTATCGAAAAGACAGACAGGTGGGCAGAGGGGGTGGGGTTGCCCTGTTGGTGAGGAATGAAATTAAGTCCCTTGCAAGGGGTGACATTGAAACAGGAGATGTGGAGTCAGTATGGATAGAACTAAGGAATTGTAAGGGTAAAAAGACCCTAATGGGATTAATCTACAGGTCCCCAAACAGTAGCCTGGACATAGGGCGCAAGTTGAATCAGGAGTTTAAATTGGCATGTAGTAAAAATAATGCTGTGGTTGGTATGGGAGATTTCAACATGCAGGTAGACTGGGAAAATCAGGCTGGTACTGGACCCCAAGAAAGGGACTGTAGAGTGCCTTAGTGATGGATTCTTTGAACAGCTTGCATTGGAGCCTACCAGGGAGAAGGCAATTCTGGATTTAGTGGGTGGCGCGACTCTTGTCAGCAGCGGCCTCTGCAGTCCGTCTGTCTTTTTATTGTTTTCTGTCTTGTTCTATGTAGTTTTTATTTATTTTTTTGTCGGGGTATGTGTGTGGGGGTGGGTTGGGGTGGGGGAACTTTAAGGTCTTTCCCCTGCACGGGAGACCCGACCTTTTCTTTGTCGGGTCTCCGTTGTCGTTGGGGCTGCAACGTGGAGCGGCCTCCAACAGAATGACCTGGAGCTCCAGTCGCGGAGCTGCGGATTTACTCACCATCACGGAGCTGGCCGAGTCCGGAGCGGGTGGAGCTGTGGTGGCGCGCTGCTGTGACCCGACACCCGGAGTTTCGGAGGCTCCAACCGCAGGTCTGTGGACGGTAATGCCGGGAGCCCACGGGTCCCTGGTGGGAGACCGCTTTTCGGGGCTTCCGCAGCGGCGACTTCTCCCGCCCGAGTTGCGGGGTTGAAGATTACCTGGAGCGGGGCCTACATCACCGCCCCGCGCGGCTTGGAATGGCCGCGGGATTTTGTGAGCGCCCGCCCGGGGCTCCAACACCAAGAGCCCGCCGGGGCTCCAACACCAAGAGCCCGCCGGGGCTCCAACACCAAGACCCGGTGCGTGGCCTTGCATCGCCCGGCGTGGCTTTAATGGCTGCGGGACATTTAACATCGCCCGCCGGGGGCTTTGACTCTGTCTTTGACTCTGACAGGGGGGGGAGAGGGGAGTGCAGGGGAGAGATATGTTTAAGTTTTGCCTTCCATCACAGTGAGGAGGACTCACTGTGATGGATGTTTATGTGAATTGAATTGTGTTGGTGTGTGTCTTGGTTCTTTTTTTGTATGGCTGCAGAAACCAAATTTCCTTTGAACCTCATGTGAGGTTCAAATGATAATAAAAGGTATTGTATTGTATTGTATGTAATGAACAGGATTTGATAAAGGACCTCAAGGTTAATGAGCCATTAGGAGGCAGTGGCCAAAGCATGGTCAGGTTTAATCTACAATTGGAGAGGGAGAAGAGTAGATCGGAGGTGTCAGTGTTGCAGTTGAATAAAAGGGACTATGGGGCCATGAGGGGGGAGCTGGCCATAGTTGACTGGAAAGATACACTAGCAGGGATGACAGTGGAACAAAAATTGGGTGGGCGGCGTGACTCACGTCGCAGCGGCCTCTGCAGTCCGTCTGTCTTTTTAAATTTTTTTTGTCTCGTTTAAATGTAGTTTAAAGTGCTTTTTTTAAAAACTGGGTATGTGTGTGGGGACGGGGGGCGGGGGGCGGGAAACTTTTAAAATCTTTCCCCTGCACGGAGAACCCGACCTTTTCTCTGTCGGGTCTCCGTTGTCGTTGGGGCCTACCACCATGAAGCGGCCTCCAACCGGAACGACCTGAGACTCCAGTCGCGGAGCTGCGGACCTACTTACCATCGTGGAGCTGGCCGAGTTCGGAGCGGTGGTGGCGCGCTGCTGCAACACGACCCCGGAGATTCGGAGGCTCCAACCGCAGGTCTGGTGGACAGTGACACCGGGAGCCCGCAGGTCCCTGCTGGGAGACCGCTTTTCGGGTCTTCCGCAACGGCGACTTCTCCCGCTCGAGTTGCGGGGTTGAAAATTACCTGGAGCGGGGCCTTACATCACCCGGCGCGGCTTTAATGGCCGCGGGACACTTACCATCGCCCACCGGGAGCTTTGACTCTGACATCGGGAGGAGAATGAGGAGTGCAGGGGAGAGATAAGACTTTGCCTTCCATCACAGTGAGGAGGAGATTCACTGTGATGGATGTTTGTGTAAATTGTGTTGTGTCTTGGTTCTTTTTCTTGTGTGTATGACTGCAGAAACCAAATTTTGTTTGAAACTCAATGAGGTTCAAATGACAACAAATAAATTATATCATTGTATCAAATGGCAGATGTTTCTAGGAATAATACAGAAGGTGCAGGATCAGTGCATTCCTAGGAGGAAGAACGATTCCAAGGGGAGAAAGGGATGAACATGGCTGACAAGGTACGTCAGGGACAGTATAAAAATTAAAGCGAAGAAATACAACGTAGCAAAGATGAGCAGGAAGCAAGAGGATTGGGTAATGTTTAAAGAACAACAGAAGATAACCAAAAAGACAATACGGGGAGAAAAGATGAGAAACGAAGGTAAGCTAGCCAAGAATATAAAGCAGGTTTTGAAAAGCTTCTTTAGGTATGTGAAGAAGAAAAAATTAGTTAAGACCAAAGTTGGACCCTTGAAGACCGAAAAAGGAGAATTTATTATGGGGAACAAGGAAATAGCAGATGAGTTGAACAGGTACTTTGGATCTGTCTTCACTAAGGAGGACACAAACAATCTTCCTGATATAGTAGTGGCCAGAGGATCTGGGGTGACGGAGGAACTGAAGGAAATCCACATTCGGCAGGAAATGATGTTGGACAGACTGATGGGACTGAAGGCTGATAAATCCCCAGGGCCTGATGGTCTGCATCCCAGGGTACTTAAGGAAGTGGCTCTAGAAATCGTGGATGCATTGGTGATAATTTTCCAATGTTCTATAGACTCAGGATTGGTTCCTGTGGATTGGAGGGTAGCTAATGTTATCCCACTTTTTAAGAAAGGCGGGAGAGAGAAAAGGAGGTTCAGAATCTGCTAAGGGCATGCAACAATGCCTTTAAATCCAGGGACACTTCTGTCTACAGTGCTGCCAGGTTGAACCTGAACAAAGGTATAAAAAAGGCCAAAGACATCCGCAGGCAAAGGGTGGAAGACCACTTAAATACCGCGGACACCAGAAGCATGTGGCAAGGTGTCAGGGATATCACTGACTACAAGAGCAGGCCCGCCTGCCCCCACGGTGATATCACACTGGCCAACGAGCTTAACACCTTCTTTGCCCGCTTCGAAACTGGCAACACCACCAGGAGTGGAATAACCCCGGCCATGGCGGAGGGACAGGCCTTAACACTGAGCACTCAGGAGGTACAGTGCGTAGGATCAATCCACGCAAGGCTGCAGACCCGGATGGAGTCCAGGGAAGGGTGCTAAAGGACTGTGCTGTACAGCTGGCGGAGGTATTCACTAGAATCTTTAACCTGTCTCTATCTCTGACAACGGTCCCCAAGTGCCTGAAGACAGCTACCATAGTGCCAGTGCCGAAAAGTCTAAAGTCACCAACCTGAATGACTACCGCCCGGTTGCCCTAACTCCAATACCAATGAAGTGCTTGGAAAGGCTGGTCATCTCCCACATCAAATCCAGCATCCCTGCCTCACTGGACTCTCATCAATTTGCATACAGGGCAAATAGATCCACAAAGGATGCCTCTGGAATCAATTATAAAAGATGAGATAGCCGCACATTTGGATAGCAGTAACAGGATCGGTCCGAGTCAGCATGGATTTACGAAGGGGAAATCATGCTTGACTAATCTTCTGGAATTTTTTGAAGATGTAACTAGGAAAATTGACAAGGGAGAGCCAGTGGATGTAGTGTACCTGGACTTTCAGAAAGCATTTGATAAGGTCCCACATAGGAGATTAGTGGGCAAAATTAGGGCACATGGTATTGGGGGTAGAGTGCTGACATGGATAGAGAAGTGGTTGGCAGACAGGAAACAAAGTGATGAGTGATCACAGAGAGCCTCAACTCATGTGCAGCTGAAAGGGCAGTTTATCTTCGGGAACTAATGATATCAAGATGGGCGGCCAGGAGATGTGCCAATACTGTGAGATGTGGGAATTTGTCGACACCATTGATGTAGATGATCCCTACAGCTGCAGTAAGTGTTTGAGGCTAGCGGAACTCGAGCTCCGCATTGATGAGCTGGAGACCCAACTTCATACGCTGCGGAACATCAGGGAGGGGGAGTATTACCTGGATGTTTTGTGCCAGGGGATGGTCACACCGACCAGTTTAACTAATTCAGTAGTTAGTGAGCAAGGAAAGGAAGGTGTGGCCATAAGCGAGGCAGGTAGGGGGAACCAGGAGGAGATGCGGCAGGAGCCACAGCCCTTGTCCCTGACGAGCATGACCGAGGCTCTTACTCAATGTGAGGACGGGATCAGGGGCTGTGGGAGGGATGAGCAACCTGGCTGCAGCACCGTGGATCAGGGGGCCATTCAAGAGGGGGGAGTTAGAAGAAATGCCGTTGTGATAGGGGATAGTATTATTCGGGGGGTAGATAAGGTTCTCTGCGGCCAGCAGAACATGTCCCGAAGGCTGTGTTGCCTACCCGGTGCTAGGGTTAAGGATATCTCTGCGGTGCTGGAGAGAAATTGCAGAGGGAGGGGGAGGATCCAGTGGTCGTGGTCCATGTGGGGACCAATGACATAGGAAGGACGAGGAAGGAGGATCTGCTGAAGGAGTTTGAGCAGTTAGGGAATAAATTAAAAAGCAGAACCTCGAGGGTACTGATCTCCGGATTGCTACCTGAGCCACGGGCCAAATCGGCGAGGGTACGTAAAATTAAAAAGCTGAATGCGTGGCTCAAAGACTGGTGTGGGAAAAATGGGTTTGGTTTCTTGGGCCACTGGCACCAGTACTGGGACAGGGGGGATCTGTTCTGTAAGGACGGACTTCACCTGAACGGTGCTGGGACTGGGGTCCTGGCAAATCATATAACTAGGGCAGTAGAGAGGTCTTTAAACTAAGTAGCGGGGGGGAGGTATCAAGGGGGGTAATAACGGCAGGGGTAGAGGAAATAGAGCAGGGTATCAGTGGGGAAGCGGAAAATCAAAATGTGACAGGAGGATCCAGAATGTGTGAAGATAAAGCTCTAGATGTAAAAGGGGCAAAAACGGAAAGGAAGGGTAGTAAAAATCATCTGAAAGTGCTTTATCTAAATGCACGGAGTATTCGAAATAAGATAAATGAATTAACGGTGCAATTAAGTATATATAGTTATGATATCGTGGCCATTACGGAGACATGGCTGCAAGGGGATCAGGACTGGGAGTTAAATATAGAGGGGTACTCGACAATTAGAAAAGATAGACAGGAAAGAAAGGGAGGAGGGGTGGCCCTTTTAATAAGGGAGGGAATAACGGCAATAGAGAGGAAGGATATTGCGTTGAAGGATCAGGATAGTGAAACAGCTTGGGTACAGATAGAGAATAACAAGGGGAAAAAAACACTAGTGGGTGTAATTTATAGACCTCCAAATAGCTGTGACGCTGTTAGTCAGAACATAAATCTGCAAATAGTTGACGCATGTAAAAAGGGAACTGCTGTAATCATGGGGGACTTCAATTTTCATATTAATTGGGCAAACCAAACTGGGCAGGGTAGACTAGAGGAAGAGTTTATAGAATGTATTAGAGACGGGTTCCTAGAACAGTATGTCGCAGAACCGACAAGGGGGGAGGCAATCTTGGATCTGGTCCTGTGTAATGAAGCAGGATTAATTAAAAATGTCATAGTTAGGGACTCGTTGGGAACAAGTGACCACAATATGGTCGAATTCCATATTCAAATAGAAGGGGAGCAGGTTGAAACTCAGGCTAGGGTGCTTAGTCTAAATAAGGGGGATTATGAAGGTATGAGGACTGAGCTGATCAAAGTTGACTGGGATAGCAGACTCAAGAATAAGACGGTACATGAGCAGTGGTGTACGTTTAAGGATCTACTGTATAACCTTCAAGAAAAATTTATTCCTATGAAGAAAAAAAGGGGTAAGGGTAAGAACAGTCAGCCATGGCTCAGTAAAACTATAAAGGATAGTATTCGGCTGAAGGCAAGGGCATATAAGGTAGCCAGAGATAGTTGGAGGGCAGAGGATTGGGAAGCATTTAAAGGTCAGCAAAAAATAACTAAGAGATTAATTAAGACGGGGAAAATAGACTATGAAAGGAATTTAGCGAACAACATAAAAACTAATAGTAAGAGTTTTTATAGCTATATAAAAAGAAAAAGGGTGGCTAAGGTGAACGTTGGTCCATTGGAGGGTGAGACTGGAGAGTTGTTGGTGGGGAACATGGAAATGGCAAAGGCATTAAACGAGTATTTTGTATCAGTCTTCACCATAGAAGACACAAAAAATATTCCAACGCTGGATAAACAGGGGGCGGTAGGAATGGAGGAGCTAAATACTATTAAGATCACCAAGGAGGTGGTATTAGGGAAATTAATGAGACTGAAGGAGGATAAATCCCCTGGGCCTGATGGATTACATCCAAGGGTCTTGAGGGAGATAGCGGTGGGGATTGTGGATGCATTGGTGATAATTTTCCAAAACTCCCTGGAGGCAGGAACGGTCCCAGTGGATTGGAAAATGGCCAATGTAACACCTATATTTAAAAAAGGAAGTAAACAGAAGGCGGGTAACTATAGACCGGTTAGTCTAACATCGGTGGTGGGTAAAATGTTAGAGACAATTATTAAAGAAACACTAACGGGGCACTTGGATGAACATGACTTCATCGGACAGAACCAGCATGGTTTTGTGAAGGGGAAGTCCTGTTTAACGAATCTGCTCGAATTCTTTGAGGAAGTAACAACCCGGGTGGATAAAGGGGAACCGGTGGATGTGGTATACTTGGACTTCCAAAAGGCTTTTGACAAGGTGCCACATAAGAGACTATTGCTAAAAATAAAAAATTATGGGATTGGGGGTAATATATTAGCATGGGTAGAGGATTGGCTAACAAATAGGAAGCAGAGAGTGGGGATAAATGGTTCATACTCGGGATGGCAACCGGTAACTAGCGGGGTTCCGCAAGGGTCGGTGCTGGGACCCCAGTTGTTCACAATTTATATAAATGATTTGGAGGAGGGAACCAAGTGTAATATATCAAAATTTGCGGACGATACAAAAATGGGAGGAAAAGTAGGGGATGAGGAGGATAGGAAGAGTCTGCAAAAGGATATAGATAAGCTAGGTGAGTGGGCAACAACTTGGCAGATGAAATTTAATACTAATAAATGTGAAGTCATTCACTTTGGGAAAAAAAATGATAGGGCAAGTTATTTTCTAAATGAGGAGGAGCTGCGTTGTAATGCAACGCAAAGGGATCTAGGGGTATTAGTACATGAATCACTAAAAGTTAGTATGCAGGTGCAGCAAGCAATCAGGAAGGCCAATGGAGTTTTGGCCTTTATTGCTAGGGGGATTGAGTATAAAAACACGGAGGTCTTGCTGCATCTGTACATAGTATTAGTGAGACCACATTTGGAATACTGTGTACAGTTCTGGGGTCCATACTTAAGAAAGGATGTACTAGCCCTGGAGGCAGTGCAGCGAAGGTTTACAAGATTAATTCCTGCAATGAGGGGATTGACATATGAGGAAAGGTTAAGTAGGCTGGAACTCTACTCTTTGGAGTTTAGAAGAATGAGAGGCGATCTCATTGAAACATATAAGATCGTGAGGGGCCTTGATCGGGTGGATGCACCGAGGATGTTCCCAATGATCGGGGAAACTAGAACTAGGGGACATAGTCGCAGAATAAGGGGGGGCTCTTTTAAAACTGAGATGAGGAAGAACTTCTTCACCCAGAGGGTGGTTAATTTATGGAATTCACTGCCCCAGGGAGCAGTGGAAGCAGAAACGTTAAATATATTTAAGTCTAAAATAGATGGTTTTTTAGCTGCCAAGGGGATAAGGGGCTACGGGGAGAGGGCAGGGATATGGACCTAGGTATGGTTAGTATAGTAAGACCTGAGTGATCTCCTGGACAAGTGTCGATCGCCTGGATTGGGGTCGGAGAGGAATTTCCCGGATTTTTTTCCCGAATTGGACCTGGGTTTTTATCCGGTTTTTTGCCTCCCCCAGGAGATCACGCGGTTCTTGGGGTGGAGAGGGGTGATAGCGGTATAAAGGGGAGGGTAGTGTCTTGTGTTCTGTGTCTTGTGTCTACTGTTTGTGGGTAAGTGTGTCTGTTTAGTGTTCAGCCATGAGCGAATGGCGGTGCGGGCTCGACGGACCTGGTGGTCTACTCTCGCACCTACTTTCTATGTTTCTATGTTTCTATGATTAACGGGTCCCTTTCAGGATGGCAGGCAGTGACTAGTGGGGTACCGCAAGGCTCGGTGCTGGGACCGCAGCTATTTACAATATACATCAATGATTTGGATGAAGGGATTCAAAGTAACATTAGCAAATTTTCAGATGACACAAAGCTGGGTGGCAGTGTGAACTGTGAGGAGGATGCTAAGAGAATGCAGGGTGACTTGGACAGGTTGGGGGAGTGGCAGATGCATGACAGATGAAGTTTAATACAGATAAATGTGAGGTTATCCACTTTGGTAGCAAAAACAGGAAGGCAGATTACTATCTAAATGGCATCAAGTTGGGAAAAGGGGAAGTACAACAGGATCTGGGGGTCCTTGTACATTAGTCTATGAAAGTAAGCATGCAGGTACAGCAGGCAGTGAAGAAAGCGAATTGCATTTTGGCCTTTATAACAAGAAGAATCGAATATAGGAGCAAAGAGGTCCTTCTGCAGTTTTGGTCCCCTAATTTGAGGAAGGACATTCTTGCTATTGAGGGAGTGCAGCGTTACAAGAGTACAAGGTTAATTCCCGGGATGGCAGGACTGTCATATGCTGAGAGAATGGAGCAGCTGGGCTTGTACACTCTGGAGTTTAGAAGGATGAGAGGGTTTCTCATTGAAACAGATTGTTACGGGCTTGGACACGCTAGAGGCAGGAAACATGTTCCCGATGTTGGGGGAGTCCAGAACAAGGGGCCACAGTTTAAGAATAAGGAGTAAGCCATTTAGAACGGAGACGAGGAAACACCTTTTCTCACAGAGAGTTGTGAGTCTGTGGAATTCTCTGCCTCAGAGGGCAGTGGAGGCAGGTTCTCTGGATGCTTTCAAGAGAACTAGATAGGGCTCTTAAAAATAGCGGAGTCAGGGGATTATGGATAGAAGGCAGGATCGGGGTACTGATTGAGGATGATCAGCCATGATCACATTGAATGGCGGTGCTGGCTCGAAGGGCCAAATGGCCTACTCCTGCACCTATTGTCTATCGTCTATTGTCTATTGACCAGTGGCACTAAAACGTCCGTGCTTTGAAAGGTTAATTATGGTGTATATCAATTTCTACTTCAGCAAGAACCTGCACCCATTGCATTTTGCCTTCCATCACAATAGATAAATGGGGGACACAACCTCGTCGTTCTTCACTCTGCACTGGACCACTTGGACTGTTGTGCATTGACTACAGCTCGGCTTTCAACACCATCTCTTCCATACTTGTTACCAAGCTTGCAGAACTGGGACTCTGTACATCCCTTTGCAACTGGAACCTTTACTTCCTCATCAACAGAACACCCTTAGTATGAATTAGCACCAACACTTCCTCCTCCAACCATCAACACAGAGGCCGCCCAGAGCTGTGTCCCTGTCTCAGTCTCCTGCTCTAAGCACTCCATACCCATGATAGCGTAGCCAGACACCGCTCCAACTCCGTTGTTGCCCAAATTTTGAGTAACGATGTGTCAGAATATAGGAGGGAGGTTGATTGTCCGACTGAATGGTGCCAGAACAATAATCTTGCTCTCAATGTCAGGAGTTAATTGTTGACTTTAGAAGAAGATCAAGAATCCCCAAACCTATCTTTATCGGGTCGATGGTGGAGAGTCACCAACTTCAAGTTCCTGGGTGTACCCATCTCAGAAGATCTATCCTGGACCCAGCACATTGATATAATCACAAAGAAAACCCATCAACACCGCTACTTTCTTAGAAGATTGACGAGATTCGGCATGTCAATGAATACCCTCTTGAACCTCCACAGGTAGAGAGCACTTTGACTGGTTGCATCATGGCCTGGTTTGGTAGCCTGAGCACCCAGGAACAAAGGAAATTATAAAAAAAACTGGTGGACACTGCTAGGTGCCAGTCTCCACTAACAAAGGAATCTGTAGGAGGCACTGCTGCAAAAAGGCAGCCAGCATCATTAAGGACCCACAGCACACCGGCCATGCTCTCATTTCAGTCTTACCATCAGGTAGAAGGTTTAGAGCAGTGGCCTCTGTATTAAGAAACTGCTTCTTCCCAACAATTATCAGGCTATTGAAAGCTGCAAACAATGACTAAACAATGAACAGTCTTGGTTGCACTCAGGACTTCAACTTTTGTTTAGTTTTTGCACTATATTCTTTAAAAAAAAATATAGACCTTTTTTGTTTATTATGACATCGAGTATTGTTTTTACAGATCTGCAAGTAAGAATTAGTTCCATTTTAGTACATACTAGATGACCCATGGACGCGTTGGGTCCCCGTTGTGACGCCAGTCAAATACACACGGAAGTATTAGATCAAGATGGCGATCTGAAAATGGCGGCGAGCCCGGCAACCCTCCCCCAACTGCGCAGGCGCAGCTGACGGGCCCGGCAAGTGGGAGCGTACTGCGCAGGCGCAGCTGACGGGCCCGGCAAGTGGGAGCGTACTGCGCAGGCGCGACTGCCGCGTTGAAACTTGTCCCATTCATAGTATAAAGTTCATTAATGTTTATAAAGCGATATCACACGCTCTGCATACTTTCATCTCCGCAACATCTCCAGACTCCGCCCCTCCCTCTCCAAAGACAATACAAAAGTCCTCATCCACGCTCTGGTCACATCCCACATCGATTACTGCAACGCCCTCCTCACTTGCACCTCCAATAAACTTCTTCATCGCCTCCAATGCATTCAGAACTCTGCAGCCCGGATCATCACCCGCACCAGATCATCGGACCACATCACACCCATCCTCACTCAGCTCCACTGGCTCCCTGTGCACCACTGGATTAACTACAAGATTTTACTGCTGACCTTCAAAGCCCTACACCACCTTGCTCCCCAATACCTCTCTGACCTGCTGCTACCATACACTCCTTCCCGGTCACTTCGTTCCTCCTCAGCTGCAATTTTAACTGTCCCCACATTTAGACTCAGCACCATGGGTGCCAGAGCCTTCAGCTGCTCTGCCCCACGTCTCTGGAACACTCTCCCACCTCCCATCCGTCACCTGGACACTATCGATCAATTCAAATCACAACTCAAAACACACCTGTTTAGATTAGCATACCCGACATAACTTCCACCATGTTCACCCTGATTTTAATGACTTAAAATGTTTTGTGTATTTTTTTTTTGTTTTTGTTCTTTGTTTTTAATCAACTTGATTTTAATATTGATAAATGCATTGTGATTTTATGTCCTGTAAGGTGTCCTTGGGTGTCCAGAAAGGCGCCAGCAAATAAAATGCATTATTATTATTATTATTAAAGTGAATTACTTTTAAAATATAACAAAACTGCACACCACAGGCGACTGGTGAGTAAGGCGTCCCTAAAATTGTTGCACTATCGTGTACCCTTTTGGCTGTATTTCGGGAACTAACATACAAGATGAGACTTTTAGTTAGAAAAAAGATGCCAATTAAACACTTGAACAAAGGGACATATGAATCTGAGAGAAGCAAGTGAGAAGAATTTAAGAAAATAATTCTAAATTGTATATATTGTTTGAATGTCCTGTCACCAATGATTAAACAGTTGGCAGAATATAATGTTTGTCCAGATTGTGCAGATCTGGTAAAGCAGGATTTCGAGGAAATTCAGAGTGAATATTTCAAGTGACTTATTGGGATGCAGAACTGGTGGAAGGAGTTAACAAGACAATGGTCTTAATTGACTTAATTGACCGAGAGACGCAGGAGGTGGCAAGAGCTGATCGAGTCTACAAACATGACATAGTAGCACGAAAGCCTGGAAGACGACAAGGATATTAGGAAACGACTGCACAAAACTTCAACCCGGGTATGATGTCACAGCAGACCAAGTTGCTCATGAGCTCCCTGTGAACAATCGAGGAAACCCCCTGACCAACACCCTGGTACAGCTAAGGTCCCTAAGACAACAGAAGATCAACAAAGGGATACTAACCTTACCAGACCCTTCACCATGGATGAACTCCTCCTTGGCATCAAAGTAATGAAGAACAACAAAGCAGCTGGACTTGATGACATTCTATGTGAACAAGTCAAACACCTTGGGCCAGCCGCCAAACAATGGCTTCTTGACCTATTCAACAGTTGTCTCAGAACCAACCAAACCAAGCTACCAAAGATGTGGAAATGAGCAAAGATAGATCCAGCCGACTTCCGACCCATCTCCCTGCTCTGTCACACATACAAAATATTTGAGAGGCTAATCTTGAATTGCCTGAGCCCCATCACGGACCAGCAGCTTATTTCTGAGCAAGAAGGTTTCAGACCTGGAAAATCCTGCACAAGCCAGCTCCCGAATATGAGAAAGGACTTATTACTGGTGCCGCTTTTGTAGACCTGTCAGCGGCTTATGATACAGTCAACCATCGAATACTTGCACAAAAGCTATCCAAGATCACAAAAGATGCAAATCTGACAGCTCTGATCCAAAACATGCTGGAGAATAGACGCTTCTTTGTAGACCTCAGGGTGGATCGCAGCAGATGGCGCAGACAGAAGAATGGGCTTCCTCAAGGCAGTGTTCTTGCCCCTGTGCTTTTCAACATTTACACCAACGACCAACCCATCCACCCAAACACCAGGAGCTTCCTGTATGCTGATGACCTCTGTATCGCATCTCAGTGTCAGTCCTTCGCAGAACTTGATAAGTCCCTCACTGAAGCGTTAGACGGCCTTACCAACTACTATGCCCTAAATCATTTACAGGCAAACCCAGATAAAACACAAATTAGCACCTTCCACCTCAAGAACCATGATGCGAACTGTAAATTAACTGTTCACTGCTATGGGAAGAGTCTAGCCTACTCAGCCAACCCCATATACCTAGGAGTTACTCTTGACTGCAACCTAAGCTACAAAGACCATGTAATCAAGACAAAAACAAAGATAGGAGCCAGAAACAACATCCTGAGAAAGCTGGCCAACTCTAAATGGGGACCAGGACCAGAAACCATCCGGAGTACTGCCCTTGCACTATGCTATTCAGCAGCCGAATATGCCTGCCCAGTCTGGGGACACTCTTCACACACCAAGAAGTTGGATCCGGTGCTAAACGCAGCATGCAGAACCATGTCTGGTTGCCCCAAACCCACACGAGTTGACGACCTGTACCTGCTGTGTGATATTGTACCCCCTCCAATCAGAAGAGCAGTATCCTCAAAAGTGGAATGCACCAAGCAGAAGGATGTCCCTCGTCCAGGCACCTAAGAGGTTAAAATCCAGAAATAGCTTCCTGCATGCAGTTCAACCCCTGAATGATAACCCCCGCACCTATAGGATAGATGCTTGGGTGACACACCTACACTCAAAACCCCACACACTGACATTATACCCTGAGGAGTCCCTTCCATTGGGAGCGAAAGAGACATGGCCAGTCTGGCTCTGCCTCAATCGTCTCAGAACATGGGTCGGACGGTGCAAGGCCCTCATGCAGAAGTGGGGGTACAACAACAATGGACCAACCAAATGTGACTGTGGGGAGGCAGCCCACTATGGATCACTTACCTGCCTCCTCCTCCCAGAGCCCTGCAAACCAGAAGATCTCAAGGTCTTCAATCCACGTGCCAGAGCCCGCGTTACACAGTGGCTTGGAAAAGTGTCGCGAAAAAGATTGACTTGAAATACTTATTGCAGTTAAGCGATGGGTGCCTGGAATTCACTACCAAAAGTGATGGTTGTGGCAGCTGTGGTAGGGGCTTTTAGATAGGCATATGGATATGCAAGGAATAAAGAGAAATGGATCATGTCCAGGCAGACGAGATTAGTTTAACTTGGCATTATGTTCAGCGGTGACACTATGGTCCGAAGGGCCTGCTCCTATTCTGTACTATTCTATGTTCTATAATTTTATGGAATACATAAAGAACATTTTATTCTGCAATTATAATTACAAGCAGTATAAATTTTACTTTTATCTCTCTTGTCAGATGATAATCTAAACTTGTATACAGCCATTATGATGCATGCATATGTCTACCCTTATTATCTAGTAAATATCATCATGTCCAGATGCGTGATTTAAGGTTTCTGAAAACAAAATCTAAATTCGTAGGCTGAAAACAGTAGCAGTTTTAAAGGTTCACGATTATAAGAGTCCGAACATTCCCGTTACCGTTACACATTTCCAGTTAGTATTGTAGCAAATGATTTCCCATATTAGTAGATTTGCACATTAACAGTTCATTTCATGTATCGTCAATTGTTCTCATGTTCTCATGTTCTCAGACAATGAAGATTACCTTTTGCTGCAAACCATAGCAGTTTCATTTCTCCAAACATGCTAAAGTGTTTTGGAATATAATGTCAGTTTTATCAGATTTTGCTATTCAGCTCAGATCAGTGCACTTAAAAATTTGAAAGCTTACAAGATTAAGTTACTTCAAACGTTGAACAATCACTGCATTTAACACCTTGGCATCTTGCAGAGTTTGCTCTTCATCGGTCAGTTCTTTATTTGGGAATGTGGTCATCAGTGTAAAGGAGGTAGTAGCAAACACCGGATGATGTTCAATAATAAACTGGCGAATATCACTAATTCTGAAATCAGAACAAAACAGTCTGATTAGTTGACATTCAAGTTATTTGACGAGATTCGGAAACTGTCAAAAATTATGGAAGGGAAACTATTTTTGTTAAATTTATCTGAAATATACCATATCAAATGTTTGATATTCTGGGACGAAGCTATTTGATGAGAGATTGTGCGAGGAATAATATATTGGTTCTCTGTGTTTTCACCAGGCACGTGCCGTCAGGTAGGCACTGCTTACCCTGACTAAAATTATAAAATGGTAATTATTAAATATAAATAGTAAAAGTACAGGAGAATTATGCCTACCTAAGAGATCGATCTCTTAGGTAGGCATAATTCTCCCGTGCCTTTCATCCGCAGTACATGTAATACGCAAAAGTATGTGCAGCTCACGTGCCGTCGACGCTGCTTCAAGCCTTCAATGACAACGATCTATAAAGGCAGCTGAAATTCTGCCTTTGCACCGTGGACTGCGTGCATGTGCTATGCAGCGTAATGCGCATGCACAGTGCAAGTTTCTTGGCGGGTTTTTCAAACATGGATTGTCATTATCTTAAGAAACAAAGAGAGAAGAATGGAGTTCGTGTACAAATAATGTGGTAAGTAAATTTGTTTGAGCTATGTTTTTAAATACTTTATAGGAGATAAGGCTTCTGAAGACAAATTACTTTATAAAAGTCGACTGACTGCCTACCGTAGAGAACAATCTGCGCATGCGCTGTTTTTAAGATTTTTTAAAAGCCAACTGACAGCTTACGAAGAGGAGAACAATCTGCGCATGCGCGGTTTTTAAGATTTTTAAAAGCCGACTGACTGCTTACACCGAGTGCCTGGTTTTCACATAGTCCAAAATGAAATATGAAATGGTGATCTTAATCCACTTTTAATTGAACAAGTCATTTTGACAGAATCGCCCATGCAAGTCATGGCTGACATCACATTATCAAAATATCTGAACTCATTAATCTCATTAAGAGAGGTTGCAGAGATGGGGAAATCATTGAAGGCAGTCCCTCAGTTTATACAGCAACACTGCACATCACCATACGAGCATGAATCCTACTCATAAATGCTATAATACAGATTGCAATGTTTACAAGTTGTCAATTGTGATCAAGAGACAAATGTGGCAGTCAAATTTCCAACATGAGATACCAAACAAAATAATTGACCTATTTGTCCAGGTGTCAATTTAAAAATAATCTCAGAAAGCTATATTCCAACTTTGGATAATAGGTTGAGATCTTTTACACTGTTGGTAAGATTTATCCAAATGAGGGCAGAATGCTGACTGATGCTGTCAGCACAGGTTATGTTCTCAGTCCTTTTGCTGCAATAAAGCCACATTTTCAATTGTGAACGGTGCTCCATTTATTTACCAGAAATTAGCTGACATAGCTTTGAATTAACTTTGTGATCAAATCAAATGAAAGCAACACCTTGATATTACAAAACGAGTCTTACCTATGAGTTTGATTGAATTTCTGCACTAAGCGACTCCCATCTGCAAGACGAATTTGAACATTGGTAGTTGGCTCAGATTCATTCACATTCTCGATATTAATAAAGTATTTGAATTCTTCTTCTGGAGAAGATGGTGTGCTAACTATAGTTGGAGTGAGGCTGTACAAAAGGAAATAAAAAGCACAAACATTTCTGGGATCAGCTACAATTTAATACAAAAAAAAAACAACAAAATATTAATTTCCAGTAAACCACAGGATAAAGAATATATTTCTTTAAAATCTATCAACGTACAATATTGGTCAATCTTTTATCAAATTCTCTTTTGAAAACAGATAATATTCTGTTTCCACTTTCGCCAGATATTGGAAGAGTTGGGATATGAAACAAATACTTGAACTGATTTGTATAGGAATGGATTAAAGATTAAGAGAAGGAGAAAGAGCAGATTAAACACAGTAAAATTCTAATAATCCTTTATTCCAATGTTTAGAAATCCCAATAATTCAACATTTTGCTCATGAGTGCTAATTCACGGCTTCCATAAGAACACCAGAGTCCCCACATCCGTCAAGGCACTAGTGCTAGGGTTCCTGCACTTCCTTTAAACCCATTTGGGCCCCGTTTCCCACATTCCCTTTAAACACATGGGGTTTACCAGAAAAATGATTGTGCTAATGTACAACTTTTAAAATAATAGTCAATAAAAAGTGTGTTAATGTATTATTTGGAATAACATCCAATAGTTGTGAAAATCTGACAGTCTGGTACCAAAGTACCTAGCGTGTTAGATTAATGGAGTTTTACTATCTAAATCACACAAAACATTGCCACAAAGTTATTAAAGCAAATACAACCAGTTATTTAAAGAAAAAAAACTTTAATGCAAAACTATTTACAGAAAGTTTTAGTTTTTAAAACACTAGTTAAGAAATGCTAAGAATACGTCTGATTTTCAAGGACTAAGTTCATTGGCATTTTGATTTTTAACTTTGGGACAATCTACTAAAGCTCTGTAGAAAAGTTAAATCAACAAAATGGACCAAGAAACCACAAATACTTATGCCTGACCTTCCCAATTTTTGTCCATCGCCAGAAAATGCCTTGAACTTCAATTTATGCTTTAAATATTCTTCACTTCTGTGATCCTCCATATCCAAACTTACTTGATTTCCATGAACCAATTTTTGGAGCTCTGCAGGAATCTCTCTACATAGAACAATATACACAAGAAACAGAACATAAATGTCATATGAACAGCAAGCTTGAAATGATTACATACAAGCAAGCAGTGAGTAAAATTAGACTGAATAAGCCGTTAGACGAGAAGGAAGTAATGAAAGGACAAGAAAATAATCAGCAAAACAAACATAGCACACAATAATAAAAGGTCAAATTGACAAAGTGCTGGAGTAACTTATCGTGTCAGGCAGCATCTCTGAAGAACATAAATATGTGACATTTCGGGTCAGGACTATGGGTTAATTTGATGCGACACAACATGTATGCACAGGAAAGAAATAATGACAGGCAAATAATCCCTCCAGTTAGAAACTACGAGAAGTTCAAAAAATTCAATTAGCTTTAGACCCGTGTAATAGGTAACATAACTAAATATAAATAACAATTATATTTGTATTAAATATTCACATTTTAGATAGTTTATATAAAGCATCAGAACCACAATATGAATCATCTTACCCCTTGGTAATGCAATCCAAAAACTGTGCATTTTTGGGGTCTGCGTAGGTTCTGAGTTCCCCATCATCCAAACTAAAGCCATTTTTCCAAAGCTTCAGCAAAATCTGAACCTGTCAAGATTCACACCAAGGTCATACAAATTTATGGGCAAAAGAAGTCCTGGTAAACAGAATAATTAATGAGCAAGAATTGCTAGAAAGATCCCTTTAAAACACAGAAGTCTTAACAGTTTAGCTTTAATATTTATTACAGAGCCTATACAGAATAAACAATTCACTCAGAGGATAGTAAATATCTGGAATGAGCTACCAGAGGTAGCTATAGAAGCAGATACAACTTTTAAAAGACATTTGGACAAACATATGGCTAGGAAGTTAAGACCAGCCCAAAATGCCAAATTAGTTGACTATGATTGAGTAAGTGAGATAAGGCCTAGAGAAGGAAGCAGCTGCATGGTCAACTGAGCAGGAGATACAAAAAGAGAGGCAAGTAAAGTGGGAGTGGCCACCATGGCAGGAATTAGGGATAAAGGATATGGAAGCAGTGGTGTGTTCTTCCTGAATATTCTGGAAGATCAGGGGTATTTCCAATGTCTCCGGTGACTCTACTGACTGTACTGTACAGAGCACTCAGAGCTTTGGTTGAACCCGTTACGGAGCATCTGGGATGCAGAAAATGTCATAGCGTAATCAATGAGTTGGTCATGCCACAGATATAGAAAGAAAGAATAGATAACCATCAGGAAGGGCAGACAGTGTAAAAAAAGTGTTGGAAGTCCCCCTGATCATTCCACTATTTAACAGATATACAATTTTAGATAATATTGCTGAAGGATAGCCTCGCAAAGAAAAGCAGAAGCTACAGCCAATTTTGGTTCATTCAGATGCATAGCAGGCAAGGTCTGGTTTCAGGGCCAGGAATTTCTCAAATCAGGTACAGCACATCCTGAAGGGGGAGGAAGAACAGCAAGAAGTCATAATAAATATAGGTACAACAGGCATGAGTAGAAAGAGGTGAAGTGCCACAGTACACTGAATTTAAGAAGTTAAGGGCCTGTCCCACTTAGGTGACTTTTTAGGCGAGTACAGGAAACTCTGTGCTCGCGTCATGATCGCCACATGGTTGGCACATGTTCGCTGGTGGTCTCTTGTGAGTCTCCTTCATGGTAGAGAGGAGTTCCTGCATTCTGGGAACTAGTCGCGGCCTCAGTATGGTCGCAGCAAATTTTTCAACATGCTGAAAATTTTTCTGCAACCAAAAATTGGTCACCATGGAGAAAATCAATACTTTTGTAGTCGTAGGTGCAGTGGTAGTGGGGTCGCCATGTCGTTGTAAGTAATCGAGGTAGCCGTAGGTAGTTTTAGTGAATCTCCTTTGCTGACTGGGCATTTTCATTGGCTCATTGGGGGGAAAAAAACGTTAGCATGAGTTTTCAGAACCAAGGAAAACCGACCGGTGATGTTAAATGCCCGCTAAACTTCACAGTTGTGTATCTCTGGCTTATTAAAAGTTGTCTGGCTTCTTAAAAGTGTCTCCGCTCCTTCTCCTCCCTCCCCCCCCCTTTTAAAGGACTTACCGTACACTGTGCTAGCCGTCTTTAACCTTCCTGTTCATCACGGTGTGTGTCTGTATCACCTTGGCTCGGCACTGTGTGAATTTCAGACAGCGCTCCCCCGCTTTCCCTGGCCCCCGCCTTTGCAGTGTGTGTGTGTGTGTGTGTGTGTGTGTGTGTGTGTGTGTGTGTGTGTGCGCGCGCACGCGCACGCGTGTTCTGTGTGTGTGTGCGTGCGTTCCTCTCTGACGGTCGCCGTTCCAGTTCACGGTTCGAGTGTCTTGAAGGTCGCAGGCAGTCCACTGAAAAGTCGCCTAAGTGGGACAGGCTCTTTAGTGGGTTAGAAAGTTGAAGAGCAAAAATAGGACAGATGAAACATAGCTAAAGAGCTAGTGCTAGAGGGAGGCCATTAGGTACATGGATCATTAGGATTGCTTCTAAGGTAGATGGGACCTGAACAAGCAGCATGGTTAGCACCTAACCTGGAAAGACCAACATCCTCGGGAACTACTTTGGTGGGTTTAAACAAATTTGGCAGAGGCGTTGGAAGCATAGTAGCAGAACAACAAATGGGGAGAAAAACGTAGTGGATAAATCAAGCAGGTCCAGTGGGACCATCAACCACATTTACTTTAATGCAAGGACTCACAAAAGTCCGTCATATGAACTTAGAACATGCATCAGCACTTAGAATTCCAATGTCATTACATGCCCAAAATATGTGGTTGAGAAAAGGGCAGGATTGACAACTTAATTTTCCAGGGTATTGAAGTTTCAGATATGACAGAGTGGAATGCTAATGAGGAGCTTGAGACATGCTATTGGTTAGGGAAAGTATCACAAAATATCTTGTGAAAGGATTGTCCAAAATAGGTAGAACCTAGGACTAAGTCAGAAATTCCAACATTCCTCAGCGGTTATAAGAATGGGAAAAATCATGTTTGCATGCAGGCTTGGGAAATAAACATAGAAAATAGGTGAAGGAGGAGGCCATTCGGCCCTTCGAGCCAGCACCGCCATTCATTATGATCATGGCTGATCGGCCCCAATAACCCGTGGCTGCCTTCTCCCCATATCCCTTGATTCCACTAGCCCTTAGAGCTCGATCTAACTCTCTCTTAAATCCATCCAGTGATTTGGCCTCCACTGCCCTCTGTGGCAGGGAATTCCACAAATTCACAACTCTCTGGGTGAAAAAGTTTTTTCTCACCTCAGTCTTAAATGGCCTCCCCTTTATTCTAAGACTGTGGCCCTAAATAGGAGATAATTCCCACGACTCTGCTTCTGCCCAGCCTTCCGTTATCACAACTTACATCAAGACTAGAATCTTGTTTATTATCTTGTGAAACATATTCAGATAATTCTTGTGACGACGCTCCCAATCGGTATCCACCACCCACAAATGGCTGTAAAATAAATCAAAAACCTTTCGTTAAATATGATCATGTATACCGTGATCTGTGATCATGTAAAATACTGGAACACTAAAAATCTTTACCCAAAAACAATATATTGCCTAAATAAAAATTATTTATATTAGCAAAGTTTGCATATTACTCCAAGCTAAAGCTTTCATGTGGAACATTTTTAAATGTGAGGCACTAAACATGGTAGAAAATTACAGAAAATAATCCTTCTACGCTATTACCAGAATTTATTCAGAAATGATAGCAGAATACTAAGTACAGTAAAACTACAATAATCTGGCACATTTGAGACTTTGATGGTGCTGGAGTGACAAATTTTCTAGATTATTATTTGTTGTTTTTATTTACACTTCAGCATAATTGAAGGGGGGGGGGGATGATGGAAATCAACTAGCCAGCAGATGACAAATCATTGGGATTTCTGAATATATGGATAGAAGATTCTTGGAGTTTTCCAATCAAATTATTAAACCAACCAGTTTAATCATTGAGGTTTCTCTTATAGTTACTCTGAGGAATAAATGTCCTGCCACTTCTAGGAAAGACTTGGCTGATGAACTGACTAACGCATTCAGCTTACTTTCTCGTGCTGAGACAATGCAAACATCAAGAAAGCCATTTATCCTGTAGCTTAATTAACTTTCAACAAGTCTGTTCATCTTTCAAAATTTATACTACTGAACTTAATTTCTGATTTACCCCTCTATACTTCCCTCAATATCTCTTTCTGTTCTTCCCATATTAGAATGTCTAACTATTTTTAATATCTGACATTAAAGTGGACCGTCTATTCTATCTAAACTTGGGATTTTTAATAAAATGAATCTAGGTGCAGAAGCAATTCCTACAATGTACTCTAAATCAATTAAGACAATTGTTAACTCCTTCCACCAGTTCCGCATCCCAATAAATCACTCCAAATATTCACTCTGAATTTCCTCAAAACCTTGCTTCAACAGATCTACAGAGTATTCAACTATATAAACACAGTTTAGAATTCTCAAATTCTTCTCATTTGTTGAACATCTTTCAATTTCAAATGTCTTGTTGTTCACCTCTTATGTAGTCCAAACTCACTATAAAGTGCTCTGGTGGTTCAATGTATAAATCACAGCTTTTATTTGACAAACAAAATCAATTCATTTTGAAATTGGGAACCAATATGCGAGTTGGAAAAGCAATCAATTCGGAATTAAGTTTTCCAAAACACTTTTCAGAATGGTGTCGTTATTTCCCCTTGTCCATAAACTTATATCCCTTCCCCAACCATCATAAATTGAACAAAGCAAAAATAGCCTTCATTTCATGATTTTAATTTTTGCAGGTTAAATGTTTGATCTAATTCTTGTTTTTTTTTAATATAGATATGAGTGTTTCGTAAATACAGCACTCAGTAGTGAAACTGAAGGTCTCCAAACCTCCAGGTTATTTGCCTGTTTTTTATGTAATATACCCATTGTTCCATATCCTGTATTTTAAGTAGTATACATCATGTTGTATAGCCAAAATAATGAGATGAAGCAAAACTAAATAACTGTTTTTAACGAAGAAAAATATCAGGAAAAAAAAAGCCCTGTGTTATCTTGCCTTTTTTTGCGCGACATTTTTCAAGCAGGATTTCATCAAATCCTTAGGCTAACTTATACCAGAAAGATTATATTAATTTTGCAATTAAATAACTTTATATAGGTCAAATTCTGATTGCTTATGATTTTTATCATTTATCACCCGATTACATGGTTTTCTGAGGCCCCTAGTTTTTGCAGCAGAACGCGAGTTGCAGTGTCAATTTGGTCACGTGTTAAATGTGTGAATTAAAAGCAGAATAACCATTTTTATACATTGTTTCTTTTTTTATTGTTTATATTTTGTGTTTAAGCTTTCCATTGAAATACTTAATGAATCTAGTTTGCTCACCTATTTTAGCGATGTCTCATTCTGCTGTCCATCGCCCCCCCCCCCCCCGCACCCCATTGAGAAACGTCATGAATGTTATTTATAGCACTATAACGGGGTTTTTTTGCACTCATCGCGATTTAAAAAAAATTCAAACAAGACGATTTTAATGACTAGTGTGAACTACAGGCCTCGTGCTGGGTTAAGTGTCGACATTTTGTAAGGGAGCTTCAAAATCAGTAAGTGTCCCATATGTCATATCTTTTATAAATATTTTGTTTTCTCATTTTTTCCCCTCAAACTTTGAAAGTATTACATTTGGATCATATTTTGGTCGATTTTGATCACAAATTATCATAGGTAGGCCCATTTTCTGTGGTATTTCATTATGATTTAATAACTTTCAAATTTAGCCACCCATGTCACAGGTTGGTACCCTTATTTACTGAAACACCCATTTACTTTCTCATAATGGGCTTACACAGGCAGAATTGTTTCAGAAGAAGTTGAACATGAATTTGATGATATAGATTTTTCATGTACTTGTAAGAAAACAACACTCATTGAATGGTCCACTGTCTCCCTAATTTTTGCTGAACTTTAATGGGATAAATCATCATAGAATACATTAGAATCCCAGAGGCCATTCGGACTGTAAACGCCTATCTCACCAGGGACTAACTTTACTGAACGTTTTTCCTTCCATTATTTATTATGTAAAGGTATATGTGTGTTATGATTGTGTTTATAGTTTGTTTGGTTGTTTGGTTGTTTGTCTTTTTGCACAAAAGTCTGCGAGCATTGCCACTTTCATTCCACTGCACATCTCATATGTGTACGTGACAAATAAACTTGACTTGACTTGACTTTATTACTCGGCTGTGCTGCATATTTATTCATTTTTATTTGTATTTCATTATGTTTACTTATTAAATAATATTGTAATTATTATACCATACAACATTATTCGCCAGCGTACTTCTATACCATTCTAAGTCATTTTGGAGAAGTGGTTATAAAAACTGATAATGTGGAGTTATGATAAATGATTTTCCATCTCAAACACCAACTCTGTTTCTCTTTCCATGTGTGGTGATTCATAAGTTTGTCATGGGAGCAGAATTAGGCCATTCGGCCCATTGAGTCGACTGAATATTTCAATCAGATTTCCAGCATTTGCAGTTTTGTTTTGGGTGAACTGAACACTTGTTTCCTTCATCCACAAAGATAGGTTTCCATAATTATGCCACATAATGATTGTTCTCTTCCTTTATCATGCATTAAAAATTACTTCTGCTTTTCAAAAATGGAGTATGACAATTTTTTAATATAATCAAAAAAAGAGCAAAAATACTTTTTGAGACCCATGAATTCACAATGCCTCGTAAGGTATACCAACATTCTCTTACCACAGCTCTGTTTGCCTCGCCTACACCTTCTGCCCAGTGATCCACTGGAACTGCCCCATTTTCCTTAGCTTCTTTAAAAAGGTCATCCACAATTTCATTTAGATTATTTTTCTTTGACGGTTCAACTATTTGTTGGCCACTGTGTTCAGAACCACCTGCATAAAACCTTAAAAAAAAAAATGTAATAATGAGTGAAATCCACTGCTTTCACAAACTGACAAAAGTAGCACAAGGAACATTAACAAATGACTATCTTTATCATTACATTTGCTTGTTTCCTAAGCAGAGTATTATAAAGTACTCCTTTCACAAAATAATGCCTCAAAGAAAAATAAAATGTTTTATCTCTTGGAAGTCTAGATTAATCACCTGTAAGATAGATAACTCAAATAATGAAATATATTTGAATAGCCGCAAATATGCTGCAGTAAGTTAATACTGTAATTCAAGTAAAAAGAGGTAGAAACAAAACTGAATTTAAATAATGCCTTGGATGTTGAAGATTTTACAATTAATCACTTCTGCAGCACAAACATCATTATATTTACTGTGAGTTTTTAAAGTGGAACTCCAAATTAAAATTACTGTCCAGCAAACGCCTTTAAAACATGAGCACTCTTTGATGTACAAAAGACATCTTCTAACTGATGGCACCTCAGCAACTATGATGCATTATTTTTGCTTGATGCCAGGAATTATTTGAATCGACAATTGGCAGGTCCTAAAGATCTGCATCATGACTGTGACTATTTTCTTCAATGCCCTTAGCAATGACCCATGTCTATGTGGATAAGTACAGCTCCAATGCCACCTACAAACTTACCGATGACATCACAGTGGTTAGCCAAATCACCGGTGGTGATGAATCAACATACAAGAGAGATAGAACATCTGAGTGAATGCTGCTGCAACACCAGACTCTCTCAACATAACCAAGATCAAGGAAGTTATCCTTAATCTCACAAAGGGGATGTCAGGTGACCACATGCCAATTTTTAGTGGTGAGTCAATGGTGGAGAGTCAGCAGCTTCAAATCCCTAGGCATTAACACCTCAGATGACTGGTCCTGGGCCCAGAAAACAGATGCAATCACAATGAAGGCATACCATCAGCTCTGCTTTGTTAGAAGTTTGAAGCGATTCAGCACTTCAATAGCTACTTTAACAAACTTTTACAGATGTACTGTAAAAGTATCCTGACTGGTTGCATCATTGCCTGGTATGGCAATTCTAGTGCAAGAGGCTGCAAAGTGTGGTGTTCCAGTATGGAACAATTCTGCTCTCCATCAAAAGTATCTAAACAAGGTCATAGTTGTAGTGTATTTAGGGACTTGGAACTGACTTAAAAGAACTCTCAGATACAGGAGTAAACTAACAAGCTTCTTTATTGCAGGACGCCACCTTGAGTCTCCCCTAGCGCATGCGTCCCCTCACACAAGACATAACATATGCTAATTATATGACATACATCACACTGCTCCCCCTTTAACTTGGAGGCAGGTAACAGCATTTACATTATATACATTACACTGCTCCCCCTTTAGCTTGGAGGCGAATAACACCATTTCTAGTACATTAAATATAATTGATTAACACACAGTTGCAAAATTATATTATTTCAGTCATCTTACATAACATCCTCATAACTGTAAACTGTATCTAAACTTAACACTTATAATGGTTCATTCCACTCATCTTCCTTAAACGAAATACATTACCCCTTGGTTTATGTGTTATCCTTTTCCGTTCCCTTCTGTGTGAATTGCACACTCTTTCTAATCACTCTAGCTCTACCTGTATCTCTGCCTCTTCCCTTTTTAAATATCCTAATCTAATTTGCAGATTTCTTCCTGTTCTTGAAATTCTGCTAAAGTTAACATTTCCTCTGTTTCTGTTCCTTATTTGTAGGTGGGATCTGACACGTGACTGCAGGTTTTCGTTTTTCAGTCGCTCTCTGTCGCTCAATTTCCTGGCGCTACATATTTATCTGCTCTTGTTGTATAATGACATTCTGCAATGCATAAACATTTGTCCATTGCTCAGTGAATGAAGCTCCATGCTGGACTATACTGAAGTGTCCTAATCGCAATCGGTCCTGCATACTTTTGTCTCGACCGACAAGCCTCTCTTCTTTAGACTTTTCTATTAACAGCGTTTTGCTCATCGTCACACATTTATTTAACCGCTCTTTGCAACGTTTAAGCATTTTCTGTTGTTCGTCTATTTGTCTTCTTAAATCACCTTTCTAGTTATTCATCAAGAAGTAGGACCTATATTGTCTTTGCCATACAACAGTGGCTTTGATTTGCGCTCTGTATATTTCTCTTGAAGGGGTGCACAGTGCTTCTACCTCATCAGAGGGGAGCACTGCGGGTCAGTTCTGGGCTGACCTGGAAGAGGGGTCCGCAGAAGGAAAGACAAGTGTGCAAGGGGTGCAGGGACTGTGCAAACCTGGGACCACAAAACCACCAATACTATTGTTTGGAGACAACCTATCGAAGCAA
This sequence comes from Amblyraja radiata, assembly GCF_010909765.2. Taxonomy (NCBI): domain Eukaryota; kingdom Metazoa; phylum Chordata; class Chondrichthyes; order Rajiformes; family Rajidae; genus Amblyraja; species Amblyraja radiata. The sequence continues at coordinate 75,781,619 of NC_045959.1, read as the reverse complement.
GTCAAGGAGCTCGATGAGGAAGCAAAAACCCTGGGACTAATAAAAGGGACTCCAACAAAAACCCACTACAGCCAAAGACAGCACCCCTACGCACCCACCAGCAGAACTGGTGAAAGCTCGAAGGCCCGGTACTCAAAACATGAGTCTTTTTAGGCCATGGCCTAGGCCGGCCTTCTTGGAAGATGCGGGGACCTCCAACGCCAACCAAACCGAAAATCCAGACACCAGCGCAACAACAGCAGCGAAGAACCTACAAAAAAGAAGTAAACCTGCCACTGGTAACTATGGAGGCAGGTGGGTCTGGTTCCCTACAAAATACAGGGAGCATGGAGGTTGGGGGGAGATTACACTCTTTTCTGAATGCATGGAGCATGTTAACAACCGATACTTACATCTTAAGCAGTATCCAGGGATATACAATAGAGTTTATACACAAGTACAGCCCTCCAGTTCAACATATACCGAACCGAATGTTCGTGCTTTCTGATAAAGAAAAATCAAAAGCACAAGCTGAACTGGAGCGGCTTTACGTAAAAGGTGTAATTGAGAAAACTCAACACGAACCATTAGAATTTGTGTCCAATATATTTACCAAAAACAAAAAAGATGGTGGTTGTCGCATCATCATAGATCTGACAAAATTGAATAAATTTGTACAATATATTCACTTCAAAATGGAAACCTTTGTTACTGCTAAACAATTAATTTCCAAAGGTTACTTCATGGCCAGCATCGATTTAAAAGATGCTTACTATTCAGTGCCTATACGAGGTGACCACAGATGTTACTTAAAATTGAACTGGATGGGACAACTCTGGCAGTATAAAGCACTGCCAAATGGTTTATCATCAGCCCCCAGGCTGTTCACAAAAATTTTGAAACCAGCCCTAGCGTTTCTACGGAAACGTAAACACATGGTCATGGCATATTTAGATGACATACTCATTGTGGGCAAAACTTTGGAATTGGCCAAACAAACTGTAACAGCCACAAAACAGTTATTTGAAAAACTGGGATTTATTATCCATCCAGTTAAATCTAAGCTAACGCCTTCCACTACTATGGACTATTTGGGGTTCACCATTGACTCAATTCACATGTCGGTGACTCTGCCTAAGGGAAAGGCTAGAGATTTAATAGAGGCTTGCAATAACCTCATTGACATCAGCAAACCATCCATCAGATTGGTAGCAAAAGTAATTGGCAAAATGATGGTTGCCTTTCCAGCCACACAATTTGGACCTCTACATTACCAAAACTTACAGAGAGCAAAAATACAAGCACTCAAAATTAATGCAGGTCACTTTGACAGACCTATGAAACTACCAATCAAAGCTAAAATGGAACTAAAATGGTGGATAGATCTGGCTTTGTTCCAATCCAATCATTGTCAGTAACCCTTCCATGGTACTACAAACTGATGCCAGTGCACTTGGGTGGGGAGCCACCAATACCATCACCAGCTGTGGAGGTAGATGGACTGCTCAGGAGGCATCATTAATACTCACACTGGGCATAAACTACCTGGAAATGTTAGGTGCATTCCATGGCCTAAAGTCATATTGTACTGGGTCATATCACCAGCATGTTAGACTACAGATAGACAATACCACCGTGGTAGCATACATTAACCACATGGGTGGAAACAAATCGACATCATGTGACAATCTGGCTAATACAATTTGGCAATGGTGTATCCAGAGAGATATTTGGATATCAGCCACTTACCTACCAGGAAGACTAAATTTAGTGGCAGACACCAGGTCACGCAAATTTAATGAAAACACCGAATGGATGTTGAATAAAAAAGTATTTGCTGATATTACAGCAAAATATGGAACACCAGATATCGATCTATTCGCATCCAGACTTAACCACCAGTTATCAAATTATGTTTCATGGGAACGAGACCCTGGGGCAGCGGCGGCAGATGCATTTTCGCTGCATTGGGGGGAAATTGTTTATTTACGCATTCCCTCCTTTCTGCCTCATCAGTCGGGTATTAAGGAAAATACAACAAGACTGGTATTTTGGTAGTACCCGATTGGCCTACTCAACCATGGTTCCCAGTGGTATTAAACATGGTATTAGAACCATGTATCACCATCCCACATAGACCAGATTTATTGCTACATCCCGTAACAAGGGATAGCCACCCATGCCATAAACATTTGAACTTATTAATTTGTAGAGTTTAAAAACACCTCTACTACAACTGGGACTGACGGACCGAACAGTGAACATGATCTCGACGGCCCAAAGACAGTCAACCAAAAAACAGTATCTGGTCTATATCAGGAAGTGGGAGATGTACTGCCATAAAAACAACATCACCTACAGAGACATGAACATCCCGTCCGTTCTGGAATATCTGGCAGGCCTCCACTATGATGAGGGGCTCAGTTACAGTGCCATCAACTGCGCCAGAAGTGCCCTATCGACTTACCTATGGCAGGGGACAGAGGGTTACTCTGTTGGGACTCACCCACTGGTAACAAAACTTATGAGGGGAATTTTTAATACTAATCCCCCAAGAACCAGGTACTCCCAAATATGGGATGTAAGTATTGTCCTGAAGATGCTCAGGAATTGGTCTCCAGCAACAGCTCTGTCCCTATACAGGCTGACATTAAAAACAGTCATGCTAATGGCATTGGTCACGGCACAGAGGGTACAGTCACTGCATAAACTAAGACTGGACAACATGACTTCCTCAACAGAAAATATTACGTTTCATATTTATGAGTTAGTAAAGCAGAACAGACAGGGATCAGCAGGCCTCAATATACAATTTAGGTCATACCCAACAGATGACCGTCTCTGTATAGTAAGACATCTGTCGTTATACATGGAGACAACGAAAATCCTAAGAGGCAATGAGAAGGCACTTTTGGTCAGCCACAAGCAACCACACAAAAGAGTGACGGTCCAGACCATCTCAAGATGGCTGAAACAGGTGCTAACACAGGCTGGGGTGGATACTAATATTTTTAAATCTCATTCCACCAGGGCTGCAGCTACATCGGCAGCGATACAGTTGGATGTACCAATGGACCAAATCCTCAAGGCAGCAGGATGGTCTGGGGAAAAAACATTCCAATTATTTTACAACAAACCAGAAATGAAACCTGGAACGTTTGCAGAAACAATTTTAAGTTCTGTAAATTAATTTAAACCCATAAAAAGGGGTTATAATTTTGTGTTAACAAATTTTATGATTTCAATGTCGAATTCATGTCCATATTATGTTAACACAATTCCTCCTACAGTCATCAAGGCAGACGTGATGCATGGACTCGTTTCCAGGGCATGAAATCACAGAGCTTTAAAATCTTCACGTAGTCACTCACGTGACTCCGAAGTAAAATAGTAAGATTAAACGAGAACTTACCAGTTTGAAGTTTGATCTGTATTTTATGAGGAGTTACGATGAGGGATTACGTGCCCTCCGCTCCCACCCTTGATCATATACTTAACTGGTATCTCTTCTCTAATCTTACTATGTTTAGCCATTATAGTTATCTGTGATTTCACACCGCTGCTTTGAAGAATGACACGCATGCGTCCTGGCGGGCTTCTTCACGTAATCCCTCATCGTAACTCCTCATAAAATACAGATCAAACTTCAAACTGGTAAGTTCTCGTTTAATCTTACTATTATAGCTGCCAATCTCATTGCCTTGTATTGACGGTATACTCTGTGCATTCTAACTGCTGCTTGTATTACCATTGCTGCCTTCTGTTCGTTCCGGATCTCTCTCCGTACCTTCATACCCCTGAATGCAGCTTGAATAGCTAGGGTTGCCCTTTGGATTGCAATTTCTCTTTGCCTTTGACTTCTGCCACTTTGCATTTGCCCTTTGTCCCTTAGCACTTGACCTGTGTCATTTTGCACTTGACTTGTGTCCCTTAGCACTTGACCTGTGTCATTTTGCACTTGACTTGTGTCCCTTTGCACTTGACCTGTGTCCCTTTGCACTTGACTTGTGTCCCTTTGCACTTGACTTGTGTCCCTTTGCACTTGACCTTTGTCCTTTTGCACTTGACCTTTGTCCTTTTGCAATTGACCTTTGTCCTTTTGCACTTGACCCTTGTCCTTTTGCACTTGACCTTTGTCCTTTTGCACTTGACCTTTGTCCTTTTGCATATGACATTTGTCCTTTTGCACTTGACCTTTGTCCTTTTGCACTTGATTTTTGTCCATTTGCACTTGACCTTGGTCCTTTGAGGGACTCTCTGCCCTTTTTAGTTCAGGCTCCTTGCCTCTGGATGCCCTTGGAGGTTTTGGCGAGAAATGAGCCATTAATGCCTCCTTACACTCCTCGTACATTTTATCTGTGGGCTTCGCTGGCAGCAGTAACATACGTAAGGTCTGATAACCCTCTCTTCCTAAGCCTAATATGAACCATGCTCTCTTCTTCTCCTCTGCAGCGATATCATTGGAAATGAAACAAGCCTCCAAGACTTCGGTCCATTTCTCAAAATTACACCCATAATCTAACTGGGGCACTTTTCCTACAATTTGAAAAGCCATGCTACCTGTTTGCTATTCAGGTGCGCTATCTTCTGTTCTCTCACTGTGTATTCTGCACTAGACTTAATCCTTCTACACACTAAGAAGTGATCCAGCCCACTGACTATTACTATTTCTTATAATAATAGATTTATACTATTAACCAACATTTCATGTTAATAGACATATAGAACATTTTAACCATATTCCTGCTATGCACACAGATTTACTATTAATAACAGTGACCAATACATTACATCCAAACAGTCCCGCTTTTACTGTGAAGGAATAGTGAACAATGCATTACATTCAACAGTCCCGCTTTTACTTTCACTGGTCCAGCTTGTCGGCCTATGGACTCCGGTGCCTTCTCGACCTCTCGAGCAGTCCCCACCGGTACTTTTGCTGCTTGCCTTGCCAGACCTCCACTTTTGCTGCTTTTGCTGGCTCCTCCGGGCTTCACCGTTACTTTTGCTGCCGCTGGCTCGTTGCCAAGTCGACTACCGCTGCTCTGCTGACTTGCCTGCCCGCTGTCTCCACAGCCCTCCCGGATGCTACTGGACCCGCTGCTCGGCTCGTCGCTGGCTCCGTTGACACCCTGCGGTAGGTGTGTCACTGCTAGTTACCGCTGCTAGTCCCCGCTGTTCCAAGCATCAGGACTGTGCCCTGCCGTCGGGGGCTGGCTAAGCGCTGTGTCCCGCTTCTCTCGCACGTACCCGCTTCTCCCTCGGCCAGCTTTCTCTCGCGACTGGGCTTTCTCCACTTTCTGCTCACGACCGGGCTGACTCTACTCCCGACCGGGCTGAAGTGCTTGAGCGCTGTGTCCTGCTTCTCTCGTGCGGACCCACTCTTTGCTCGGGGCCGGACTTCCTCTCACGTCTGGGCTTTCCCCCTCGGCCGGTCCGCTTCTCTTGCGCGGCCGGACCCTCTTTTCTGCTTGCAATCGGGCTGACTCTGCTCCCGACTGGGCTTTCTCTGCTCACGGCCATCTCTTGCAACTGGGCTTTCTCGCAAGACCGGTCCGCTTCTCTCGCGGCTAGTTTTTTATTTTTATTTTACTCTGCTGGTCCGCTTCTCACGCGGTCGGCTTTCTCCCTCGACTGGGCTGACTCTTCTCCCAGCCGCGCTGACTCCATTTCGTCGGTGGCTTCACTGGACCTGTCCGTGACCTACCCGGTACTAGGCCCTCACTCGACGTCGTTGGCGGCTCCTGGGCCTGGCTGTGGGCTACACAGCCCTGGAAAACGTCCGAAGTCGGTGGCGGCTACTGGGCCTCTTCTGCCCCTTTGCCTTGGCTACACAGCCCTGGAAAATGTTCCAGGTAAGTTGACACCGTCGCTGTCCTGCTGGTTAGGCTTCCAGCTTTCTGCTGCTTTCTTCGGTGACACTTACTTACTGCCCCACCTGTTTTCCTTGCTTCCTGTTCCGACCTTTCTTTTGTTTGGCGCCAATTCAAAACCATTTGGCGCCAAATCTTTTGGCTTGGTGCCGTTCCACTTTGTTTCCAAACACAACCTTTTTTTTCTGACAGTCCTTCTTCTTTCCTTTTCTGTTCTTTTATCCTCTTCGTGCTGTTGTTGTGTGTTTTGGTGTAACAATTCACCTAAAACTTATACAAAGACTATTCAGCTTGAGGAATTTGACAAAAAGAAAATAACTCAGTCTAAAATGAGTAACAATCCGAAGGACGACATCTTGCCACGTAGACACAACATAGAGATAGCCTGACAAAACTCGCCGACTTGTACAGCTGATGTTTTAAATGCAGTCCCCGGCATAGAGGGATCTGCAGGCCTCTCTTGTCCAGCTCGCAAACAACTGCGACACAACTCCGTATCTACAGTTTAAACTGTTAAACAATCCTATGTGTTGCAAAACAGTCCTGTGGGTGAGTTCACAAACTCTATCCCATCCTCGTCGCCAATTGTAGTGTATTTAGGTACTTGGAACTGACTTAAAAGTACTCTCAGATACAGGAGTAAACTAACAAGCTTCTTTATTCCAGGACGCCACCTTGAGTCTCCCCTAGCGCATGCGTCCCCTCACACAAGACATAACATATGCTAATTATATTACATACATCACAATAGTCATAGTAATACAGTGTGGAAATAGACCTTTCGGCCCAACTTGCCCACACTGGCCAACAATGTCCCAGCTACACTAGTCCTACCTGCCTGCGCTTGGTCCATATCCCTGCAATCGTCCTATCCATGTACACGTCTAACTGTTTCTTAAACGATGGGATAATCCCAGCCTCAACTACCTCCTGTGGCAGCTTGTTCCATACACCCACCGCCCTTTGTGTGACATAGTTACCCCTCAGATTCCTATTAAATCTTTTCCCCTTCATCTTGAACCTATGTCCTCTGGTCCACAATTCCCCTACTCTGGGTAAGATACTCTGTGCATCTACCTGATCTATTCCTCTCATGATCTTATACTGCTATAAGTTCACCCCAAATCCTCCTGCGCTCCAAACAATAGAGACCCAACCTACTCAACCTCACCCTTTAGCTCAGACCCTCTTGTCCTAGCTACATCCCCGTAAATCTTCCCTGAACCCTTTCAAGCTTGACAATATCTTTCCTATAACATGCTGCCCAGAACTGAACACAATACTCTAAATGCGGTCTCACCAACCTTCATACACGATAGTACCTTCAGTATTACTTCAACGGTAATACTGACTGCTCTCAAGACATCTCCATTGACTGTCCCAAGTTCCTCAGTAAATACAGAGGAGAAATACTAATTGAGGACCTTGCCCATCTTCTGTGGCTCCACACAAAGGTGACCACTTTGATTCCTGAGTGGTCCCACTCTCTAGTTACCCTTTTCTCCCTCATGTAGCTATAAAACCTTTTCAGATTGTCCTTAATGCTACCTGCCAGAGCTATCTCCTGGCCCCTTTTTGTCCTTCTGATTTCCTTTTTCAGTTTACGCCTTGGTTCCTGAAACTCCTCCAGGGATGCATTTGATCCCAGCTGCCTATACCCGTCCCAGACATCCTTCTTGTTTTTTTACCAATGCCCCAATTTCCCTCGTCAGCCAAGCTTCCTTACGTTTGCCTCCCTTACCCTTAACTCTAGCAGGGACGTACATATCCTGAGCTTTTGTCAGCCCACTTTTAAAAACATCCCACTTGCCTGATGTTCCTTTCCCCTCAAATAATCTGCTCCAGTCAACTTGAGCGAAACCTTCTCTCATACCCTCAAAGTTGACCTTACCCCGTTGAACATTTTAACACGTGGGCCCTCTCTGTCCCTATCCATAAATATCTTAAGCCTAATTGAAATGTGGTCACTGGTCCCAAAAGGCTCCTCCACAAACACTTCATGAACTATTGGGAAAGTTAAAATCCCCTACAACAACCTTTTTTGACCTGCAGCTGTCTGCAATCTCCTGGCATATTTGTTCTTCTAATTCCCATTGACTATTCCGGGATCTGTAGTCTGTTTATGAGGTGGTGCCTCGTAAAAGAGGCATCTATCATCAAGGATCTTCACCTTCCAGATCATGCCCTCTTCTCACCGCTACCATCATGCAGGTTGAAGCCTGAACTCCCACGCCATCTTCAGGAACAGCTACTTTCTTACAACTACCAGAGTCTTGAACCAACCTATACAACCTCAATCCCATCCCAACAATGGAAGATTACAGCCAACATTTTGCATTGCCATGGATTTGATTTTTTCTAATTAGGTTTTTATACCATTGCCCTGTTTAGTAGTTTTCTTTCTTTTACAATTTTGTGTGATTTATGTACAATTTATTTTTGTGTGTTTGTCAGAGTCCATGTGCCAGTGATACTGATGTAAGCATGATTTTTTCATTGTACCTGTAGCTCACCATGTTTGTGCAAATGACAATAAACTTGAACTTGAACAAGGCATTTATACTAGATCACTGTGGACAAAAGTAAATACATTTGCTTCACTGATAACCACAAAATCCATTTCATTGTTACCGTGGGTACAAGATTGATCATGAGCATGCTCTAAGGTTTCTCTACGAATAATGGCAAATTGGTTTCAGCCAAGTTCTCAAACCTTTCTTATCTTCATAGGAGGAGATGGTGAGGACCAGGAAAAGAGCTCAAAAGTTACTTTGGTACTGATTTATAAAGTGATATTTTGATATGTTCCATTTATAGCCATCTGCTGGAAAATAATCATTGAATGAAATATATATTGATATTAACTCTGCCTCGTCAAAGGAAGTTCACTGCAGGCAAATATTTTATTCTATTTAATTGAGCAATCAGCAATTAACCCCATAGATCATCTCGGCATGAAAACACCAACTTTATGGAAAATGTCATGTGATCTCTATTTCACATTGAGGTTAAATTACCCACAGGGATATTATTTTTTTGATATTCAAATAAAAAATTATTGGTGTTTCCAAGTGCTGTTGTAAATTTCAAAGAAGCTCTTACCGTTCACCTTCATCAGCCGAACTGTTACTCTCTTCATCCCTCAAGTCTTTCAAAGAAGCTATTCGGGAAGTACCACTGCTTGAAGTAGAAAATTCAAAGTATCTGTTATTCGATCATTGAAGTAAAAGATTTTAAATAATATACAGTTCCAACTGGTAGCCGATTACAACTAATCACGTTCACAGTACCTCAGTGTACGTGACAATAAGTGAAACTAACTAACCAACTATTTTAGAGTCATAGAATCAGAGTGATACAGTGTGGAAACAGTTCCTTCGGCCCAACTTGCCCCCATTTGCCAACAATGTCCCAGCTACACTCGACCCACCTGTCTGCGCTTGGTCCACATCCCTCCAAACCTGTCCTATCCATGTACCTGTCTAACTGTTTCTTAAACGATGGGATGGTCCCAGTCTCAACTACCTCCTCTGGCAGCTTGTTCCATACACCCACCACTCTTTGTGTAAAAATGTTACTCCTCAGATTCCTATTAAATCTTTCCCCTTCACCTTGAACCTATGTCCTCTGGTCCACGATTCCCCTACTTTGGGCATCTTCCCAATCTATTCCTCTCTTGATTTTGTAAACCTCTCGCTTTAGCTCACACCCTCTAGACTTGGCAACATCCTCGTAAATCTTTTCTGAACCCTTTCATGCTTGACAATATCTTTCCTATAACATGTCATATGTGTTATTACGTCGCTGAAAGTAATTTTTGAAAGAGTTCTGATCCTTTCTCACACCTCCCTCTGGAAAATGAACCAACACTGAATGTCAGGCCACTTTGTCCTTCTTGTCTGACTTTGTCCCTCATTTACATGGAAGATCATCCAGCTTCACAGTTCACTATTTACATACAGCCTTTTTCTTCCTCCTCCCCAAATACATTTCCAGAACTATCTGGGCATAAACCAATTTCTAACTCCTCTTATTCCTCAGAAGTTAATATTTCATACCCCTAAATCTGAACTACAAGCAAAATTGAAGTGCCTGGGACTGAAAAGAATTCTGAATCATAAATGGTAAATTTGAGAGTCAAGTTTTAATAATTATTGTTTATTAACATGCCTCCTACATTTAATTAGTGGAGAGTAATTAGCTTTTTTTAGCCTACTCTGCGACAATAACTTGCATACCAACTAAGGCAATTAGTAAAAAAAAAGTGATAATGTGATTAATAGGCATAAGATGAAATGATGAAAATCCATTGTTTGGGTTTAACCCAAAAATACTTTTAACATTTTAAAATAACTTACTGTTTCATGTTTCAAGACATTGATTAATTCTTCCAAAAATAACAAAACTTTCTGCGCTTTAACGATTGCATTGCCATTTACCCAATGTGTGCTAGAAATAGACTCTTTAAAATTGCATTTCTTCAGATATTTTATTAAAAATACACATTAACATAGTGAAAGGCCTGGATTGATTTAGATATGACGAGCATGTTTCCACTAGTGGGAGAGTCCAGGACTAGAACCTCGGAATAAAAGTACGCACCTTTATAAAGGAGATGAGGAGGAATTTATTTTGTGTGTGGTTCATCTAGGAAATTCACTGTCATGAAAGGCTGTGGAAGCTAAGTCTTTGGGTATTTTGAGCAAGATTGACAAATTCTTGATTAGTTATAGCCCTGTCCCACGGTACGAGTTCATTCCAAGAGCTCTCCCGAGTTTAAAAAAATCAAACTCGTGGTAAGCACGGAGAATGAACGTAGCGGGTATGTCGGAGCTAACGGCAGGTACTCAGGAAAACTCGCTAACGGCAGGTAAGCACGGGAAGACTCGTGAAGATTTTTCAACGTTGAAAAATGTCCACGAGAGCCCCGAGTACCGACAAGTGGTCATTACCGTAAATCTCTGAGTTCGAATCAGGGCAAACTCGGGAGTGTTCTTGGAATGAACTCGTAACGTGGGACAAGGCTTTAAGGGTGTCAATGGTTATGGGGAGAAAGCAGGTGAATGACATTGAGAGGGAAAGTTAGAGCCGTATGAGGGCGATAGATCAAAAATTTGACAGATTTCTGGTAATATTAATGCATAGGAACATGAAGCTCTCAACCATTTCCACTTTGTCACCATTGATGCTGATTGGCATACTCTACCATGCTTCCTCAAGTCAATAACTAGCTCCTTTGTCTTGCTAATATTGAGGGAGAGGTTGTTGCCCTGACATTATGCTACTCCTGGGGACGCCGCACGATTGGCAGCCCCGCCAACAGTCTGTGTATTTTTTCGTCTTTTTTCTATTTTAGTTAAAAGTTTGTGTAAATGTTGTCCAGTTTGTTTTATGTGGGGAAGGTGGGGGGGGGGGGGGAGAGAAGGAAACTTTTTTTCAGTTTCTTACCTTGCCGGAGATGCGATTGATTTTCGGGTCGCATCTCCGGTCGCTCTGCGGCCTACCATCGATGGAGCTGGAGTCATCCTCGGACTGACTAGAGCCCCACCGCGGAGCGTGGACTTAACATTAGAGCTGATCCCTTGCATGGGGCACCATCAAGAGCTCACAGTCTCGGGAGAGACCGAGTCCGGAAGCTCCAACGACGCAGAGGCTCGACCAGCCCCGACCCGGGGTCCGATCGCTGGCGCGAGGGAGCTGACATCCATCGATGCAGGAGCTGATTGTCCCCTCAATGGAGGGCTCTAGGCCCCTGGCCACGGGAGAGCATTGAAGGGAAGAGATATGAACGTTTTTTCGCATTCCATCACAGTGAGGAATGTGGGGGAGTCACTGTGGTGGATGTTTATGTTAAAATGTATTTTGTGCATTACTTTTAATTTGTATTGACTTGGCAAATTAAATTCCTCGTACGTTGCAAAACATATTTGGCTAATAAAGTATTATTGTGATTGTGATATTTGATTGATGTTATTAAGTTCTTTATTGTCTTCCTAGACACTCCATTGGTCATCATCCAGACCACCTCAGCGTGTCATCTGCAAACTTTTCAATTAATTCAAAGACAAATTTGGCCGCAAGTCGAGAGTATAGTAGGGGAATATAGCGGAGCATCTGTGTTGAGAATACTTTCTCCTACACAAATGCATATTTGAACTCGTGTCTCTGATCCACCTGCCAGCCATGTAACTTAAATTTTACCATATCCAGTGATATAAAATCTAAAGCAACAGAATGGATAAAAAGAACAATTGGGTTAAAAAAGTAAATAAAAGCTGACTATACTAATTGTTACCTCTTACCTATGAACCACAGGTCTGAAATTAGTGGCATTTTTAAACGCTGGGACATCTTGAACTGTTTGATTGCCATCGTCATCCTCATAGAAACTAGCCAGAGCTAACTGCATAAGAAAACACAGCAAAAAATAAGCCAAAACATCACTTCAAATTTAAACCACCTTTTAAAATACATAATACTATCAGATTTTATCTGGAACATGATTACAACAGCAGCAGAGTGACGCAGCTGGTAGAGTTGCTGCTTCACAGCGCCAAAGACCTGGATTTGATCCTGACCTCAGGTGCTGTCTGTGTGCAGTTTGCACATTCTCCTTGTGACCGCATGGGTTTCATTTGGGTGCTTCAGGTTTCTCCCACATCCCAAAGATGTGCGGGCTTGTAGGTCAATTAGTCCCTCTAAATTACGCCGAGTGTGTCGGAAGTGGAAGCAAAAGTGGAATAACTTAGAACGAGTGACGGATAGTCGTCTCTCACTCGGTGGGACGAAGGGCCCGTTTCCATGCTGCATCTATAAATTACACTAAAATGATTCCATAAAAATATTTCACTATTACAGTTAATCATAAACAGCAGATTCTAAATTCAGGTGCACATAGTTCTTAAAATTTAATTTTGAATGCACCAGTAAAATCTAGATTGGTTAATCAAATAACTAATTTTCATTGCTGCTTGGATAGATGCAAATACAGTATATATTTTTTCAATCATGGAGGGCCATTCCAAATAACCAATTAATATACAGCAATTCCAGTGCAAACATTTAAAACAGCCAGCTAATTTTTATTGTTCCCTATTCAACGTTATTCCATATCTCAAATTTTTGGATAGTGATCTGTGAATTCTCCAAGGGCAAATTTCCATAACTTGAATAGCCTTAATGTGAAGGGTCGCCTATATTCAAATAGCTTGGAAAGGATCAATGGGAGACACATTTTATATAGACTAACCAATGAGCTTTATTAAGGAAGGTGACAACATTGATTGTCCAAAGCTGCAAAATGGTTAGGAAGAAGAAATAAATCATAGGCACAAATTATATAATTTATGACGTTCTTAGCGGTAATTTTAGTACCATGACCAAACCATATAACCATATAACAATTACAGCACGGAAACAGGCCATCTCGGCCCTACAAGTCCGTGCCGAACAATTATTTTCCCTTAGTCCCACCTGCCTGCACTCATGCCATAACCCTCCATTCCCTTCTCATCCATATGCCTATCCAATTTATTTTTAAATTATACCATCGAACCTGCCTCCACCACTTCCACTGGAAGCTCATTCCACACCGCTACCACTCTCTTAGTAAAGAAGTTCCCCCTCATGTTACCCCTAAACTTCTGTCCCTTAATTCTGAAGTCATGTCCTCTTGTTTGAATCTTCCCTATTCTCAAAGGGAAAAGCTTGTCCACATCAACTCTGTCTATCCCTCTCATCATTTTAAAGACCTCTATCAAGTCCCCCCTTAACCTTCTGCGCTCCAGAGAATAAAGACCTAACTTATTCAACCTTTCTCTGTAACTTAGTTGTTGAAACCCAGGCAACTTTCTAGTAAATCTCCTCTGTACTCTCTCTATTTTGTTGACATCCTTCCTATAATTGGGCGACCAAAATTGTACACCATACTCCAGATTTGGTCTCACCAATGCCTTGTACAATTTTAACATTACATCCCAGCTTCTATATTCAATGCTCTGATTTATAAAGGCTAGCATACCAAAAGCTTTCTTTACCACCCTATCTATATGAGATTCCACCTTCAAGGAACTATGCACGGTTATTCCCAGATCCCTCTGTTCCACTGTATTCTTCAATTCCCTACCATTTACCATGTACGTCCTATTTTGATTTGTCCTGCCGAGGTGTAGCACCTCACATTTATCAGCATTAAACTCCATCTGCCATCTTTCAGCCCATTCTTCCAAATGGCCTAAATCACTCTGTAGACTTTGGAAATCCTCTTCATTATCCACAATAATCTTGGTATCATCTGCATACTTACTAATCCAATTTACCACACCTTCATCCAGATCATTGATGTACATGACAAACAACAAAGGACCTAACACAGATCCCTGAGGCACCCCACTAGTCACCTGCCTCCAACCCGACAAACAGCCATCCACCATTACCCTCTGGCGTCTCCCATTCAGCCACTGTTGAATCCATCTTGCTACTCCTGCATTTATACCCAACAGTTGAACGTTCTTAACCAACCTTCCATGAGGAACCTTGTCAAAGGCCTTACTAAAGTCCATATAGACAACATCCACTGCTTTACCCTCATCAATTTCCCTAGTAACCTCTTCAAAAAATTCAAGAAGATTAGTCAAACATGACCTTCCAGGCACAAATCCATGTTGACTGTTCCTAATCAGACCCTGTTTATCCAGATGCTTATATATATTATCTCTAAGTATCTTTTCCATTAATTTGCCCACCACTGAAGTCAAACTAACAGGTCTATAATTGCTAGGTTTACTCTTAGAACCCTTTTTAAACAATGGAACAACATGCGCAGTACGCCAATCCTCGGGGACTATTCCCGTTTCTAATGACATTTGAAATATTTCTGTCATAGCCCCGGCTATTTCTACACTAACTTCCCTCAATGTCCTAGGGAATATCCTGTCCGGACCTGGAGACTTATCCACTTTTATATTTTTCAAAAGTGTCAGTACTTCTTTTACTTTGAAACTCATAGTATCCATAGCTACTCTACTAGTTTCCCTTACCTCACATAATTCAATATCCTTCTCCTTGGTGAATACCGAAGAAAAGGAATTGTTCAATATCTCCTCCATCTCTTTTGGCTCTGCAGATAGCTGTCCACTCTGTCTCTCCAATGGACCAATTATATCCCTCGTTATCCTTTTGCTATTAATATAGCTGTAGAAACCCTTTGGATTTACTTTCACCTTACTTGCCAAAGCAACCTCATATCTTCTTTTAGCTTTTCTAATTTCTTTCTTAAGATTCTTTTTACATTCCTTATACTCCTCAAGCACCTCATTTACTTCATGCTGCCTATAATTATTGTAGATCTCCCTCTTTTTCCGAACAAGATGTCCAATTTCCCTTGAAAACCAGGGCTCTTTCCAATTTTTACTGTCTTCTTTCAACCGAACAGGAACATAAAGATTCTGTACTCTTAAAATTTCCCCTTTAAATGTCCTCCATTTCTCTTCTACATCCTTCCCATAAAACAAAATGTCCCAGTTCACTCCTTTTAAATCATTTCGCATCTCATCAAAGTTAGCCTTTCTCCAATCAAAAATCTCAACCCTAGGTCCAGTTCTGACCCTCTCCATAATTATATTGAAACTAATGGTATTGTGATCACTGGACCCGAAGTGCTCCCTAACGCATACCTCCGCCACCTGTCCCGTCTCATTTCCTAACAGGAGGTCCAGCACTGCCCCTCCTCTAGTAGGTACCTCTATGTATTGCTGCAAAAAACTATCCTGCACACATTTTACAAACTCCAAACCATCCAGCCCATTTACAGAATGTGTTTCCCAGTCTATGTGTGGAAAGTTGAAATCTCCCACAATCACTACCTTGTGCTTACTACTAATATCTGCTATCTCCTTTCATATTTGCTCTTCCAATTCTCGATCCCCATTTGGCGGTCTATAATACACCCCTATAAGTGTTGCTACACCTTTCCCACTTCTCAGTTCCACCCAAATAGCCTCCCTAGATGAGCCCTCCAATCTATCCTGCCAAAGCACTGCTGTAATATCTTCCCTGACAAGTAAGATAAATCAAAGCAGAGTTGAAAATATTTAAATAACAATCCATAGCTCCTGGCCAACACAACTGAAAATTGACAGCTTGCTTAAGAATATTGTGCAAGGGCAAACTAGAACTAGGATTGTTGTGAGAAGATAATGAGCTTTTGAGATAATGTCAGACCAAGTATACGTAGAACTTTTGGAAGTTGCTTCATCACTCTAGTAAAGAGATATCTGCACAAAAAGTCATAAATTCAGAAATCTGTGCAAGAGCTCATTGTTGATAACAGTTCAGTTCCTTTGTAAAAGTCTACTTAAATAGCATGTCAATTTGACATCATGAAACTTCTGTGAAAGCATACATTGGTAGCCACTTCCTTAAACTTTGGCTTACTGAAGTAAAAAAGACATACAAAAGCACGCAAAAAAAATAATGTAGATAAAATGCAAAGTTTCTTTTGCCATC
This sequence comes from Amblyraja radiata, assembly GCF_010909765.2. Classification (NCBI taxonomy): domain Eukaryota; kingdom Metazoa; phylum Chordata; class Chondrichthyes; order Rajiformes; family Rajidae; genus Amblyraja; species Amblyraja radiata. Next base: position 75,765,261 of record NC_045959.1, on the reverse strand, counting down.
AGTCTAATTATAAATTCTGAATGGATCTGTTTCTACCTTTACATTCCTCTTCTCTAGTATGTCAACTGCATGTTCCACTTTCAGACATGTTAACATTTACTGTATAGCTTTAAAATTGATTACAAAATTATATGGTATCTGTCTAAATCTATTAAAAATATCTAAAATATTTACAAAGATATACATGTTCAAGATTCAATTTAATTGTCACATGTACCAATTAAGCTACAGGGAAATTTGAGTTACCCTGCAGTCATACTAAGTAAAACGCAAAAATACACACAGCACATAAAATGAAGTTTAACATAAACATCCAACGTCTGAAGAAGGGTCTCAACCCGAATCGTCACCCATCCCTTCTCTCCAGAGATGCTGCCTGTCCCATTGAGTTACTCTAGCATTTTGTGTCATTCTTCGATTTAAACCAGCATCTGTAGTTCTTTCCCACACATATGCAGTTATTTGTTTCTAAATAAAAGCTCATTGTGCAGGAGGTACAAAAATGGCAGTAACATGAACCGTAAAGAGGATAGGGATAATTGCAGCAGCATATGGACAGACATGTAGCAGATTAAATTTTATTCAGCAAAATTAGGCGATGCATTTTGGTAGAATAATCAGAGGTAATATTGGATAAAGGATACTGTTCTTAAAAGAAGTGCATGATCAGAGGGAACTGGAGGTGTGTGCGTGATAAATCATGGGAAATGACAGGGCAAGTTGAGAAAATGATAAATAAGGTATACTCAATTTTAGGTTTCATCAACAGCAACATGCTGTTTTATTTTGTGAGATTGTGACTAACAGAATAGCTGAGGCTGGAGAAATCACAGAAAAGTACAGCATAGGGACTGGTCCTTCAGCCCTTCCAGCAATCCCAATCAATAAACAGGCAGCTTTGAGGCCATAATAGAATATAAGGTTTTGCAGATTTGAATCATTAAATGGAGAAAGAATATTTCAGTTACAAACAACTATATTGTAACAAATTATTGGAAAAACATGAAGAAAGTAATAAAATGTCAAACCCCTCTGCTCGTTAAGTCTTCCGTGATACGAGCAGTGGCCAGTTGCAATGAGTCTCATGGCCTTCTGCCCATCAGAGAATCCTGTCTGCGATGGCTGGTCTAGAGAACTCGAGGGTCCTGGCATTGTTCCAATCCCAGTCCAAGGTGAAGTCTCCTCTCTCTTCAACCCGCCACCTCCCGAAGGTGAAGTCTTAAAACTAGTAACAAGTTTCACAGCCTTCTACCCATCGGGGACTTCTGCTTGTGGAGAATGGGAATCCTGGCATCGTTCCGGTTCCGGTCTTAGGTGAAGTTCCAAGACTCATAATGAAACTCCCCCTTTATACACCAAGACTAACCTAAGATAAACAACTTCTCGTGACAATTGCTTAGTCTATATCAGCAGTTTTGGAGAAAAAAAAGATAAAGAAAACAAAATTCACACAGCTGTGCATGCTAATCTGCACGTACCAATTTAACTCATTAGTTGCTGGATATCATGCCTTATGAAATGTTATGAAACGGTGCCTTATGAAATGTTATAGTATCCAGATGTGACTACACCTACAAGAATGCATGCAGGTTTGGTCTGTCTAAGGAAAAATATACCTGCAAAAGAGGGGAACACAAAGTTTAATCAAACTAATTCTTGAGATAGAAAAAGTTATATAGAAATATTAAGCATTCTGGGCTCTCGATCTATTAAGCATTCTATGCTCTCGAGGGTTTTGAAGATTGAGAGCTTTTCTCATTGAAGCAGGATAATGATTTGCAACCAGAACCAAGGTGGGGTGGGAGTAGGGGTTATAGGTTAAATATGGTTATAGCCTAAGGGCTCGTCACATACCTGAATAGGAAGACATTTCTTCACCTAAAGGGAAGTGAATCATTTCCATTATTTAGTTTTGAATTAACAAATTTTCATATTCAGACTGTTCAACAAGAACATTAATGAGAGCAGGTTATGAAGTTTTAGGAATCGTCTTTCAGTCTTGACATGTTCACTGCCCTGGCGGTCAGCCTAAATGTTAAGGGCCCGTCCCTTTAGGCGATTTTATCGGCGACTGCCAGCTACAGTCAGTCACAGCAGGACGCCGAAAAGTCGGCCTCTGGACCCACCCACGACAATGTCTACGACAACCTACCACCTAGTCGACATCAAGCTACGTCAAGCTATGACTACCGGCGACCCAATTCTTCGCGACTTAGGACATCCACCTACGACCACACCTACAACAACTTACGACCACATAGGCGACAACCTACGACAACCGAAGTCAACCTATGTCCACCCGCGACAAGCTACGACATACTACATACATACTACAACCTATCGGCCACAACTGAAGACAATTCAGTCCCCTCTGCCTGTCGCCGGTTGACGTAGGTAGTTGCCAATGAAATTCACGGACGTCATCATCCAGCAACAACCTACGTCACCTGGCGACAACCTAAGACAGTACCTACGACAGGAGAAGACAAGCTACGTCAAACCCACAGTCGCCAAAAAGTTTGAACATTTCCAAATCCAGCAGCGACAAGAAAAAAGTTACGACTCTTTTGCCGACTTGAGGAGACAACTCAGGACCATACAGGTGTCACCCCGCGACCATGTGGCGACAGCCTAGTCGCCGAAAAATTCAGGACAGGCCCTTTAGGCTACGTAATGAGTTGAAGGGCGCACACAAGGAAGACTGGAAACCAGTTAGGCATAAAGTCAGGCACAATAAGGATATACGAAGGTCAGGATTGGTCCCCAAGCCCCAATGTATCTGGATGACTTGCAGGGAAAATTGGGGGACCTGGGAGGGGAAGAAACCCTTTGCTCCTCCTAGCTATTCAATTCTCTGCTACTTTTACGATTCCCTGCCTGACTCAACAATTGGCAGACAAACCAGTAGAACCGGTTAAATCAAAAGGTTAGCAACATAATTGTTTAAAATGTTAATTAATCTTGGGGTAGGCTGGGTGTCTATCCAACTCCACCTCTGCCAAACTCAGATGAGATTAGGTTGGGTTTCATATTTCTTAATTGTAACTTCTGATACAACCACCACCACAGCTCTTCTGGCGGGTTAAAATATCACCCATCTCAGTAATGGGCCTGTCCCACTTAGGCAACTTTTTAAGGGCCTGTCCCACGAGCATGCGACTGCATCTATTTAATAAAGTGATTGTTGCATTTGTTTGTTTATAATGTAATCAAACATTATGGGCGAAAGTTCCTAAATTTCTAATATCTAGTCTGAGTCAAATACAAGGATAAATATTTAATATTCAAGTCAAGTGAAGTGGACTAGAATTGATTGGACCTAGCCCAGTCCATCATGGCGCAGCCATCCCCACTATCAAAAGTATTACGAGGAGCTGTCGCTGGAAGACAGCATTTATCATCAAGCATCTCTACGACCTGGGTCATGTCTTTCTCTCACTGCCACCATGGGCCAAAGGTTCCATACCAGCAAGTTCCTGAACAACTACTTTCCTGCAATCATTAGGTTAATGAACCAGCCTGTTTAACCCTAATCCTACCTCAACAACGGAACACTACAGATCTCCTGTTTCTCTGTCCTGGATCTCCTCCATGTCCAGAGTGAGCAACACCGGAAATTGGAGGAACAGCACCTCATATTCCGCTTGGGGAGTCTGCATCCTGTGGGCATGAACATTGAATTCTCCCAATTTTGTTAGCCCTTGCTATCTCCTCCCCTTCCTCAGCCCTCGGGCTGTCTCCTCCCATCCCTCGGCCCTCGGGCTCCTCCTCTTCCTTTTTCTTTCCTTCTCACCGCCACCCCCTATCAGCCTGAAGAAGGGTTTCGGCCCGAAACGTTGCCTATTTCCTTCGCTCCATAGATGCTGCTGCACCCGCTGAGTTTCTCCAGCATTTTTGTGTACCTTCGATTTTCCAGCATCTGCAGTTCCTTCTTGAACACTATAGATCTCCTGTTCTGCGATGGGCTTGCTTTATAATTGTCGTTAACACTAATGTTTGCACTTGCTTTTTGCAGAGTATTTTTATTTTCATTTTATTGCATAATATATGTACAATTTAATGTTGTACGTGTTGTCTGAGACTCTTTGCCTGTGATGTTGTTGCAAGCAAGAGTTTCTGTGTACCTGTACCTCACCATATTTGTGCATATTACAATAAACTCAACTTGAATATTAAATGTAAGAACAAGGATAATCAGAATGAATTATTCAATGGTACACCTTTCTATTTCATATCAAGAAGGTCAAGGTCAACAGAATGGTATCCAATCAAATAAATATATATATATATATATATATACTTAAAAGATCCAACCACAAACAAACATGTTTGGTATACAAACAATGGCTTACAAGTTTTTCTTTCATTTTGCTAACCAAATGGAAACTATCGATTGGAATCACAGAGCCATAGACATACAGCTTGGAAACAGGCCATTTGGCCCAACTAATGAGAAAGTCTAGGACCACAGGACACAGCTTCGGATTAAAATGACGTACCTTTACAATGGAGATGAGGAGGAATTTCTTTAGCCGGAGGGTGGTGAAACTGGAAATCATTCTCACACAGTGGTAGAGGCCAAGTCAATGGGCATTTTAAAAGCGGACATTGATAGGCTTTTGATTAGTAAGGGTGTCAAAGGTTACAGGGAGAAGGTAGGAGAATGGAGTTGAATGGAGAAAAATAAATCAGCAATGAACAAACGGCAGAGCGGACAAGTTGGGCCAAATGGCCTAATTCTGCTCCTTTGTCTTATGAACCTGCCCATGCCAAGTAAGATGCCCCATCTATGCTAGTCTCATTTGCCTGTATTTGGCCCATATACCTCTAAACCTTTCCTATCCATATACTGTTATGGTTATGAAAATAATCTTAATCATATACAGTACAACAGTCCATGCTCATTATTAGAAATGTAGCCTCTCATTTTGTGGAAATACTAGCTACTATAATAAATAGTACACATTCGAAAGTAGGACTGCTCATTCGTTTTGAGGATATATATCTGATAATTGAAGTTCAAGCTTTCATTAGTGTTTACTGAATTCATTAGCAGCATTAGTTCTGGCAAAACAAATATATCAGAAATAACTCCTCAAAAATAACATTCTGTAAATTGATTTTTTTTCTCATTCTTTTTTGGTGACAAAATTACCAATATTTGAGTATATTTCTGATTGCAATGCAAGATTAAACTATACTGACAGTATAAACTCTTAAAACCAACAGAATCAAATTCATGGAGCTCAGTAGCAGTAATTCACTGTACAATTAAAGTACAGTTATATGATTCACCCCTGCCACCAACCACCCATCATTCCACTAAACTAATGCACTAAACTAAACTGAAGCATTTGAAAATGTTTGTGGTAATCTTAAAAGACTAGAAAATAATTAGTTTTCTTTGGTTATATAGTTAAACTGTATCCTAAACCACAGTTTCAATGCAAGGTTAAAAGCATGAAAATATTACATTGCAATAATTGGGAAATAATAAAGATCTGAGAATTAATACTTCTGAAAAGAATACTGATATGTTGGCGTGAACTAAATATCTAGGACTGCTTTGAATCAATTACGAATAGTCAACATATAAAATTCTTAAGGGGTTGGACAGGCTAGATGCAGGAAGATTGCTCCCGATGTTGGGGAAGTCCAGGACAAGGGGTCACAGCTTAAGGATAAGGGGGAAATCCTTTAAAACCGAGATGAGAAGAACTTTTTTTCACACAGAGAGTGGTGAATCTCTGGAACTCTCTGCCACAGAGGGTAGTCGAGGCCAGTTCATTAGCTATATTTAAGAGGGAGTTAGATGTGGCCCTTGTGGCTAAGGGGATCAGAGGGTATGGAGAGAAGGCAGGTACGGGATACTGAGTTGGATGATCAGCCATGATCGTATTGAATGGCGGTGCAGGCTCGAAGGGCCGAATGGCCTACTCCTGCACCTAATTTCTATGTTTCTATGTTTCTAATATTAATAATTATTTCCAACTATTGGCTGTAAATAACCCTGTGTCTAATCAAGGGTTTCACAATGGTGCTGCTGGTAAAGCTGCTGCCTCAGAGCTCCAACAATCTTGTTTAATCCTGACCTTTGATGCTTCCCTGTGAGGAGTTTACATGTTCTCCCTGTGAATTAATCAGTAACTGCTGTGGATCTTGGGGAGCTGAACTGGGTTGTATGTGATTAGATGAGATCATATGGGTGTTGGCTAGTAGAGATGATTTGCAGAGGGAGAAAAATAAATGACTGTCTGGATCAATGGCCTGATGTTCAGTGGTAAGATCATGGTCCAGTACAGTTATGAGAATGAGTCAGAGAGCCAATGATCAAGATACAGATCATCAAACAGCACTGCCCTCATTAGCAAGTTTGATACTAATATTGGGATTGGTTCTTGGTGGACATTGATGGAGTGATCCTTGAACCAATCACCTCTTTCATACCCCTTCACAAAGGTGCTGCCATGTACTTCTAACCTTACCTTTACCCTTTTCAATTATTGCACATCAAATTTTTTAGCACTTCGTCACATTGCACAACAATTGTGCACCATATGTATATATGTAGTTTACCCTGCGAGTTTCATGTGAAAAAAGAATTTCATTCCATCCTGGTGTGTATGGCAATAGAGTAATCGGAATCTGCATGATCGGAAGTAGAGTCATAGTCATACAGTGTGAAAACAGGCCCTTCGGCCCAACTTGCTCACACCGACCAACATGTCCCATCTACACTAGTCCCACCTGCCTGCATTTGGTCCATATTGCTCTAAATCTATCCTATCCATGTACCCGTCTACATGTTTCTTAAACTTTGCAATAGTACCTGCCTCAACTACCTCCTCTTTTTTGACCATCCTATCTACCTGTGTTGCCACTTTCAAGGGAAGTAGATGGGTTAGAATGACTAAGTGGAGTTGAAAAACAGAACATTCAATATCATGCTAGCAGTGTACAAAGAATAAATCAAGATGTTATAAGGAGGGAAATGTCCAGGTAAACTGGGATCTGTACCCTGGAAAAAAGTAACACGGGTGAAATCTCCTGACCAAAGAAATAGACATGATGGCAAAGTGGAGGAAGAGAGCTGGATCATCATATTGGGCTCAAAAAGCACTGAAACACAGGGAATAAAGCAGAGGTCTCTGCTGAAGAATTATTCTTCATTCATGTTCCGTCTAGTTTTATGCAAATTTCACGTTTTGCTTCTGCAATGTTTAGTTCCAATAGGGGTTTGTTTTGCCCCTTTCATTTTGTTTACCTGTTTTCATTTGTTTCCTTCTATTTACATGTCCTCCAGGCAGATCATCTATCATTAATGAACATGTTTTACCACCACTGCTTGCCATTCAATTCCCACTTACCAAATATCCCTGCTGTTCTCACCAATGATCTTAGAGCGGAGCAAGTTGGTCCACTCCTGCGAAATCCAATGGACTGACGTGTAGTACGCACCGGAGCGTAACTTCCACCATTTCAGTAAATACGACCAGACTTCAGTTATGCCTCTCGCAGTGTAATGAGCATTGCGGAGGAACAGTTTGTGTGTTTTAAAATGTTTTAAATGATCTTTTACATTTTATTTTTAAATGCAGTAAACCTTCATCAATTTCCCCCATCACTGTCAGCAATTTGGTCGCCATTTGCTGAAGTAAGTGTGTGTGTGGAAACTTGCGTGATTGTTAATCTGACTGGAAGCCAAATCTGACTGGACACACGCTAATATACACGAAAATGGCACATACCTTGTACAGGGAGAAACTGTAGATGCTGATTTAAACCGAAGACAGACACAAAAGGCTGGATCAGGAGAAAAGGTGGATCAGGAGAAAAGGAATGGGTGATATTTCGGGTTGACTTTTTCGATAGCTGCCATGACCTGTTTGATGTGACCCTTCGCCCTGCTCCTGGTCTCGGCCCGCACCGATCTGCTATGTGTGTGTGCGTGTGTGGCGGAGTCTGAGGGGAGAAGCGCCGGCACCAAGAGCGAACGAACACGCGGACAGACGGACGAAAGCAACGATCATAGAGCGGAATAGGTGAAATAAAGAAAAAACACCCCAAAGGAAATACATGTTTAACAAAAAAAGGGGGGCCGGCAATTGCTCCGTGTCCGGGGTGGGGGGGGGAGGATGGCTTGAGTTCCACTTTCCCCTGACTCAGTCTGAAGACGGGTCTCGACCCGAAATGTCACTTATTCCTTTTGTCCAAAAATGCCGCCCGACCCCCTGCATTTTGTGTCTACCCTTTAACCTCTCAGCCTGATATAGCAGAATCTCCATGAATTAGCTTGACGTCATGATAGAAGCCGGTTATGGAAATGGCGCTGAAGCTTACCCATCACCTACTACGGATTTTTCGCGGAGTAAACCATCTTGATCTAAGATCTTTGGTTCTCATCATGTTCAATGTTCAGCTGGTGTGTACACTTTAACTTCACACTGCTGGCCATTTGAGAATGGAGAATCCGTCAGGGAAAACACACTGCAATGAAGCTAGCAGAAGACCAGGTAAACTGGCGAATTCTAGCCTTCATTTTACTGTGCAAAATCAGGCAGCAGAATACCACTTTATTTAATCCTTAGTAATAGTGACTACTGATAGTTATTTAATCCTTAGTAATAGTGACTACTGATGGTCTAATCTTTAATCTTTAAGCTTAATATAAAATCATAGTCAAAATCAACCTCCTCAATGGCCAGAGTCAGTCAAGAAGAATGCATGTCAGTAATGTTCCTGTTACATTTGTTGATAAATACAGGACCACAGAACATAAAACAAGAAAGAGCAGGAATACTCTAGCTCAACTGAATCAAGGCTGACCTACCTCAGCTGCATTCTGTTTTCTTGCAACTTCCCTATGTTCTTCGAATCACTTAATATTCAAAAATTGGTCTCAGCGTTGAATAAAATTACTGATTCCCACAACTCTCCTTGATAGAGAATTCCAAAGATTCACCACCCTTCGAGTGAAGAATTTTCCCTTGCTTTTTTTTTATCCTAGTGGCCTTGCCCTCATTAAACCCACTGACTCCCACAGCTATTTAGACTACACTTCTTCCCACCCTGCTTCCTGCAGACTCTATCCCCTACTCCCAATTCCTCCATCTACACCGCATCTGCACCCAAGATGGGGTGATCATGGCTGATCATCCACAATCAGTACCCCGTTCCTGCCTTCTCCCCATATCCCCTGACTCCGCTATTTTTAAGAGCCCTATCTAGCTCCCTCTTGAAAGTATCCAGAGAACCGGCCTCCATCGCCCTGAGGCAGAGAATTCCACAGACTCACCACTCTGAGTGAAAAAATGTTTTTTCGGAAATGTCAATTCCCTTTGCCGTTTTCACACCTTATCTATGTAGACATGTCCCCCCCCCCCTTGACGTCAATCTGAAGGGTCTCCATCCCAAACGCCTCCCCCCCCCCCCCTCCCTTTCCTGCTGCCTGCCTCAGTTACTCCAGCATTTTTGTGTCTATCCTTGGTTGCAGTTTGCGCAGTCAAGGTGGAATATTCTCCCCCCACCCATAGTGTCCACCCCGTGAGAAATGTTATATCAGTGTCAGAACCACAGCACTGCAGCCAGGCAAATGTTCACTCTTCTGCTGTGCTAACTGGAGTGGAGAGATGACCAACGGTGGCGAATAGGGACATGTTTGACACACTGGAGAGCTGCGCCAGACAGGCTGAGCCCTCCACACCCGGTCCCGGTCCCTGTCCCGGTCCCTGCACACGCACGGAGCGCCCCGGGAGAGTGAACCCCGTCACCTGCATGTCCCAGCTGGTCGTCTCCAGGCGGGCTCTGGCTCCTTCCTCCGCCGCCCCGGTTAACCGCACCAACCGCAGAGCTCGCTCCTCACCTTCCGCCATCTTCGCATTAATGTATCCGTGCCCGGGGCGGCCGCTGCCCGTGACCCGCCCCCCGCGCTAGCGAGCGAGAGCGAACCCCCGGGGCCGCCCTGCGCTCTCAGGAAACACTGGCTTTGCAACCAGCAGCCACCTGCAACACTCTGCCCGACTCGCTCCTCTATAATCTTTGTCCACTAGCATTTATCTTTCCCGCAAGCTGCCCCCCGCGAGCTCAAGCTGCCCATCGCTCTCCTCTCCAAAGTCATTGAACACTTCCAAAGAACCCGCTTACCACCTTCTACCTAATCAGCAACTCGACATTTCAACATCTTTAATGCACCCATCCTGCAGAACTGGCCAAACTTAAAACGACAGTTTGTTATATAATTTTTAATCCTGGGGCTTCTTTTTACTCCCTTCAGGATCACCTTTTCATATTCATTCCATATTCCCCCAACACGTATTACTATATATCTCCTTGCCAATCCAATTCATTGGAAATATTGAATTTACCTAATACTGAGAAATGCATACTACTCTCCGAGGTCAACACACATTTCTCAATATGCAACTCACAGTGAAGTTCTATTACACAGAGTTCTGGCGCATGTTTCCTAACTCTATTTAGACCTTTTAATTGCAATAGACAAAAGATGCAGGAGTAGGCCATTCGGTCCTTCGAGCCAGCACCGCCATTCAATATGATCATGGGTGATCATCCACAACCAGTACCACGTTTCTGCCTTCTTGCCATATCCTCTGACTCCGCTATCTTTAAGAGTTCTATCTAACTCTCTCTTGAAAGCATCCAGAGAATTGGCCTCCACTGCCTTCTGAGGCAGAGAATTCCACAGATTCACAACTCTCGGGCTGAAAAAGTTTTTCCTCATCTCTGTTCTAAACGGCCTACACCTAATTCTTAAACTTTGGCCCCTGGTTCTGGTCTCCCCCAACATCGGGAACATGTTTCCTGCCTCTAGCGTGTCCGATCCCTTAATAATCTTGTATGTTTCAATAAGATCCCCTCTCATCCTAAATTCCAGAGTATACAAGCCCAGGCGCTCCATTCTATCAACATATGACAGTCTCGCCATCCCGGGAATTAACCTTGTGAACCTACGCTGCAAATGTCCTTCCTCAAATTTGAAGACCAAAACTGCACACAATACACCAGGTGTGGTCTCACTAGGGCCCTGTACAACTGCAAAAGGACCTTTTTGCTCCTATACTTAACTCATCTTGTTATGAAGGCCAATATGCCATTCGCTTTCTTCACTGCCTTCTGTACCTGCATGGTTACTTTCAGTCACTGATGAACAAGGATCCCCAGATCTCATTGTACTTCCCCTTTTCGCAACTTGACACCATTCAGATAATAATCTGCCTTCCTGTTTTTGCCACCAAAGTGGATAACCTCACATTTATCCAAAATAAACTGCATCTGTCATGCATCTGTCCATTCACCCAACCTGTCCAAATCACCCTGCATCCTCATAGCATCCTCCTCACAGGTCACACCGCCACCAAGCTTTGTGTCTGCAAATTTGCTATTGTTACTTTTAATCCCTTCATCTAAATCATTAATGCATATTGTAAATAGCTGCGGTCTCAGCACCGAGCCTTGCGGAACCCCACCAGTCACTGTCTGCCATTCTGAAAGATCCCTGTTAATCCCTACTCTTTGTTTCCTGTCTGCCAACCAATTTTCTATCCATGTCAGTACCCTATCCCCAATACCATGTGTTCTAATTTTGCCCACAAATCTCCTATGTGGGACCTTATCAAATGCTTTCTGAAAGTCCAGGTACACTACATCCACTGGTTCTCCCTTGCCCATTTTCCTAGTTACATCCTCAAAAAATTCAAAAAAAGAGTACTCAAGCATGATTTCCCCTTCGTAAATCCATGCTGACTGGGACCGATCCTGTTACTGCTATCCAAATGTTCCGGTATTTCATCTTTTATAATTGACTCCAGCATCTTACCCAACACCGATGTCAGGCCATCTGGTCTATAAATCGCTGTTTTCTCTCTCCCACCTTTCTTAAAGAGTGGGATAACATTAGCTACCCTCCAATTCACAGGAACTGATCCTGAATCTATAGAACATTGGAAAATGATCTCCAATGCTTCCACGATTTCTAGAGCCACTTCCTTAAGTGCCCTGGGATGCAGACCATCAGGCCTTGGGGATAGAAACATAGAAAATAGGTGCAGGAGTAGGCCATTCAGCCCTTTGAGCTTGCACCGCCATTCAATATGATCATGGCTGATCATCCAACTCAGTATCCCATCCCTGCCTTCTCTCCATACCCCCTGACCCCTATAGCCACAAGGGCCACATCTAACTCCCTCATAAATATAGCCAATGAACTAGCCTCAACTACTTTCTGTGGCAGAGAATTCCACAGATTCACCACTCTCTGTGTAAAAAATGATTTTCTCATCTCGGTCCTAAAATAGTTCCCTCTTATCCTTAAACTGTGACCCCTAGTCCTGGACTTCCCCAACATCGGGCATGTGATGATCGAAAATGTACAGCAACACATTCAAACACATTACAATTTTTTTTAACGATGCACAAACTGTTAGTATTTAAGCATTACAAAGGTTATGAAAAGAATAATCATTATTTTGACAGCACATATTACATTTAATTGGGCATTGTTTGAAATGTGCCCTGACTGATGAATCAACATTGTAACATCATGGTGTTCATTCTGCAGTTCCTGTGGCCTCAGCAACTTTCATATTCTTGAGGAAACATATGGAAATACCCTAGGCAGACACAAAAAGTTGGAGTAACTCAGCGGGTGAGGCAGCATCTCTGGGGAGAAGGAATGGGCGACGTTTCGGGTTGAGACCCTTCTTCAGACTGATGTCAGGGGAGGGGGCGGGTAAAAGATAGAATGTAGTTGGAGACAGTAAGAATAGTGGGAGAACTGGGAACGGGAAGAGGATGGAAAGAGAAAGCAAGGGCTATCTGAAGTTAGAGAAGTCAATGTTCATACCGCTGAGGTGTAAACTACCCAAGCGAAATATGGGGTGCCGTTCCTCCAATTTGTGCTGGGCCTCACTCTGACAATGGAGGAGGCCCAGGACACAAAGGTCAGATTGGGAATGGGGGAATTGAAGTGCTGAGCCACCGGGAGATCAGGTAGGTTAAGACGGACTAAGCGGAGGTGTTCAGTGAAACATAGAAACATAGAAAATAGGTGCAGGAGTAGGCCATTCGGCCCTTCGAGCCTGCACCGCCATTCAATAAGATCATGGCTGATCATCCAACTCAGTATCCTGTACCTGCCTTCTCTCCATACCCCCTGAACCCTTTATCCACAGGGGACACATCTAACTCCCTCTTAAATATAGCCAATGAGCTGGCCTCAACTACCTTCTGTAGCAGAGAATTCCACAGATTTACCACTCTCTGTGTGAAAAATGTTTTTCTCATCTCGGTCCTAAAAGACTTCCCCCTTATCCTTAAACTGTGACGTCTTGTTCTGGACTTCCCCAACATCGGGAACAATCTTCCTGCATCTAGCCTGTTCAACCCCTTAGTAATTTTTGTAAGTTTCTATAAGATCCCCCCTCAATCTTCTAATTTCTAGCGAATACAAGCCGAGTCTATCCAGTCTTTCTTCATATGAAAGTCCTGCCATCCCAGGAATCAGTCTGGTGAACCTTCTCTGTACTCCCTCTATGGCAAGAATGTCTTTCCTCAGATTAGGAAACCAAAACTGTACACAATACTCCAGGTGGGGTCTCACCAAGGCCCTGTACAACTGCAGTAGAACCTCCTTGCTCCTGTACTCAGGATGGAAACGATCGCCGAGCCTGCGCTTGGTCTCGCCGATGTAGAAAAGTTGACACCTAGAACAGCGGATACAGTAGATGAAGTTGGTGGAAGTGCTGAGAATGCTGATGGAGATGGGCAGGTGTGGCCATAGTGGGATCCCGTTGGAGGTGGTGAAAATGTTGGAGGATAATGTGCTGTATACGACAGCTGATGGGGTGGAAGGTGAGGACAAGGGGGACTCTGTCCTTGTTATGAATGGGGGGAGGGGGAGTAAGAGCGGAGCTGCGGGAGATCGAGGAGACCCTAGTGAGAGCTATAATGGAAGAGGGGAAACCCCGTTTCATAAAGAATTAGGAGATCTCCGATGCCCTGGTATGGAACACCTCATCCTGGGCGGAGGAATTGGGAGTAGGGGATAGAGTCTTTACAGGAAGCAGGGTGGGAAAAAGTGCAGTGAAGATAGCTATGGGAGTCAGTAGGTTTGTAGTAGATATCGATCAATAGTCTGTTTCCTGTAATGGAGACGATGAGATCCAGAAATGGTAGGGAGATGTCGGAGATGGCCCAAGTGAATTTGAGTGCAGGATGGAAATTAGTGGTACATAGAAAAATAGAAAATAGGTGCAGGAGGAGGCCATTCGGCCCTTCGAGCTGGTGAAGTTGATATTCAGTGAGTTCATCATCTGACGACTGCAGGAGGTATCACCAACGCAGTCGTCAATGTAGCGGAGATAGAGGTCGGAGATAGGGGCAGTGTACGCCTGGAACAAGGATTGTTCGACATACTCTACAAAGGGGCAGGCATAGCTAAGGCCTATGCGAGTGCCCATAGCTACGCCTTGGATTTGGAGGAAGTGGGAGGAATCGAAGGAGAAGTTGTTGAGGGTAAGGACCAGTTCTGCTATGCGGAAGAGAGTATTGGTAGACAGAAATTGGCTGGTTCTGCGGTCGAGGAAGAAACGGAGGGCTTTAAGACTCTCCTAGTGAGGGATGGAGGTCTAGAGTGACATCCATAGTAAAGATGAGGGAATGGGGGCCTGGAAAACGGAAGTAATTGAGGAGACGAAGAGCATGTGTGGTATCTTGGAAATAGGTAGGGAGGGGTTGGCAAGGGGGGATAGGATGGTCGAGGTATGTGGAAATTAACTTGGTGGGACATGAACAAGCAGAAACAATGGATCTGCCAGGACAGTTCTGTTAGTGGACTTTGGGGAGAAAATAAAATCAGGCCCTGCTGGGCTGGGCAACGATAAGGTTGGAGGCTCTAGAGGGCAGAGAGACAGAGGTAATGAAATCAGTAATGGTGCTTGAGATTAAGGCCTGGTGCTCGTCTGTGGGGTCATGGTCCAAGGATAAGCAAGTATTAAGTATTAAGTATTCACTTTATTGCCATTTCACTGAGTACTTGCATACACAGAAGAAACAAAAAAATCAGTTTTGTCATCAGTGCAATTAATGAAAACAGAAATAAATACTTATGTTAAAAATTACCATCTCTAAAATAGAACTAAAATAGAACTAAAACAGAACAATCGATCATTAACATAGGAACAATTTAAAGTGCTGTTCAGTGGCTTTGGCTTGACAGGTGACTAGCTGTCAAGGTGTTGGGGGGGTTAGATGTGGGGGTGTGTGTGTATGGGGAGGGGACACAGTCCGTTAACCATTTTTATTGCTTGTGGGAAGAAGCTGTTTAGCATCCTGCTGGTTCTACAGCTGATACTCCTGTACCTCTTCCCAGATGGCAGGAGGGAGAAGATGTAGTGGGATGGGTGATAAGGGTCCTTAATGATGGAGATGGCTCTGCGGATGCAGCACTTCTGGTAAATCTCCAACAGGAAAGGGAGGGGGGCACCAATGATCCTGCTGACTGTCTTCACTATCCTGTTTAGCTGTCTTTGTTCGTAGGCCTTGCAGCTCCCAAACCAGGAAGTGATGCCGTAGGTCAGTATGCTTTCAATGGTACCCTTGTAGAAGGTGGTAAGGTGAACAGTGGGGAGACCTGCTTTTCTGTGTCTCCGGAGGGGGTGGAGCCGCTGCTGTGCTCTATTGATGACTGCAGTGGTGTTGGTCGTTGAGGTCAGGTCATCCGCTAGGTGAACTCCCAGGAAGTTCACGCTGCTGACCCTCACCACAGCAGCACCGTCAATGTGTAGCGGTGTTTGATGGTGTTTGCCAGCCCTCCTGAAATCGATCACCATCTCCTTTGTCTTGTCCACGTTGAGGGTGAGGTTGTGAAATCTTCACCACTCTGTAAGCAGCTCCACCTACAGCCTGTATGCTGACTCATTATTATCACTGATGAGACCCGCCACTCTTGTGTCGTCAGCGAACTTGATGATGTAATTGTTGCTGAGTCTGGCAGTGCAGTCATGGGTAAGCAGACTGAACAGCAGGGGGCTCAGGACACAGCCTTGGGGTGAGCCAGTGCTCACTGCGATGGTTCTTGATATACGGCTGCCCACCCTGACTGTCTGCTGCCGCTGTGTCAAAAAGTTAAGGACCCAATTGCAGGTGCCAGTGTCCCCCTTCAACAGCTTCAGCTTTTCCACCAGCTGCTGTGGAATGATTGTGTTAAAAGCTGAGCTGAAATCTCAGGAGCAGGAGGTGTCTGTTTCCTGTGATGGAGACAGTCTTCTTCTTTTCGTGTCCATCTTGTTACAAATGTTGACCTCGCTGTCATCGTCCGTCGTGAAAAGGACGCTAACTTCTGGCGACAATCCATCACCTATCGCAATAGATGATGGTGATAGCAGAATTAGCTCAGGATACTTCCAGTTCCCAGCCCCTCGACGTGGACACTTCTGCTTTGGGGCCATGGAGGCGGTGAGATTTCTGTTTCCTGTGATGGAGACGGTGAGATTCTAGATATGATCAATTGTGTCATCAAAAATTGTCAATAATATAATATATAAGACATAGCATATTGAAAAAAGACCTAAAAAATAATTTCTGTTTCTCTCTCCGCAGATGAAAGCAAACATGCTGATGAATATTAATAATGCTCCTCCTCCAAATATAATCATGATATCTACTCAGTAGTTGTTCAGTCATAATTTGTCACTGTTAACCTACTGTTGTGCATTGTGTGATTTGTCATGCAAACTTTGAAATTGTTAAAGCACAAATTTAATTCAGTTTATTATTGTCATGTGTAAAGCTTTTGTTTGCGAGCTATCCAGCGAAAGAAAAGGCTGTACATGAATATTATCTAGCCGCCCACAGTGCACAGATAAAGAATAAAGGTACAACATTTAGTGCAAGATATAACACTGAAGTTTGATAAAGTCTAATTAAAGATCGTTCGGAGGTCTCCAATGAGGTAGAGGGGAGGTCAGGACCGTATTCTAGTTGATGAGAGGGAGGTTCAGTTGCCTGAAAACAGCTGGGAAGGAACTGTTCCTCAATCTGGAAGTATGTGTTTTCAAACTTCTGTGCCTCCTGCCCGATAGGGGAAAGCAGAAGAGGGAGAGGCCGGGTTGAGACTGGCTTTTGATTATGCTGGCAGCCTTGCCGAGGCAGCGTGAAGTGTAGATGGAGTCAGTGGAAGGGAGACTGGTTTGTGTAATGGTCTGTGTTGCATACACAACTCTGCAATTTCTTGCGGTCTTGGATGGAGTTGTTCCCAAACCAGGCTGTGATGCACCCAGATAAGAAGCTTTCTAAGGTGTATCTGCAGAAGTTGAAGATGGAATTTACAAGAAGAAACTGACCATCTGACAGAATTACTTGTGTGTAATAGAACATATAGAACTTAGGGAGAACATAGTTCAGTAGAGACACAAGTATCTGCAGATACTGGTTTACAAAAAAAAGCATTGGAGTAATGAATGCATGGAGTAAGACAGCATCTGTGGAGGACATGGAAAGGCAACGTTTTGGGTTGGGGCCCTTCTTCAAATTGATTGCGATAGGGGGGAAAGCTGGAAAAGTGGTGGGGATGGGACAAAACCCTGCAAGTGATAGGTGGATACAAGTGAGGAATGGTTGATTGACAGATGGGTGAACAGAGATGACAAGGAGACAAAAGAATTTCAGATAAAGAGAGAAGAGTGAAATGAAAGCAGGGAGAGATTTCGATGGAAGGGGAGGGGAGAAGGAAAATTAGGGCAGGATAGTGAGAGAAATGGGTGTGCACTAGGATGGGGTGCAGGAACGAGAGGGAGGAAAAAGGGGAGGTCAAAGGTCAAAGGTCAAAAACTTTATTTGCCATTTGTGCTTACACACATAGGAACTCTTGTGCGGCTATTCAGAGAGTCAAGTTAAGTTAAAAATTAAAATTAAAAATTTAAAAATTTAAAAAAATTTAAAAAGACACACAGAAGACACATAGAGCATTGTAACTTGCACAAACCCTATATCAGGACATCAGTTCATTTTGTTGTGTTTTGGCCAAGAGTCTCACTGTTGCAGGGAAGAAGCTCTTAAAAAAGCGTGTTCTATTTGTGGCGATACTGTCCGCTCGTCTGTGCCTGAGGTTGTATGTGCAGTTTTTGTGTTTGAGCAGGGAGTGAGCTGGATGTAGTGTGTCTCTAATGATTCTCTCTGCTCTTTTTTGACAGCGCTGTGTGTAGATTGTGTCCATGGAGGGGAGTTCAGTTCTGATGATCCTTTGGCATCCATGGGAGAATGTTCATACCGTGGATTGTAAGCCACCCGAACAGAATATGAGATCATGTTTCTCCAGTTTGCATGTGGCCTCACTCTGGCATTGAGGGCGACTCAGGACTAAAAGGTCAGTATAAGAATAAGAAGAGTTAATGGTTAACAACTGGGAGATTTTGCAGGCCTAGGTGGACCATTCACTGCTCCTCCTTTACATAGTTGAGAACTAAGAGTAGACTTGGCGACCATTTTGCCAAACACGCGCTCAGTGCTCCCAGGCCTCCTGGATCTCTGCTAAACATTTTAACTCACATTTCCATACCCAACCTTTCTGTCCTGGGCCTCCTTCATTGCCAAAGTGAGGCCACGTGCAAACTGGAAGAACAATATCTCATGTTCTGCTTAGGTACTTATAACCCAACAGTATGAACATTGAATTCTCAAATTTTAAGTGACAACACCTCACTTCCACCACCGTCCCCCCCCCCCCTCCCCTCTCTTTCCTATCCTGTTGTGCACGCATTTCAATTACTATCCCACCCGCCTTTCACTTCCTCCCCCCTCACTCTGTCCCTTTCCACCTATATCTCTCCCTATGGCTTTCCTTTACTCTTCTCTCCTTACAGAATCTGACACAATTTTGTCTCCTTTTCATCTCCAGACATTGTCCACCCATCGGCCAATCATACAACCGTCACCTGTATCCATGTAGCACTTGCCAGACTTTGTTCTCCCCTACATCTTTTTCCAGATCCTCCCTTCCCCCCTCCCACCCTCCCCCCCCCCCCCCATCCCCCCACCCATGGCTTCCTCTGTCTGCAACTCCACCAATTTTGGTGTTGTCTATGAATTTACTAACCAACCCAACAGTATTTCCACCTAAGTAATTTCAATATATCAGTGGTCCCAGTGTAGATCCTGTGGAACATCACTCGTCACGGACCTCTAGCTAGAATAACACTCTTCCACCACAACCTTCTGCCTTCTATGGGTAAACCAGTTCTGAATCCAAATAACCAAATCGCCATGGATCACCATGCATTTTAATCTTCTGGAATCAGCGTGGCCGGAGGGACTTTATTAAATGCCTTACTAAAATCCATGGAGACAATACCCTGTCCTCTTCCCTCATCAATCTGCTTCATCATCTCCTCAAAATTAAAACTTTTCTTGTTTCGAGTTTTACCCATATTACCTCAGTGGATGAATCATCCAGTATGCCCTCTGTGAGTGCTGTTGTGATATTCTTACTGATTAGTAGCGCAACTCCTCCATCTCTTTTACCTCCCTCCCTATCTCATATGAAACATCAAAACCCTGGAATTTTGAGGTACCAGTTCTGTCCCTTGCGCAACAAAGTCTCCGTAATGGCCACAACATGTTCTGATCTAGACTCTAAGGTTAATTTGCTTTATCCAAAATACATCTTGCATTGAAATATACACACTTCCACCCATCATCCTCCCCATATTAATTTACCTCTCCATGCCTATACCTCCTTTGAGACTAACTGATCATTACCTATACCTTTCCATTAGTCCTTCCATTTGCTGACCTGCAGTTCTGGTTCCCGCCCCCGCCACTCTGGTAACTTTCCTGAGGAGCACAAGCAGACGTGCCTACAAGGTTGGACACAGAGTGCTGGAGTAACTCAAAGGGTCAGGCAGCACCTCTGGAGAAAAAAGATGGGTGACGATGATTATAGTTTCGGGTCTGAAGAGGGACTCAACCCAAAATGTCACCTATCCTTTTTCTCTAAAGATGTTGCCTGGCCCGCTGAGTTACTCCAGCACTTTGTGTCTATCTTTGGTATAAACTAATATCTGCAGTTCCTTTTTTCTACCCCTGCCTACAAGGAAACTGATTCCCCTCCACTTCAGGTGCAATTCGCCCTCGTGAACAAATCCCACCTGTCCTGAAAGAATACTCCAATGACATTTTGTTTTATGGGAAAGATGTAGAAGAGAAATGGTGGACATTTAAAGGGGAAATTTTAAGAGTACAGAATCTTTATGTTCCTGTTCGGTTGAAAGGAAACAGTAAAAATTGGAAAGAGCCCTGGTTTTCAAGGGAAATTGGACATCTTGTTCGGAAAAAGAGGGAGATCTACAATAATTATAGGCAGCATGAAGTAAATGAGGTGCTTGTGGAGTATAAGGAATGTAAAAAGAATCTTAAGAAATAAATTAGAAAAGCTAAAAGAAGATATGAGGTTGCTTTGGCAAGTAAGGTGACAGTAAATCCAAAGGGTTTCTACAGCTATATTAATAGCAAAAGGATAACGAGGGATATAATTGGTCCATTGGAGAGACAGAGTGGACAGCTATCTGCAGAGCCAAAAGAGATGGGGGAGATATTGAACAATTTATTTTCTTCGGTATTCACCAAGGAGAAGGATATTGAATTATGTGAGGTAAGGGAAACGAGTAGAGTAGTTATGGATACTATGAGTTTCAAAGTAAAAGAAGTACTGACACTGTTGAAAAATATAAAAGTGGATAAGTCTCCAGGTCCTGACAGGATATTCCCTAGGACATTGAGGGAAGTTAGTGTAGAAATAGCCGGGGCTATGACAGAAATATTTCAAATGTCATTAGAAACGGGAATAGTCCCCGAGGATTGGCGCAATGCACATGTTGTTCCATTGTTTAAAAAGGGTTCTAAGAGTAAACCTAGCAATTATAGACCTGTTAGTTTGACTTCAGTGGTGGGCAAATTAATGGAAAAGATACTTAGAGATAATATATATAAGCATCTGGATAAACAGGGTCTGATTAGGAACAGTCAACATGGATTTGTGCCTGGAAGGTCATGTTTGACTAATCATCTTGAATTTTTTGAAGAGGTTACTAGGGAAATTGACGAGGGTAAAGCAGTGAATGTTGTCTATATGGACTTTAGTAAGGCCTTTGACAAGGTTCCTCATGGAAGGTTGGTTAAGAAGGTTAAACTGTTGGGTATAAATGCAGGAATAGCAAGATGGATTCAGCAGTGGCTGAATGGGAGAAGAATGGGTAATGGTGGATGGCTGTTTGTCGGGTTGGAGGCAGGTGACTAATGGGGTGCCTCAGGGATCTGTGTTGGGTCCTTTGTTGTTTGTCATGTACATCAATGATCTGGATGAAGGGGTGGTAAATTGGATTAGTAAGTATGCAGATGATACCAAGATAGGGGGTGTTGTGGATAATGAAGAGGATTTCCAAAGTCTACAGTATGATTTAGGCATTTGGAAAAATGGGCTGAAAGATGGCAGATGGAGTTTAATGCTGATAAATGTGAGGTGTTACACCTTGGCAGGACAGATCAAAATAGGACGTACATGATAAATGGTAGGGAATTGAAGAATACAGTTGAACAGAGGGATCTGAGAATAACCGTGCATAGTTCCTTGAAGGTGGAATCTCATATAGATAGGGTGGTAAAGAAAGCTTTTGGTATGCTAGCCTTTATAAATCAGAGCATTGAGTATAGAAGCTGGGATGTAATGTTAAAATGGTACAAGGCATTGGTGAGACCAAATCTGGAGTATGGTGTACCATTTTGGTCGCCCAATTATAGGAAGGATGTCAACAAAATAGAGAGAGTACAGAGGAGATTTACTAGAATGTTGCCTGGGTTTCAACATCTAAGTTACAGAGATAGGTTGAATAAGTTAGGTCTTTATTCTCTGGAGCGCAGAAGGTTAAGGGGGGACTTGATAGAGGTCTTTAAAATGATGAGAGGGATAGACAGAGTTGATGTGATCAAGCTTTTCCCTTTGAGAATAGGGAAGATTCAAACAAGAGGACATGACTTCAGAATTAAGGGACAGAAGTTTAGGGGTAACATGAGGGGGAACTTCTTTACTCAGAGAGTGGTAGCGGTGTGGAATGAGCTTCCAGTGGAAGTGGTGGCGGCAGGTTCGTTGGTATCATTTAAAAATAAATTGGATAGGCATATGGATGAGAAGGGAATGGAGGGTTATGGTATGAGTGCAGGCAGGTGGGACTAAGGGAAAAAAGTTGTTCGACACGGACTTGTAGGGCCGAGATGGCCTGTTTCCGTGCTGTAATTGTTATATGGTTATATGGTTATATGGTTATATGGTTATATCCTTCTAAATTCCAGTGAATACAAGTCCAGTTGCCCCATTCTTTCATCATATGTCAGTCCAGCCATCCCGGGAATTAACCTCGTGAACCTACGCTGCACTCCCTCAATAGCAAGAATGTTCTTCCTCAAATTAGGAGACCAAAATTGCACACAATACTCCAGGTGCAGTCTCACCAGGGCCATGTACAAATGCAGTCGGACTTCCTTGCTCCTAAACTCAAATCCTCTTGCAATGAAGGCCAACATGCCATTAGCTTTCTTCACTGCCTGCTGTACCTGCATGCTTACTTTCAGTGACTGGTGTACAAGGACATCCAGGTCTCGTTGCACCTCCCCTTTTCCTAATCTGACATAATTCATATAATAATCTGCCCTCCTGTTCTTGCCAGTGGATAACCACACATTTATCCACATTATATTGCATCTACCCACTCACCCAACCTATCCAAGTCACCCTGCAGCCTCAGAGCATCCTCATCGCAACTCACGCTGTCACCCTGCTTTATGTCATCCGCAAACTTGGAGATGTCACATTTAATTCCCTCATCTAAGTCTGACAGGTTAATGAAAATACAATTGTCTAGCACATGCAGTTCTCTGCCATGTCAATAGGTGCCAGTCAATATACTTTACACTCAGTAATAATTCATAAGTTGGGATGGCAGCAGAAGGCCAATGCTCTTTCTTTATGTTGTAATGTTATTCAAAAACAAAAAAAGTGGAGAATTTCATATTTAGAAATAATTTGATTACAGTAATAGACCCTTTCAGTCGTACAGCTTTTAATATTCAAATGGGTGTGTACCATTTGACATGTTTGAGGATGATCGGCATAAACTAAGCTTTTATTTAAAATAACTGCACTTACCAGACATCAGACATTCAATAAATGAGTTTGGTATTATAACTGCGCATGCCCAGGTCATGGGTCATTCGGGATAAATAGCCTCGCCAGCTGAGCTACTGTGTGTGTACAGACCCGCGTTTCATATGTATTTTCCAGTTTTGCTTCTTTGAGGTAAGAAAATACTGCTTTCAAAACTATTAACTAGGTGTATTTATGGTTATTTTGTACAAAACTACGCTGATTTTGGTGGTTTTAATAATAATAATAATACATTTTATTTATGGGCGCCTTTCAAGACTCTCAAGGACACCTTACAAAATTTAGTAAACAGAATACAAAACATGTAAGCCGAATGAAACAAAACTAAAAATAACGACAAAAAAATAAAAAATAAATAGTAAAGACATCAACAATACACAATTCAAAGACACAATTCAAAGACACAATTCAAAGAGAGAGCAGTGGCAGCTAATCGCACCAGCGTTCACTCTCCCTTCCGGCAGCCATCCTGGAAACGGAACAATAAGGATCTTTAACATAGAAACATCCCCCCACAATGGTTACCATTATGGGGGAAGGCACAATGACCAGTCCCCATCCCCAGTTCACCCATAGTCGGGCCAATTGAGGCCTCCACAGTTGCCTCTACGGAGGCCCGATGTTCCAGGCCGTTCTCACCGGGAGATGGTGCTCCGGCGTCGGGAGAGTCCTCTCAGCGACTAGGGACACCTGGAACGGCCGCTTCCTTACCAGAGACCGCGGCTTCCGAAGCCGACAAGGCCGCGACGGTTGGAGCTCCACCACTGGCGATCTCATCGAGAGATCCCAGGCTCCAGATGTTGAAGTCAGCGCCGCCGCCCGCAGCTGCCCGCTCCGCAGACCCGCAGCTCCGCAATGTTTTTATCGGCGGTCTTCAGCTCACCGGAGCTCCAGCGCGGCGACCCAGGCAAGGCATCGCCCGCTCCGCTCCGTGATAGCGCTCCAGCGCTGTGCCGCCGCCGAAGCCGAGGTGCTGGGTGGTCCCCTCGGGAAAACGCCGCTCCAGGCCCGCTGGTAGGCCGCGAGGACGGGTCGCGAGGACGGGTCGACGGTGCAGCCCGGAGAAAAGCTGCCTCTCCGACCAGGTAGGGACCTAGAAAGTAGTTTCCCCCTTCCCCCCCCCCCTCCCCCCACATAAAAAAGTCTAGACCTCCTAAAAACAAACACTGAAACTCACTAAAAATTAAAGAAAAGAGTGAAAAAGACGGACAGCTGCTAGCTAGCAGCCGTGCCCCAAGATGGCACCCCCTTCCTTTATTACTTTATGCTTCAATGAGTGAGCGAGCGTAACGATGAATAACGTATAATTGACAGTTATTTGGTGCAGCTTTTTAAGTTGTTTCTCCCCAGTGGGTAAGAAAGCAGCCAGTAAAGACTTCAAAAGTAATCCCAAAAGTAGTGGCATTTAAGATAAGAGTATGTTGGCAATCCCATTCAGTGCTGTTGCCATTTCCCCATGTAATCTAGCCTGACCAGGTTTATGCTTTTGCAGAATAGTCTCTTTGTCAGTGGTTTTTTTCTGTTCAGTAGCAGCCTTTAGATTTGTGGTATTGTATTAGGTGTAGTGGATTGCTTCGAGGGAAATTGACCATGGTGTCGAACCTGCATTTTTGGTAGATGCCTGAGAAATTGGGAAAACAAATGGTAAGCTGATATCACAATTAGCCCAAAGGTAAGTGCAGTTATTTTAAAGAAAAGCTTAGTTTATGCCTATCATCCTCAAACATGTCATTATCGTGGAAAGGTTATTGTCACCTTTCCTTCGAGAGGTGAGATTCAGCATACTGCATAATCCCTTTCTAAACTGGACCTTATCCAAGTCAAATATTTATCTTCTCAGCAGAGATCACTGCAGACATTGGCTAGGAACAATTAAATGAAACTGATGGACTGGTAGGAGGATATTCCACCTTTCGCTTTCTTTCTTGGTTTTGTTTTTCCCAAAGTTAAAACTATTGCTTTCAGCTGCTGTGGATTGCTGCCTTAGATTAAATATATTTTTACACATAAATTATGAATAAAGATAAGAAAAATTTCAAACACAAGTAATATTTTCTCATTCCAGTAGCAAACACATTAAGGATTAAATGAAAATAATAAATTCTTTAACTTTTTGAATATCTCATAATTGCAGATTAATGAACTGAACTCGAACTGGGATTGTGTAAATTGAGTGTGAACAGCAGAAGAAGTAAGGAAGCTATTGAGTTGACAGAATTCTAGATTAAATCCTTGGTAGAATAGTTAACCATTTATACACAGTTTATACAGCCCTGCGTTCGCATTTGTTTAATCCCGAATGACCTTTGACAAATTCCATGATTCCTTCTGTTTAATGAGATAATGAACTTGCTTATTACAATAACACTGAAATGAAAATGAAAATCTGAGAAATAAACCAGTTATATAATCAGCTGAAGCTGAAGTATGTACAGGTCGTCCTGAAGTTGCAGCAGGATTCTGTTCCTATGTACTGTTGTAAACTAACACTTCACAAATTGGAAATGCAGGCACAAAACAAAGTCCCACATGGCAAAAAATGCCTGGAGAAGCCAGCAAACCCCAACTGCCCATCTCGCAAACGCTCGTTGATATGTGCAGGCGATACACATCAGGTGTTCATAAACTGGGGAGGGCTTTAAGATTAAATCTGTTTTAATAATGTCCAAAAAAGAAAAACAGTTGACTTTAATCATATCTTCAATAATCCTATGTCAATGATCTTTTTAAGATTTGAAAATTGTGAGTGATGTTCATAAAAAAGTGTTAGGTTTTGGTTGATCAAATTTTGAGGACTGTAAGAAATAAATGTGAATAATGAACATATTATGAATATATATTTCATTGAGAAAGTTCTATAAAAATCATCACTGTAGACTTAAGGATATGATATAGCATGGGAGAGCAAAGTTAATTTTTTGGTCAGATATAAAGTTATTGAATGGTGGGGAATGGTGAGCTGAATGGCAATACTCTTTCTTTATATGTTGTGATGTTACTCAAATGGAAAGAACAGTAAAGAATTTCATTAAAAATGTTTTTTAATTATAATAATAATCCCATTCTATTAGTGTTGTTATTCATATTCAAGTGGACGTGTATCTATCTAAATAAGTGGGAATTTGAAATAAAATCAGAAAATGCTGGAATTTATTATAGGTCAGGCAGCATCTGTGGGAAGAGTAGAAAATTAACATTTCAGGTTAATGCTCCTTCATCAATATTGGGAAGGCAACAATAGTGGCTTGTTAAACTTCCGGGTGGGTGGGAGAGGGGGTTAGTGACTGAATAAAACCAGAGTAACCACGAGGATAAGAGCAAAACAAGGTTATCTGGTCAATGAGTCAATGGGAGCAGTGAGAGAGTCAAAACACAGACACAAGAACGTTGACAAAATAATATGTGAATTGCAAAATGCAGAGCAGGAAGACATACTCAGCAGGTTGGCCTCTACTACCAGAGATGGGGGAAAAAACAAGCTTCCCAGAAGGTAGTGCCAGGGTTGGGAGGGGTGTGGAGTGGAAGCAGATGTGATATTGATGTTAAAGATCACTTATGCAGGCACATGAACATGCAGTTAATGGAGGAATATGATCCATATCCTTCGAAGGGCCTGTTCCAGTCCTATGATCTCTGTTCTAAACTGAGTCAACATCATGGATAGACTGTTGATACAGACAAAAATAAAATTACCTTGAGTTGTAGAATTCAACATTAAGTCCAGAAGTCGGCAACATGTCGCAGCAAAGACCATTTCAGACCCTAGATGTTAAAAATTGTCCAGTAATGCCCTGGTTGCACAAGCTGGACAAAACCAATCTGGCTAATTACCACCCAGTCAGTTTACTCTTTATCATCAGCAATGTGATAGAAAATGTTGTCAGTCAATCACGTTCAATCAATTAAAAAAAATGAAACCAGCCGACATTTTGGGCCCCATATTTGAGGAGGGATGTGCTGGCGCTGGAGAGTGTCCAGAGGAGGTTGACGAGAATGATCCCAGGAGTGGGTTAACATATGATGAGCATTCCACAAGTAGGAGAGTCCAGGACCCGAGGTCATAGCCTCAGAATAAAAGGGCGTTCGTTTAGGAAGGAAATTAGGAAATCCTTTAGATGAATCTGTGAATTTCATTGCCACAGAAGGTTGTGGAGGCCACGTCAATGGATATTTTTAAGGTAGAGGTAGATAGATTCTTGATTAGTATGGGTGTTAAGGGTTATGGGGAGAAGGCATGAGAATGGGGTTGAGGGGGAGAATTAGATCAGGCATGATTGAATGGCGGAGTAGACCTGATGGGTCGAATGGTCTAATTCTGCTCCATTCACAGATGTACATGAACTTATTTTCTTGCCAATAACTGGATGCGTAGTTTGAAATTCACCAGCCTCCCTTGGCTCCATACCTCATCATAGTCCTGGACCAAACATGGATAAAAGAGCTGAATTGTAGAGGTGAGCTGACAAAACTGCCATTGACATCAAGGCAGCATTTGACTATGTGCGGCATCAATTATTACTGGTAAAACTGAAAACAAAGGGAATCAAGGGGAAAACATTCCATTGGTTGAATACATATATTGCACAAAGGAAGATATTTGGAGATCAATCATCCCAGTCCCAAGGAATCATTGTAGGAGTTCCTCAGGGCAATGTTATAGGCCCAACTATTCTCAGCTACTTCTCCAAAGGCTGTCCTTCCATGATAAGGTCAGAAGAGGGGATATTTGCTTATGATTGCATAACAGATAATTGCATTGGCAATGGATATTCATTATTGATTGCATAATTTTCAATTTAATTTGGAATATTTGCAAGTGATTGCACAGTATTTAATTTAATTTGCAATTCCTCTGCAAATTAAGCAGCCCTTTTTTTATACAGCAAGGTCTAAGCAACGTTCAGCCATGAGTTGATAAATGGCATGAATATGTGTGTCATGAAAGTGCCAGGCAATGACCATGTCCAATGTGGGAGAGTCCAATCTTTTCAAATATGTAATTAAAAAAAAATATATATATATTTTAAAAACTTTAAAATTTTTATTGCCTTCCATCACAGTGAGGAATGTGGAATCCACCGTGGTGGATGTTTATGTTAACTTATATGTGGTTGTGTGTCGTGTTGCTTTTTCACTTAGTATGGCTGTATGGTAACTCAAATTTCACTGTACCTTAATTAGTACATGTGGCAATCAACTGACCTTGAAACCTTATCAATGTCAAGCATTTAATTATCAAAATCTTGGAGTTAACATTGACTACAAACTAAGCTACACATGCCACATAAATACAGTGGGTACAAGAACAGGTAGAGGCTAGATATCCTACCTGTCAGTAATCTCTTGACATCCCATAGACTTTGCATCTTAGGACACCATCAACCAGCATAAACATGTGTTTCTTGCACCACTGTCATACAACGGCTGCAATGCATACAAACAACATAGCAGATGATCACCCCAGCATCTCAAACACCTGACCTTATCATCAAGGCAAACAAAGGCATCGGGGTTGTAAGAACACCATTACAGGTTGTCCTTTAAGTTGTGCACCATCTTAGAATTATAGACATTAAGACATACAGCATACAAATGCGGCCCTAGGTCCAACATGCACATGCCGATCAAGATAGCCCAACTATGCTAGTTCCACCTGCCCATGTTTGGCCCATAATCCTCTAAACCTTTCTTATCCATGTACCTGTCCAACTGTTTTAAATGTTATTTTAAATGTGATTTCCAAGTCTAGATATGGAAATATATCACCAGTCTTCTTCACTGCCAAGTCCAGATCCTTTCCATCAGTTCATCTAACAGCTTCATCTAACAGCAAGATGGCGCCTGCCTGCGGCGACTTTTGCGGAGCTCCGGAAAATAAAAGGCTCAACTACAACTTCCAACAACTTACCTGGATCAGAAAAACGGCAGAAATCGGTGCCGTTTCGGACAAGCTGATTGAGATCCTCAAGGCTCTCGCAATTTCGCGAGCTCCCGCAGCTGCGGGAATCCAGGACTTTAAACTTTCCCACACTGGCTGTGGAACTCCCGACCCGACTGCGGATCACAGGTACTGTACCTTGAAACCCCGGGATGACCCCCAGAGCCGACGGGCTGGATCTCCCAGCAACAACGGAGCTGCAGTTGCCGACTTTGAGGGAACCCCTGTTCGTTATGGAGCTGGAGCTGCCGTCTGTGAGGGAATCCCCGTTCCAGCGCAGGTCCGCAGAAACAGCAGGTACAGCAAACACAGTACCTGGAAACAAAGGGGAAGCCTCCATTGTGTCCGGAAACGTGGCCGTCGGGCAGGACTTCAGGTCAGAATGAAGCGCAGGGGCCTCCGGCCCCCTCTCCCTACTATCCTACTGGCTAATGAACAGTCCCTTGAAAACAAAGTGGAGGACTTAAGGGCAAGGCTGCTTTATCAAAGGGAGCTGAGGGAATGCTCTGTGTTCTGTTTCACAGAGACATGGCTCACCCCCAGCTCCCCAGACTCAGCGGTCCAGCCTGAAGGGTTCTCCATCCACCGCATGGACCGTACCCTGGCATCTGGGAAAGGGAGAGGAGGGGGCGTCTGCCTCATGGTCAACTCTGCGTGGTGTTCCGACGTGGCAGTCCTGTCCAACTCATGCTCTCCACACCTCGAACATCTGGCGGTGAAGTGCCGTCCCTTCTACCTCCCGAGAGAATTCACCTCCGTTATCCTGACCGCGGTCTACATCCCACCCCAGGCAGACGTCCGTCTGGCACTGGAGGAGCTGCAGGCCGTGGTCAACAAACACCAGACGTCTTACCCCGAGGCATTTACCACCATTGCTGGGGACTTCAATAAGGCGAACCTCAAGAAATCACTCCCCAACTTCCACCAACATGTCTCCTGCTGCACCAGAGGACCAAACACCCTCGACCACTGCTACACCACCATCAAGAATGCCTATCGTTCTATCCCTCGCCCTCACTTCGGTAAATCCGACCATACCGCGGTGCTGCTTCTTCCTGCCTACAAGCAGCAATTAAAGAGCGCACCCCCAGAAGTGAGGACAGCACAGAGCTGGTCGGGGGGGGCAGAAGAACAACTCCAGGACTGTTTGGAGTCTGTAGACTGGGCAATGTTCAAGGACTCGGCAACGGACTTGAACGAATACGCCACAGTCGTTACAGACTTCATAAAGAAATGTGTGGAGGACTGCATCCCTACAAAAACCTTCCGAGTGTTTCCCAATCAGAAACCTTGGATGAACTTTGAGATCCGCACTCTCCTGAAGTCCAGACACAGGGCATTCACCTCCGATGATACAGTGGCCTACATGAAGACCAGATACGACCTTGGTAAGGCCATCAGAAAGGCCAAAAGGGACTTCTGCTCCAAACTGGAGGACGAGACAGATGTTCGGCAGCTGTGGCAGGGTCTGAATGCAATCACCTCCTACAAGGCAAAACCAGGAGGCAGCTCGAATGCCGGTGTAACATCACTCCCTGACGAGCTCAATGCATTTTACGCACGCTTTGACAGGGAGAATACTGATGTGCCTTCCCGATCCCCCATTCGCTGCGATGGCATTTCAGTCTCAGTCACAGAGGCCGATGTCAGGAAATCCTTCAGAGGGGTGAACCCCCGAAAAGCACCTGGTCCTGATGGTATACCCGGCCGTGTTCTAAAAACCTGTGCGGACCAACTGGCGGGAGTTTTTACGGACATTTTCAATCTCTCACTTCTGAGGTCTGAGGTCCCCACCTGCTTTAAAAGGGCATCAATTATACCGGTGCCCAAGAAGAGTAAGGTGACATGCCTCAATGACTATCGACCAGTGGCACTAACGGCGGTGGTGATGAAGTGCTTTGAGAGGTTGATCATGGAGCAAATCAACTCCTACATCGACAAAAACCTGGACCCACTGCAGTTCGCGTACCGCCACAACAGATCAACGGTGGATGCGATCTCGCTGGCCCTCCACTCCGCACTGGACCACTTGGACAACAAAAACTCATATGTCAGGCTGTTATTCATTGATTACAGCTCGGCATTTAACACAATCATCCCCTCCAAACTGGTTACCAAACTCGCAGAACTGGGTCTCTGCGCATCCCTCTGCAACTGGATCCTCGACTTCCTCGTCCACAGACCACAGTCTGTTCGTATTGGTGGAAATGTGTCAGCCTCAATAACAATCAGCACGGGAGCACCTCAAGGCTGCGTGCTCAGCCCCCTGCTGTACTCACTCTATACCCATGACTGCGTAGCGAACCACAGTGCGAACTCCATCATCAAGTTCGCTGACGACACCACTATTGTGGGGCGTATCACTGATGGGGATGAGTCAGAGTACAGAAGAGAGATCGAGCAACTGTCCATATGGTGCCAGCGCAATAACCTGGCCCTCAACACCAGCAAAACCAAGGAACTGATTGTGGACTTTGGAAGGAGTAGGAGGGGGACCCACAGCCCCATTTATATCAACGGGTCGATGGTTGAAAGGGTCAAGAGCTTCAAATTCCTGGGCGTGCACATCTCTGAAGATCTTTCCTGGTCCGAGAACACTAATGCAATCATCAAAAAAGCACATCAGCGCCTCTACTTCCTGAGAAGATTACGGAGAGTCGGATTGTCAAGGAAGACTCTCTCTAATTTCTACAGGTGCACAGTCGAGAGCATGCTGACCGGTTGCATCATGGCTTGGTTCGGCAATTTGAGCGCCCTGGAAAGGAAAAGACTACAAAAAGTAGTAAACACTGCCCAGTCCATCATCGGCTCTGACCTTCCTTCCATCGAGGGGATCTATCGCAGTCGCTGCCTCAAAAAGGCTGGCAGTATCATGAAAGACCCACACCATCCGGGCCACACACTCATCTCCCTGCTACCTTCAGGTAGAAGGTACAGGAGCCTGAAGACTGCAACAACCAGGTTCAGGAATAGTTACTTCCCCTCAGCCATCAGGCTATTAAACCTGGCTCGGACAAAACTCTGATTATTACCAACCACTTTCTGTTATTTGCACTATCAGTTTATTTATTCATGTGTGTATATATTTATATCATGGTATATGGACACATTTATCTGTTTTGTAGTAACTGCCTACTATTTTCTGTGTGCTTAAGCAAAGCAAGAATTTCATTGTCCTATACAGGGACACATGACAATAAACTAACTTGAACTTGAACTTGAACTTGTTGGAGTACTGTCAGCTGAAGGACCGCAGCAGTTCAGGAAGGCAGCTCATCACCACCTTTACAAGAGCAGTTAGGAAGGACAATAAATGCTGGACTTGGCATCAATGCCCAAGTTCTGAAAAATGAATTAAGAAAAAGTTACACATTGTCCATCTCAAGAAAAAAAAAACATAATCCAGAACAATGACCTTTTCCTGGTGAGTCTCCTATAGTGGCTTCTAACATCCCCATTTCTATATTTGCAGTTTGGTCGTTGGAACATTTATTGTGAAAGATTTCATTTCAACAGCTAAAGTTTAATAGTGGTGATTTTAAAATATATTGTGACAGGTCTTTAACAACATTTCTGATACTTATACTTGATGATGAGGGATTCCTGCAGCAGCATGGACTAAGCCACAAGTGTAGTATTGATATGAAGGTCTGTGCATTGAATGTTCATGCAAAGCACCTGGTTTGAACTAGTAACGCTAATTTCTGTTGTCTCTTTCCATTATTGGATGCCGGTTGTCAGAAAACGCGAGGTTGAAAATCCTTCCTCCTGCACAGTCAGGTAGTGCCCGCTCAAGAAAAGCGGGGTGGCACAATGACACAGTACATAAAGCTGTTGCGTCACAATTCCAAGGACCATGTTTGATTTGGTTCTGTGTGTAGTGTTTGCATGTTCTCCCTATGATATTGTGAATTTCTGTTTGGTGCTGTCTTTTCTTCCCTCATCACAAAGTGCTGTTAGGATAGTTGGTGACAGTAAATAAGCCTTAAAGTAGGTAAATGGCAAAATAATCAGAAATGAAGTTGGTGGGTTAGAGAGGGGGAGACCACAAGAGAGTGAGAGGCAGAGAGAAAGAAAATAAGTTGTACATCTGCAGGGGGGATGCAAAGTGGTTATTGGACTGATGGAACAACTCTGGGAACTGGCATTGAACTGAATGTTCTCCTTAAGAAGAAACAAGGAACTGCTGATGCTCGTTCACAAATAAAACACAAAGTATTGGAGTAACCCAAGGGGTTAGGCAGCATCACTGGTTAAAATGGATAGGTGAAAGGTCCCAATCCAAAACGTCAGAGTCTTCTTCAGAGTCTGAAGAACGATCCTGACCCAAAACGTCACCTATCCATGTTCTCCAGTGTTGCCGCCTCACCCGCTGAGTTACTCCAGCATGTTATGTCTATTTTTGGTTTCCTTAAGTGTGACATTAAGTACAAATTTAAGGTTTTGTATCCAAATCTTACCACTCAACAAAAAGAAATCCACAGCTTTGAAAAGTCAACAAATGCTTAATTAATTGCTGTTCTTGTATGAATATCAAGGAAAAATAGAATTCTGTTGAATTTCTTCAGTTGTTTAAACACTAGGTGGCAGACAACAACCATCAGACACTTTTCCGTTGAGCTGTATTTAGTGACAACACAGCCTGCGACAGTGGAGCCGATTTGATGTTTTGTTCAGTCAAGCAAACTCAATAAATATGCAACACATGCATTCTTGTGCATTCCTTAATAACTAATGAAGTCCATTTGCAGACTGTGCCAGTCGATTCATGAGGCACACACAAGTCAGAACAAGGTGGGTCATCTTTATACGTAAGTTCCTCGAAGACTGTCTGTCAGCAACTTTCTACACGATTGCCACATCAAGCATAATCCATAAAGCACACAACATAATCCATAAAGAAATAAATGCATTAGTGCAATTATTGTTCACAACCAATAAGATATACTAGTCTTTTCCTTTTGACTTCAAAGAAACAGTAAAACTGAATTAACATATTTGCAAACATGACTAATTTTAGAAGTTTAACTGATTCATTGTCTGGCATTCTTTCTGTGATCTCAATATTGCTTGTGTCACCTGTATTGATTGTTGATTCATCAGACTATTGACTCATCATGACTCCCATCAGCAATATCACAGTCTTCCATCTCACTCGAGACAGTTTCTTCCATACTGCATTTGTTGAATGTGAACTGTAGCTGAATTTCTTGTTAGATTTTATGCATTCTGCACTAATGTATGCTTAAATAAAATATAACCACAATTCAGGAC
This sequence comes from Amblyraja radiata, assembly GCF_010909765.2. Taxonomy (NCBI): domain Eukaryota; kingdom Metazoa; phylum Chordata; class Chondrichthyes; order Rajiformes; family Rajidae; genus Amblyraja; species Amblyraja radiata. Next base: position 75,730,819 of record NC_045959.1, on the reverse strand, counting down.
TAAGTGGTTGATCAATGATTCTTTATAGCGCTATTAATCTAGCATGGGAAATAACACATTTTGGTCACAGATATTTCTAATGCAAAAAAAAAGAAAACTGTTTAGAATGCTGATATTGATCCTTGTAGGTCTGAGTCAAAATAAAAATTAGCTTGGTTGATATGCTGCGGAATTCTTAGCTTGAGGAACTAATGTTAACTATTTTGTGAAAATGGAAAGGTCACGATTGCCTTATTAAAAACTGATTGTGATATTAGTCTTCAGCTTTTTCAGGCTCATTTTCAAAATTCAGAACAGATGCTCATGGTATGTTAGCCTTTATCCCAAGACATCTGGAACACATATTTAAGGAAGTAACATTTTGATTGTACTGAATAATGTAGTCATGCATCACCAAACAGGCCCTTTGGCCCATTGAATCAATGGCAACCATCAAGTAACTACTTACATTAATCTCATTTTATTGTCCCCACATTCCCATCATCTCCCCTCATACACATATTTTGCAATGGTCAATTAACCTAAATGTCTTTGAGTTGTGGGACACTGGAGCACCTGAGTGACACCCAGTCACAGGGTGCAAACTCCACACATTTCTCTGAAGTTCAGATCTGAACTGAGTGTGTTAGAGCTGTGAGAAAGTAGCTCTACTAGCTTTGCACAGATTAAAATCTGGACAACACTGCTCATTTTCAAGCTGCAGGGAATATATGTTAGAGCAGTTGAGTCTGAAGCTAAAGAGGTGCAGGATTTGTGTTTGTGGATATAGTCCATGCATATTTAATGAAGAAAATATCACACAAACTTAACTGCACATGTAATTTTCAAAAACATACACACAAAAATGTTGCATTGAACATTTTATTGAGCATCTAATGTCAGATAACCCACAACCCATCCACCTAGTTTTCTTCTCCCTTTGTTCACCTCTCCAGTTTCACCTCCTGGTTCCATCTGCCGCTCATCATCTCCCCAACTTGTTCCACCTGTCACCTACCAGCCCCTGTGTCACCCCCATCTCCCACCAGGTTCTATCTACACATTATTATTAACCCATTGTCACATTGATCTATCAGTTCCCATCCTCGTCCTACTAATAATCCCTTGTACTTCTATATACTGGCAAGCTTTCCTCTTTTCTCACTGTCCTCAGGCAGTGTTTTTGACCTGAAACGGTGACTTACCAGATTTCTCTTTTTTTTAAATTTCAGATCCCAGAATCTGCAATCTGTTTTGCCTTCATTAAACAAAGTTTGAATAGCCAGAATTGTGGATCAATATACTGACCTGGAATTAGGATTTGATTACAGACAGAAAACAAAAGTAGGAATAAATGCTTTGGAAGGCCCTGGCAAATATGGTGCTGCAAGGATTGGTGCAGGGGTCCCCACTGTTCCCAATCTATTTTTATGATTTGGATCAGGGGATAAAGTGCAAAATATCCCAAATTACAAATGATATAAAGCAAGTTGGCAATGTAGGTTGGCAAGAGTATACAAAGACTTCAGGGTGATATAGACAAATAAAGTGAATGGGCCAGGGTGTGGCAGATGGACTATGAGCATTCATTGTCCATCCTTAAATGCTGCTGAGAAGATGATGGTGAGCTGTTTGCGTGTAGTCCTTCATGTGTGCTCCTTAAATAGAATGTTTCTAATTACAAAATTATACACCTTGCCTTGAAGTCTCAAGGCATTAGTTTATATTTGATTTGTCATTTCTCTTATTTTATTAGCACCTTGATTGGATGACCTTTCCAGTTTCTGTACTTAAGGAAATACATGTTTTGACATATGTGAGTAAATTTTGATTAATTGCAAACATGGACAAGATATAGATTAAAGGGGCAGCATGGTGGCGCAGCGGTAGAGTTGCTGCTTTACAGCGCCAGAGACCGGGGTTCTATCTTGACTGGGTGCTGTCTGTCTGGAGTTTGTACCTTCTCCCTGTCATCGCGTGGGTTTTCTCTAGGTGCTCCGGTTTCCTCCCATATTCCAAAGATGCGCAGGCTTGTAGATTTATTAGCTTCTATAAGTTGCCCCTAGGGTGTAGGATAGAACTAGTGCATGGGTGAACGTTGGTCGGCGTGGGCTTCATAAGCTGAAGGGCCTTTTTCCATGCTGTATCTCTAAACTAAACTAGGGAAATGGAGGTGAGGAATAGCTCAACAGCATTGCAACTGAATGATAGAACAGATTCGAGGTGCTGAATGGCATACTCTTGTTCTCATATACTTAAGTTCCAAAGCTCTGACACAATTCATGTGAAAACTCCTTTGAAGGCAAAGAGAAAACGTTATGGTTTGAATTTTCTTCGGCATTTTCTTCAAAAAGGCTATGTGTTACTTCAATGCAAAGGGCTGACCTTGCATGATGCAAGCACTTTATTGATGTTGCAATGTCAGTGCGTTGCTAAATGGGTTATCTGCTGAAATGGTAATGTAGGTGCCCTGTATATTGAAGTGCAGCCTCAACTTAACACTTTCATACAGAGTTAAATGTTCTCCCTGAGACATCCTAACAACTAGACAGGAATGTTTTCTTTCTAAAAGCAGCAGACATTGGAAGTCAGAAAGTGCTGCAAATACGCAACAAATCAGGCAGATGTGTGGAGAAAGAAACAGAGTTAACACTTCATGTTGATGTGATGTTTATGTTGTTTTATTGACTTGTTTTTTGGTTTTGTTTCTTTGCTGTCTTTGCCTCCAAATATTCAGTCAAAGTGAGCACTGGCATACATTTTAAATCTCAGTTTGAGTCCAGCTGGACTTAAAGCATTGGGTTAAACCACATTGAAATATAACTGAAAAGAGAACTAATCAAGTAAAAATGTCAATGCTTGGGTTGGTTATCTCTTCCACATTTCATAGAAAACAGAAGCGGAAAGACACAAAATATAGAATCATTGATTATTTCTAAAAAATAATATATTTCTGCTTCCTCCTTCATTAGATAGGATCACAGACCCGACTGGGGTCATTGGTGAAGTAATCATCCTCTCACAATGTAGTTTTCTTAATTAAGTACTGCTGTATTCTCTCTTTATTGCCAAAATCTGCAGTCCTCATGTTCACTTGTGACTAACTTGCTGAATAACTAGCCAGCCTTTTCCTGGATCCACTGTAAAATACAGTTCAAGGAGATCAACTGGAACACAGTAATTAATATTCCCTCTCAGTAGAAGTAAAAAATATTAGTGGAGTGGATTCAATCCACAAAAACTAAAATCAAACAATGTGGCATGCATATTCTTACAAGCCAACAGATTTGAGAAGTACGCTTGGACTAATTGGTGGCATTATCAAATTAAGTAACCTGCAATTCAAAATAAAGTTATAATTTTTGCATCTAATCCAAAAATTGATGCAATAAATAAAATGTTTGGGTAGGTTTAGTGTCGTGGAGTACATATCTATCTATCTATCTATCTATCTATCTATCTATCTATCTATCTATCTATCTATCTATCTATCTATCTATCTATCTATCTATCTATCTATCTATCTTTATATAAAAGTCTGTGGCTGCCGCCTGCCGTCCGTCCATCCGGCTGCCGGTTGCCTTTCTTCCTTTTGATTCGTTCCATCGTGTGATGTCACAATGCCCAATGTTCACATATGTCCAATCGGAATGGATCCATTTACATATGCCTTTGCAGGAGCCCCAGCCCATGGTGAACGTTCCATTGTGTGATGTCACAATGCCCAATGCTCAAAGACATTCTTGCCATAGAGGGAGTACAGAGAAGGTTCACCAGACTGATTCCTGAGATGTCAGGACTTTCATATGAAGAAAGACTGGATAGACTCGGCTTGTACTCGCTAGATTTTAGAAGATTGAGGGGGGATCTTATAGAAACCGATGTTGGGGAAGTCCAGAACAAGGGGTCACAGTTTAAGGATAAGGGGGAAATCTTCTAGGACCGAGATGAGAAAAACATTTTACACACAGAGAGTGGTGAATCTCTGGAATTCACTGCCACAGAAGGTCGTTGAGGCCTGTTCATTGGCTATATTTAAGAGGGAGTTAGATGTGGCCCTTGTGGCTAAAGGGATCAGGGGGTGTGGAGAGAAGGCAGGTACAGGATACTGAGTTGGATGATCAGCCATGATCATATTGACTGGAGGTGCAGGCTCGAAGGGCCGAATGGCCTACTCCTGCACCTAATTTCTATGTTTCTAAGTTTCCCTCTTCCCACCCCTCTCCCTCTCCCACCCATCCCTCTCTCCCCCACCCCCCTTCCCTCTCTACCCCACCCTTCCCTCTCTCCCCGCCCCCTTCCCCTCTGTCCCTCTTTCATCACTCCCCCTACCCCTCTCCTCCTCCCTCACAACTCTTCCCCTTCTCTCCCCCTTCCCCTCCACTCTCCCTCCCCACTCTTTCCCCTCTCTCCCCCACCCCTCTCCCCATCCCTCCCTCCCTCCTCCCCTCCCTCCCCATCCCCCCTCCCCCACATCTCTCTCCCCATCTCTCACCCCCTACCCCGCTCTCCTTTCCCTCCCAAATCTGTTCCGTTTCCTCCTCCTCCTCTCCCCTCCCTCCCCTCTTCTCACCCCCCCCTCCCCCCACTATCCACTCTGATTACATTTCGTCATGTTTATGTACACATTTTTAATCAAATCCTTCTTCCCCCCCCCCCCCAATATATCCAAAAAAAAACTGGCTTCTCACCCATAGAAGCAGCCCCAGCCCCTGGTGAACATTCCATCGTGTGATGTCACAATGCCCAATGTTCACATATGTCCAATTGGAATGGATCCATTTACATATGCCTTTGCAGGAGCCCCAGCCCATGGTGAACGTTCCATTGTGTGATGTCACAATGCCCAATGTTCACATATGTCCAATCGGAATGGATTCATTTACATATGCCTTTGCAGGAGCACCAGCACCTGGTGAACGTTCCATCGTGTGATGTCACAATGCCCAATGCTCAAAGACATTGTTGCCATAGAGGGAGTACAGAGAAGGTTCACCAGACTGATTCCTGGGATGTCAGGACTTTCATATGAAGAAAGACTGGATAGACTCGGCTTGTACTCGCTAGAATTTAGAAGATTGAGGGGGGATCTTATAGAAACGTACAAAATTCTTAAGGGGTTGGACAGGCTAGATGCAGGAAGATTGTTCCCGATGTTGGGGAAGTCCAGAACAAGACGTCACAGTTTAAGGATAAGGGGGAAGTCTTTTAGGACCGAGATGAGAAAAACATTTTTCACACAGAGAGTGGTGAATCTCTGGATTTCTCTGCCACAGTAGGTAGTTGAGGCCAGTTCATTGGCTATATTTAAGAGGGAGTTAGATGTGGCCCCTGTGGCTAAAGGGATCAGGGGGTATGGAGAGAAGGCAGGTACAGGATACTGAGTTGGATGATCAGCCATGATCATATTGAATGGCGGTGCAGGCTCGAAGGGCCGAATGGCCTACTCCTGCACTTTATTTCTATGTTTCCCTCTTCTCACCCCTCTCCCTCTCCCACCCATCCCTCTCTCTCCCCCACCCCCCTTCACTCTCTACCCCACCTCCTTCCCTCTCTCCTCTCGCTCCCTTCCCCTACCCCTCTGTCCCTCTTCCACCACTCCCCCTACCCCTCCCTCCTCACTCTTCCACTCTCCCTCTCCCCACCCCTCTCCCCACCCCTCTCTCTCCCCCACCCCTCTCCCTCACCCTCCCTTCCCCCTCCCTCCCCTCTCTCCCTCCACCCCTCTCCCCCTCCCTCCACACTCTTCCCCCTCCCTCCCCTACCCCATCTCTCTCCTCCCCTCCCTCCCCATCCCTTTCCCCCTCCCCCACACCTCTCCCCTCCCCATCCCTCTCTCCTCCCCCTCCCCCACCCCTCTCTCCTCTCCCTCTCCTCACCCCTCTCTCCTCTCCCTCTCCTCACCCCTCTCTGTCCCTCTTCAACCACTCCCCCTTACCCCACCCCTCTCCCTCTCCCTCTCCCTCTCCTCCCCCACCCCTCACTCTCCCCCTCCCTCCCCTCTCCCCCCACCCCTTCCCCCTACCCCTCTGTCCCTCTTCCATCACTCCCCCTACCCCTCCCTCCCCACTCTTCCACTTCTCTCCCCCCCTCCCCCCCACTCTCCCTCCCCACTCTTTCCCCTCTCTCCCCCACCCCTCTCCCCCTCCCTCCCTCCTCCCCTCCCTCCCCACCCCCCCTTCACCCCCACACCTCTCTCCCCATCCACCTCTCTCACCCCCTAACCCACTCTCCTTTCCCTCCCAAATCTCTCCCGTTTCCTCCTCCTCCTCTCCCCTCCCTCCCCTCTTCTCACCCTCCCCTCTCCCCACCCCGTCTCCCTCTCCCCCCCTCCCCCCACCTGTGTGTTTGAGGGGTGGTTAGTGTGAGTGTAATGCCGCAGCCCCCCCCCCCCCGCAAACGTCGTTGGGGAAACAGACCCAACAGGTCTGCACTTGGTGTAGTTCAATTATAAAAGTGTGCACATGGGTAATATTTTCAAACAAATGATTCTGCTGCTCAGTGTCCAAGGCACAATTCTTGTATTCCCAATATGTGTTCCTGGTTGCTGAGGCTTCAGAACAAAAAACATCTATCTCTTACTAAGAATGTTAATTGCAATCAAGGAAAGGACAAACCTATTGGAATGTTTTATGCCTTGTGTTGCATGGACAATAACAACCGGAAAATAATGCTGGAGATTTTGAGGCATTTTCACTTTTGACATCAAAATGATGTTCCATTGTCCCAATTTCACCCCGTTGCAGTGAATGTTCTATTTTTCTAGGGGTTTCTTCTGGATTGAGATGGTAGTTTCTATAAATAAAATCAAACCAAGGCCTAGAGGCATAAACACTGCAATAATTTCCTTCCTTGTGTCAGACTCCAAAGAAATTGGCCTGAGGAATGATTTAAACAAATGATTTAAACAAATCAAAGAGGCATCCCACTGGGTTCCCTTTTCACGACAGGCAACCCTCAATTATACCTGAATATTCTTCATTCAGGCCTGGAAGGCATTGAGTCCCTACTGGAGTTGCTCTGTGGTTTTCTTTCCCATTTGGATTTTGCTGGCACTACATTAATGAGAGCGTCCTCTAAACCTACAAGGCCTCTTGCTGTAAGTTCGCTGACAACTACTGCATTGGATGAATTGGTGTTGGCTACAGTCAATGCCTCACAGTCACCTCCACACCTCAGGCTAGCTCACAGCTGCACCACCCATTGTGTGTGGTTGCCAATAAAGTAAAGGTCATACCACCACTACTGCCCAGTGAATTGGAACAGTCGACAGGTATTAACTGCTTAACCTAGAAGGGTTAACTGACGTAAGTTGGTTAACACAGTGACATCAAATAAAAGAAAGCAAAAGAAAAGCATATCATTTATCTTTGCTGACCTTTTTAAAGGACAGAGTTAGATATACCAGCTGAGGGAACAAATCTGGACGTTATGGAACCTTCCAGGATTCAATGGTGGGTCAGATGTACTTGCATTGACTCTTGCATGTTTTATAGTTCTGCACTGCAGTGCACAGATGCAGTCAGGAATGCAATATTACACTCACTGCAGCTAGCCAATGATCTCTATAGACTACCGGCTACCCACCAGCATGATCAAGCTTAATCTTTTGGCAACCATCAAATAAGGTACTAAAAATTGTGTCCAAAATGATCTGCTATAAATGCCCACTGCAGTCATAGATAACACAAAGGCCAAGTGCAGGATAATGTAGTATTCAATATTCTAGCCTGTGGAAGTGCAAATATTAGATTTATTTTAAATCTCAGAAAGATATATGAATCTACGGTGTACTGTCTCACAAAACACAATTTTGTGGAGCCCAATGCTACACAGAACTCAAACTTCATTAAAATTTCATACCGGGTCATCATTACCATTTGACTTTGATTTAATCGAGCCCTTATGATATGCTTTTCAATTTTGTAAACTGGGTTTCATAATCTCAAGGACCAGGGGCAAAATATGTCTTTTTGAAAGCTGTTGATGAAATAAAAGAGCAAATTGAGCAAATATTTCAAAGGAAATTATTCACTGCACATCTCCAAAGCAGCATACGTAAAATCATAATGTTGATCATTAAGAATGAAGAAACAGATAGAATCATCAAAGGCATTTTAAACAAAATGACCTTAAGTGTTTTGAATAAGATAATTGGAAATAAAATATCAAGCGAAATTACATCAATAGATTTCACAGAGAAAATGTGAAAGTGAGAGATGTACTGAGGTGAAAATAAAAATAATCATAAATCTGTTAAAAGTTTAGTGGGAAGTACAAAACACAGAATAAATCGTAATGGCAAAAGCAAAACATTGGAGATATTGGAAATAGACACAAAAAGCTGGAGTAACTCAGCGGGACAGGCAGTATCTCTGGAGAGAAGGAATGGGTGACGTTTCGGGGCGAGACCCTTATTCAGACTAGTTAGGGATAAGGGAAATGAGAGATATAGATGGTGATGTGGAGAGATAAAGAACAATGAATGAAACATATGCAAAAAAGTAACGATGATAAAGGAAACATAAGCTGTTTGTTGGGTGAAAATGAGAAGCTAGTGCGACGTGGGTGGGGGAGGGATAGAGAGAGAGGGAATGCCGGGCCTACCTGAAGAGAAATCAACATTCATACCACTGGGCTGTAAGCTGCCCAAGCGAAATATGAGATGCTGTTCCTCCAATTTGCTTTGAGCCTCACTCTGACAATGGAGGAGACCGAGGACAGAAAGGTCTGTGTAGGAATGGGAAGGAGAATTAAAGCATTTAGCAACCGGGAGATCAGGTTGCTTCACACGGGCTGAGCGAAGGTGTTCCATGAAACGATTGCCCAGTCTGCGTTTGGTCTTGCCGGTGTATAAGATTGAGGTTGTTTGAAAAAGTAGGTTGCACCCAAGCTTATAGGAGGACCGTTCAGTGGTCCGATAACAGAGGGGAAGAAACTGTTCCTGAATCTCTACGTACGTGCTATTAATCATCTGTATTTTCAGCTGAGGGGAAAAGGGTGTAGAGGGAATCAATGACTGGGGTGAATGAGGTCCTTGATTATATACGCTGCATTCCTCATGTGTTGCACCAGAGTCCCGGGTTTGATCCTGACCTCAGGTGCTGTCTTTGTGGAGTTTGCACATTCTCCCTGTGGGTTCCCTCCAGGTGCTCCGGTTTCCTCCCACGTCCCAAAGATGTGTGGGTTTATAGGTTAATTGGCCTCTGTAAAATTCTCCCGAGTGTGTAGGGAGTGTATAAGAAAGTGAGATAATAGACAATAGATGATAGGTGCAGGAGTAGGCTATTCGGCCCTTCGAGCCAGCACCGCCATTCACTGTGATCATGGCTGATCATCCACATTCAGTACCCTGTTCCTGCCTTCTCACCATATCCCCTGACTCTGCTATCTTTAAGTAGTAAAAACATAAAAGTAGTGTGAACGGATGATTAATGGTCATTGTGGACTCGGAAGGCAAATGGGCCCATTTCCATGCATTTGTGAAGATATTATACACTCAGATTCTAACTCTTCACTTGGAGTAATTCATTGCAGGCTCCATTCATCACTAGTTTATCCCATTTTTTTCTTCCAGAAGGTTATTCTGCCTGCTTCTGTTGGCGATGAATAGTATAATCAAGGACAAAAAGAGATGTGCATATAGATGCCATTCATTTGCTTCTGAGAAATGCTGGACAATGTCATCTGCTACTTTCTTCCTGTTGTCAGATAATGCATCTCTGGGAACAAGGGTGGGTTTTAATCAGCTAGGTACAATTCTGCACAAGACACCTCAACCATACATATTTATTATGTGTTTACTGTGATCGGAGTGTGATCGAGCAGTCATATTTAGCTATAGTGAGTCAAAATGCAACAACAGTAATGCATTGGATGGACGGATTTTCAGAATGTTATTCTGTACGATTATCTTGAAATTTGGTATGTAATATTTTGTGATTAATTGCAAGATCCAGTCTGTGTTGCCACTAAATACACTCGATGTTTCTGAGTGTGGCACTCTAATGTGCTCGAAGGAGATTCAGGTGTTGTCCCAGATCCTAGTTTCTTAGATTGAAGACTCCAACTGGGGTTTTACTGCAATTGGGTTTAGATGATTGGGTGGGTGGAGATCTGATATTTCTTTCAGAATCTATTTTCTGTGGTGGGGTGATGCAGAGATAACTTCCATGATGTATCCTGGAAAACTCCTAGAAGGTTATTTCTATCAATAAGCTGTTAATGCCAAGGAAGCATTGGATAAAATATTTATAATCATCAAGTAAGAAAGAAAACAAACTCACTTTAACAATATTGTACTTTATTCTTTAGACTAATGGATGTGAATAGATTTCATTTCCAAATGCATATTTAGCAATGCCTGCTGGGCTTCATTCTGTGGGTAGTTAATGGATTCCATAACTTATGCTTCCTAATTTACATTCAGATATTAGGTACACAATGACAACTTGATTCCTGATATGATACTTTCAGTAAATGTGCTTCTGTCTTTTTACAAGGAAAAACAATTATGCTCAATACATATTTGTATAATGCATAATTTAAGGGAAAGATTTATCAAACAAGGTAAACTTCAGCTATTAGTCACACAAAATAGTGCTAAAAAGAAACTACTTAAAGGAATGAACTTGTTAGGAAACAAATGTGAGGAAAAAGATTCAATCATCTAAAACCTTTCAGTCATTTATCCACCTTCTTCTTCTTGCGTATGGCGTGCACAGCCTAAAGTTGTAGGACAACTTGTTCTATTTGATCTTATTTGATTGTGCACACCAGGTTGATTGCCTTGGTCGAAACAGGGCGGACCACATGAAGGTTGCAATCTCTCACCCCATTTATCATTCCAGTGAAATTGACCATGGGGTTACACTGAAGATTGAAACAAAAATGTTGGAGTAACTCAGCAGGACAGGCAGCATCTCTGGAGAGAAGAGATGTCTGAAGAAGGGTCTCGATCTGAACATCACACATTCCTTCTCTCCGGAGATGCTGCCTGTCCCACTGAGTTACTCCAGCATTTTGTGCCTATCTTCAGTTTAAACCAGCATCTGCAGTTCCTTCCTACACATGGAATTAGACTGATTGGATGAAAGTTTCCATTTAACTTGAAATCCCCCAAAGTATGCTTATGTAGTCTGTGTGACTCAGAGGATGATGTCTACAAAATATTGACTTGTATTTGTATTGACTTTGTATTAGTTATATAATGTGCTGGATCTTGCTGGATAATGTAGATGTTCAACTGCTGAAGCTGCATTAAATCCTGGGCTTATGTGTATGCACAAACAAGCATAAAGTCTGTAATTCACTAACAGATTTAGAAGGTCAAAAGGTTTGCTCCATCATTGGGCTACCACATTTTGGAGAATGATTTAATAGGCAAAGGGAAAGTTAACTTACTTCTTAACATTATTTTGTTCTACTTTATTTTTATTTATTTTTTAACTGTTTTATGTATTTTTTAGCTTTCTATTTTAGCCATTGTTTTCTTTCAATCAATCACATTTTAAAAATAATTTTTACAGTGTGCGCCTCTGAATGTCATAATTTTTTTTTAAAAAGTTTAATAAATTGGAACTTTTACTGTTGGCAAAGTTCGTCTCCTAACGTTTCTGCATTGTGAAAAGCCTTGAGAAGGCCCTCACCTGTGCACTGTCAGAAGTCCAGTCAAACCTGAGAGTATGCTGCTGGATCCAAAAGTCCATTGAAAAAGGTCCTCAAATCCAACCCATGGATGTTGAGGGACCGCAGATGGTAATTTCAGTTGAGGTGGTTTGGCTAGAAATTCTGCCCATTTCCCATGGCATCATTGGCGAAGCCAGCATTTATTGCCGATTCTTCATCCCTTAGAAGGTGGTGTTATGTTATCTTGTACCAACAGTCCTTCTCATGAAGACATTGGTTCGGAGTACCATGACTTGGAGTCAGATATGGTAATGATGCAACAGTATACTTGGAAGTCAGGACAGTGTGAGACATGAGGTATGAGAATATGCAGAACTGGGGATACTCTAGGTTTAAAGGGTTATGTATTCTGTTTTTGAGGATCAAGGGCTGATTGAAGTTAGAAATTAAGTTTCGCTTTCTTTACCGTGACATCATTTTTCTTGGAAAACATTGAAGTTCGATGCTATTGTGATTGGCTAAGATGTATTATACTGTGTATGATTGTAAATGGGTGGAATGATTGTCCCCCACCTGCATAACCATGTGATACTGTAGTTATTGGTCTAGAATTACTGTCCATTGTAAGTTGTCCATATATATTGTCCACCATATATATATGCTTATTCCTTTGTTTGAACCCATGTGTTTCTCCGTGATCCACTGGGTGGGCTTCCCAGGGCGGTACAGAGAAACTTGGTCACCATGATGAAATAAAGGGTGATTCTAGTATTCTAGTCAGTGTTTTCACTGAACGGTCTAAGGGATATAAATACCGGAATTATCATTTGGGGGCTCGTCCGGGATCGCAGAGGAGGCCCTCGCAGGTTTACGGTAAAAGGGTTGAGTCATCGGGTGAGGGAATCTAGGAATTGAGCTCCCGAAGAGTGATTTTACTCCATCGGTTTTCCTCTGGTTCGCTGATCCAGCTGCTGGGCAATTCACTGGCCTTCGAGACGTTTCCCGAAGAGACTGTGGTTAGTAGTCTGAAGAATACTGATATTGGGTTGGGTATATTGATAAAAGGGTTCAGCTGAGGAAACAATTCAGTATTGAGGTAGTTGGAAATAAGTTTCGGGCTAAAGTAATAATTTGACAAATTACTTTAAAATCAGCGCTGAGATAGAAAGTCAGGATAAGTAAGATTGATAACTTACTTTGAGAGCTTGTACCGTGTAAAAGGTTGAGAAGGGGAGTCTGCGGTATTTCACGACTGCGATCAAAAGTTTTCTGCTCTAAATTCTGTTAAATCAAAGTGTTTTATTGAATGTTTGTTGTTTAAGTTTGTGTGGTTTAATTTAGTATATCGTGACTGATGTTTTTGCTTAAGTTTGATTATATTTTTGCTTAAGTTTGCTTATGCTTTCGTTTAAGTTCATGTGATTTTGCTTTAAAATTGAAGAAGTAAGGAGGATACAACATTTTTCTGATAACGGCATTCCTTTGCTGATAAGAATTCTGCTAGGGTCCAGTGCTTTCACTTAAAGCGGCACACTCAGATTCTTTAGATTTAGTATTGAAATCAAATACTTTTATTAGAGTTTGTATGATTTTGTTCTAGCATTGTTAACTTTTGTTGTTCTAAAAAACTCTGAGTTTTGTGGGGGGGCCTTGTGGAATTTATTTTGTGTGTGAAAATCTTGCATTGTGGAATCTAATTGTTGTGTGGGAATCTTTGGCCGAAATGGGAAATTGTGTTGATGCTACGACCGATCCCAGGAACCCATTAATAACTTTATGTGATAAATATCCTGATAAATCAAAACAATTTTGAGGATTATCCGGTGAAGAGATTAGGGAGTGAATTGTGGCCATTGGGAGGAGCTAGAACCCTGGAAGGGGTAAAAGAAGCTCGGAGCATAATTTGGGAACGTAATGGAAATGCTGTTGCAAAGGGGCTTATTGATCTTTGCAGACAGCACGATCAAAATAAGAAGCTACCATGTTAGCCAGCTGGCAGGATAATGCTTTAAAACTAGGAGTAGAACTCACGGAGGGGTGAGTGGCCAAATCTGTGGATGTACTTAAGAAGGAATGTGCTCATACGAAACGTGTAAAACAGAAGGGGTTTTGAAATTCCATGGTTGGCTTTAGTCTCACAGAGAGAGACGATGAGGATTTGAGTGAATGGGAAAGTAGAATCCGTACTGATGGTCAAGTGCAGGAGAGAACTTGGGGTTCCGAACCCAAGACGCGCTGGTTAATCAACGCTCAAAATGAAGCAAGAGAGTAAGCAATCCTTACCGCCCTCACTACCACTCTGCAAAAACCTATTGATATCTCCAAGATTCTGGATACTAAACCCAGGAAAGGAGAGGGGGCAGAAGAATTTTTGGAGAGATTTTCAAGATATATGGCAGTCAGTCGGGGGATGCTAGGTGTCGAGACGGTCAGAATTCACCCGAGTACTGTGCTATCCTAGTACATTGTCTCCCAGCTACTGTCGCAGAGGCAATACAACTAACAATATGGACTGGACTGACAATTCTCAGAGCCAAATGGCCTGTGCAGTTAAATGCTACTTTAATTGTATCCAGCGGGAGGGGGTTATCAACAAGAACAAAGGGGAGGTTGGCAAGGAGATCGAGGACAAGGGAGGTACACAGACTTCTCCCAGGCTAATCCATTTCCTCAATGCTGACTAGCCAACTTAGTGGTGAACGGGTGTTACATTGACAAGGAACCTATTCTGGCATTACAAGTTGCGGGAAAACAGTGTACATTCATGGTGGATACAGGGGCATCCATGTCATCCATTCAGTCCACTCACAACCTCCCCAAATCCGACAAGAGTCAGAGATTATACGGATTTCAAGGACAGATATGCCAGTCAAAGTAACATACTGGAACAAGGCAGTACAGCATCAGTGTGTAATCACCACAGGGAACAGCAGAGTATGCTGAGGTGCCTTCAGAATTGTGGAAGCTGGACTGTGAGGTTGCCCCGCATATAACAAAGAAAGTGAACTTCCCATCTCATGCAAAGGATTTAGGGGCTATGGTTTTTTCAAGCAATCAGCCCGGTGGATCCAAACACGAGCCATGAACAAGAATTGCCTAATAATTGTACTGTTCAATTTTATCAGTCACCAAGGACGGTTACTACGCAGCTACACCATCATCTGGGGAGTGAGGCAACAGAGTATGTGGACCCACAGGTGTGGGCAGAAGACTCTACTCAGGTAGGATGCGTCCAGATTAACCCAAGTAGCTCCCCAGAAAATGTAACACTGCCCTCTATATGACAGTGCCCGCTGAAGCAGCAGGCAAGTTTGCAATTTAAGTATTGTACCACCATCAATCCGGCATCCTTTCTTGCCGAGCCACTGGAGAAACAAGCTGTCAGGACAGGACTGCCTATTTGTGATTAAAGAAGATACCTTTGTTCGGGAAGATTTGACAGATATTCCCATGATAAACCCTGACTTAACTCTGTATGTAGATGTGAGTGCATCAATTGGATCTTTAGATGAAAGATTTTCAGGATACGCAATCATAGATCAGAATGGCAATAATGTGGAGGCGGCGGCCTTTGAAACACCTTCCTCTACCCAACATGCCGAACTGTTTGCCCTGATATGAGCCTGCATCTTAGGGAAGGACTTGAGAATAAATGTTTATACTGACTCCAGATATGCTTTAGGTCAGTTGTGGAAAAATTGGGGATTCTTGACTTCAGCAGGAACACAGACATCCCACCAGAAATTGATATCAGACCTGTTACAAGCCCTTTTGTTGCCAAAAGATATTTCCATTATAAACTGTACGGCCCATACTACGGGCCAAACCCCAGTAGACATCGGAAATCACGTGCCGACCTAATGGCTAAGGAAGTGTTCCAAAGTGGTACCTAAAAGGATGAGGCAGACTAAAAGCATAGACAAAGACAAGTCTCCCTTGAAAAGACCAATGCCAACCATCCAAGATGTCATTAGATTACAGGAGGATGTAGGTATGTTGCAAAACCTACCTTAAGCGTCGCTGTAGATCTGTCCAAGCCCGTGTGTGCGATTTTGGCGCCGTTGAGAGGGGGGCGGGTTTAAAACCGCGATTTTCCCTAGGCTGTTCAAATCGAGGTTGTTCAGCCTACTTAGTTGCTGACGAAAAATCGCTTGGAGGTTTGTTCGCTGGAGCTATTTTTACATTTAAGGATTTATTTAATTATTATAGTAGGTTAAAGATTATCCTCCAAACACGCGACCGCCGACCACGGGCCGGATCTCATACAGGGGACAACGGAAGGTAGGTTGTTTATTTTTACATTAAAAAGAGCTTCTTAAGATCCCTTTATATAAAGTTTTATGTTTCGAGTAGCTAATTTGGGGCCCCATTAAATCCCGCAGTATTTTTCTGGGCATTTGGGGTACAAATCTACCGCAATGGGAACATTCTAAACCAGCGCGTTCCACAGGATCCCACTCGAAAGCTGATTTAAATGGCCATTAATTTACAGCAATTGAACACTAAATTCCTTCCATTTGGCCTATAAATTAATGTAAATGAGATTTTAAAATCATGTTTTATTGTGAATTCTTTGTGAATGTTATTTGGCTATTTAAAAATGTTCATCTTTTCTTAAGAAATGGATAGATGTTTAGATCTAGTAATTGAAGTTTGGAATTAGCTACAATTGGGTAACTAACTAATTATATGCTTTAATTTCAGGTCATCCAAGTAAGATTGTTTTATATTTGTTTCGGAATGCTTCAATCTATGATAACTGAAAATTTCATTCAGTTCTCTTAATTTTTCAGAAAGTTACGGGCTTTTGACTGTCCACGATCACAGCTTTTTTGTTATGTCCATAGAAAATCAATAGGGAACAAGATGCTAATTTCCGAGTATGAAAATGGCCATAACTTTTTTAATACTTGAGATATGAAAGTGAATTAGGTGTCAAATTAAACTTCTTTTTATGCTTTATCTGATGGGATAAATTGCAGACTTGATTTTTAAAATCTCAAAATTTTGTAACATTGCTAGAGGATGGTCCTGGCCAAGATATAGAAATGTGGAAATAGCTCGGTTGTAAAGTTGATTGCATGTCAAGATTATGAGTTATCCCGGCAGGGCAAACATGTATGTTAGATGAACTCGCGATGTGGGTTATTGAATATATTGTAGCGGGTGCGTGGAAAGCCCGGAACGACGGCGAGGATCCAGGTGAATTCTGTAAAGGCTTTAATTAGTACAGCACACAACTCTCTGCTTCAGTGGGAGACTGAAGACCAACTGCCACACCAACTGCCGCTCCTATTATACTCGTAGCTGGGCCCCGCCCCCGGACCAGTCCATTAAGTGCCGAGGGGGGTGAACCAGAGAGTAGCCTACTTCCCAGGAACCGCCACAATATATACTTTGCAACTCACTGTGGTGCCCGAGCAACTGGTGATACGCTTTTAGATACATGGTGGCATCCAAAGTTGCAGACTCTGGCTCAGGGGATTAGTAGTCGTTGTCTGACCTGTCAGCAATATAACCCCGGGAAAGGTATAGCCTGCTGAAAAGAGAGAACCTTCTTACCCATGGGTCCCTTTGAGACCCTCCAGATGGACTACATTGAGTTGGAAAGATGTAGCGATGTTACAAAACCTATCTTCAGCAGCGCTGCAGTTCTGCCACTGGCCGTGTGCGTGACTCTGGCGCCTTTGGGGGGGGGGGGAGGGCGGAATTAAAATGCAGGTTTGTATCGCTTGTCGTAGAGGGATTTCTTCGGGCTGCTAATCGATGAAGAAAAATCATTCGGACTTCCGTTCCCGGTTTTATTAATTAAAAAATCGCTGGACAATTTAATAGTTGGATTAAAGTAAAAAGCGACTTCGAACAATGCCTACAACGTGACGGATCGTAATATCAGGACAATTACATGTGAAGTCGTCTATTTCACATGTAATCTTGCTTCTTGGGGTGGCTTTAATCTAATTTTACGATGCGAAAATTTTATTTGGGACCCCTAAAATGTTATTTGGGACAGCCATGTCTTTCCTGCCGATATGGGGTTTAAATTCACGGCAGCGGCAACGTTCCAATCGATCGCATTCCAGAAACACCCACTCGCAAAATGATTTAAATCCTCATTTTTTTTGGACAATCAAGTCATAAGAGCATCTAAATAGTCTATATTTTGTGTAATTGTCTATCCATAGTCAATATTTTTATTCTAAATATTCACAACAGTTTTAGTCACATGTATTGTGCAAAACATAATAATTTTGATTATATTGAGATTGGATGTTTCTAGATTAATTTATGGGAATTAAACATTAAATTCCTTCCATCTGGCATATAAATTGACGTGAGATTTAAAAATCATGTTATATTGTGAATTCTTGTGTGAATTGGGATTAGTTTGTTATTTGGATACTTAGGCTATTAAAAAAAAAAATCCTTTTCTTAAGAAATGGATAGATGTTTAGATCTAGTAATTCAATTAGATGAATTGATTAGAAGAATTTAATTGATTTGATGACACTGATGAATATGAATTTTTTGTTGGGTATTTACTATTTGTTTTAGCGTTTAACTTTATCATTCCTACCTTTTTTCTAAAACTGCAAATAATAACTTGTTTCTGTTAATGCTGTTCAGTATTTTTTTTCCTTTACATTTTAAACAGATGTCTCTGAAGAAGAAATGCAAAATTGTCAATCCAAATGCCCAGCAAAAGAGACTGATTTAGGCAGCATCCGTAGAGATTATCCGAATTTGAACTACTCCAAATGTGATGATCTACAGGACATTCTTAATGGGAAAGTAGTAGGCAGAAAGGCATGTCATGCGTGGTTTGAAGAGCAAAAACTTGTAGTTTACAATGCCAAAATTGAAAAGTTGAGGAAAGACAAGGTGTACAGTTGCTTATTGGTTACAATCTGAGGAGTATGATGATGCTACTGATTATGATATGCCAATGTACCCGTTAGCAACTGACCTTCTCCATAAAGACTTGGTCTATTGCTAGAAATTGTAATTTATTTACCTATCTGTTACGGACTTACAGCATATAATACAATAATATTAAAGTTCTGATCTTGAGAATATCACATTTTTGAATTTTCAAGGCAGTCTGGGTGTTTATTACTTTCACTCACAACGGTCAATTTTGTAATCAGCTACAATTAGGTAACTAACTAATTACATGCTTTAATTTCAGATCATCCAAGTAAGATGTTTAATATTTGTTTCAGAATGCTTCAATCTATAAATAACTGAACAGTTCATTCAGTTCTCTTAATTTTTAAGAAAGTTATGGGCTTTTGACTGCCCTCGATCACAGCTTTTGTGTTAAGTCAATGGAAAAGCAATAGGGAACACAATGCTAATTTCCGAATATGAAAATGGCCATAACTTTTTTAATACTGAAGATATGAAAGTGAATTAGGTGTCAGATTAAACTTCTTTTTATGCTTTATCGGATGGGATAAATTGCACTTGATTTTTAAAATCTCAAAATTTTGTAACATTGCTAAAAGATGTCAGTATTATAAATATGTATTAGTTATTATTGATGATTTTAGTAAATGGATTAAGGTTTATCCTACCGTGGACAACAAAGCTTTTACGGTTGTTAAAGTACTTATGAAAGAAATTGTATCCAGGTATGGAAATCCAACTGGTCTGAGCGGATAATGGCCCTCATTTTGTGGGAAAGGTGACCAAAGAATTTTGCATTCAGATGGGCATCCAACAGCAATTACATTGTGCCTATCGGCCACAGGCTGCTGGACTCAGAACGAGCCAATCAAACATTGAAAAACAAACTCGACAAATTACAGACTGAACCAGGGACCAATTGGCTTGAACTACTCCCTGTGGCGCTATTCCAGATGTGCACCACCCCAGCAGGGAAGGCTCGGTTGAGTCCAGCAGAGATTGTATATGGCCATCGACTAAGAACCCCATGGATTCAGAATACTCCAAAGGCTGTTCACTTTCATCACATGCCAATGGAAATGACTAACTATATTTTATAGTTAACCAGGGCATTGAGAGATCTACCCTCTTCTTTCTTTTAATAAATCCCTTTCTAGGAGTTGAGGCAGTTGGACATACCGCTGTTGTTCGCCTATCTTGGGACATTGAAAGCCATCGTGTCTGTGAAAAACAGAGTATGCCGATGTAATCTATCACCTATGTGAAGGAGGTGCACTGCAATGTCATGGTGATAGGTGCTCCGAGAATGTTATTGGTAAGACAGGATGAAGTGTGTGATGAAGAAAGACTGAGTAGGTTGATAGGGTGCAGGAAGTGTTTAAACAACTGGGAAGGATAGAAATAAGTAAGAACATGGGGAGTTTCATTGAATGACAAAAGGGGGGAATGAGAATATGCAGAACTGGGGATACTCTAGGGTTAAGTATTCTGTTTTTGAGGATCATGGGCTGATTGAAGTTAGAAGTTAAATTTCGCTTTCTTTTATTTATTTATTTATTTATTTATTAGAAGTAGACATATTATAAAATGTAGTTACATATTATAGTAAAAACACTTTTCATATACATCAGTCATACATTATTAAAATTTTCCATTATCAATTACTTCTGCTTCTAGTGTTTTTATTTTTTATAGAAAGAGGGAGAAAGAGAGGGTAGAAAGTTACAAATAATTTTTTTTTTTTTAAACACAACAGAAAAACAAGGGAGGTGGAATGGGTTACCTGTAATACATCAATGGAGATAGGTTCGTAGGTTATAAAGTATAGCTTTTCATCTGGTCCTGAGTTCAAGTTTCTGTTGGGTCCTCGTGCTGTTCCAATCTATCCCTTCAGATAGTTAATGAATGGAGCCCAAATTTTATGGAAAAGATCTTGTTTGTCCATTAAGACAAGTCTAATTCTTTCTAAGTATAGGGTCTCCGACATTTCCGTAATCCACATTTTAATTGTGGGGGTTGTAGGGCCTTTCCAAAATTTTAATATTAATTTTTTCCCGGTTATTATACTGTAGTTGAGGAAATTTCTTTGGTTTGTTGTGAGTGTTAAGCTTTGTTCTGATATTCCAAGTATTATTAATTTTGTGTCTGGGTCCAGTTTTGTATTAATAACTTCTGAAGTTATTTCAAAAATATCAGTCCAGAAATGTTTAAGTTTTATACAGTTTGCAAACGTATGTGTTAAATTAGCCTCTAGATGTAGACATTTATCACAAATAGGAGAGATTTGTGGGAAGATTCTATTTAGTTTTATTTTAGAGTAGTGTAGTCTATGTAAGACCTTGAATTGTATTAAAGTATGTCTGGCATTTAATAAATACATTGATGTATTTGTTGTAAACTTTCGTCCCACATATCTTTCGTGATAGGGTGACCTATTTCATTTTCCCATTTGTATCTATATGGTTCGGTCGGTGGTACCTCGTTGTTTAGTAGGGTGTTATAAATATAAGCTATTAGTTTTTCAGTATTAGGATGCTTGTTCAAACATTCATCAAGAATTTCTGATTCCCTATTCCTGTAGACTTGTGTATTAGATTTAACATAATCTCTAATTTGTAGATATCTGAAGAAATTATTTGAGTGCAGTCCATAATTCTGTTGTAACTCTTGAAATGAAAGAAAAGTACCTTTCCCATAAAGATGTCCTATATTTTTGATTCCATAATTTTTCCATTGTGTGAAACCTTTGTCCATAAAGGATGATTTGAATAAAGGATTATTTACAATGGGAAGGCAGAGTGGTATATTATTCAATTTTAAATCTTTTTTTATTTGTTTCCAAATTCGTATTCCACTATGTATTATGGGGTTTTCTTTATAGGTTTTTTTGTGCAGTTTTGTGGGAGCGAATATGATCGGTCCAATTTTAAAGGGTAGACAGTCTTCCTTTTCCATCATTAACCAATCTGGTTGTTGATCCATTTCTTCCAGCCAGAAATTCATGTTTTTAATATGGACTGCCCAAAAATAAAATAAGAAATTTGGCAAAGCCAAACCTCCATTTATCTTTGACTTACATAAATGTATTTTACTTATTCTATGATTCTTATAATCCCAGACAAAACTTGTAACGATGGAGTCGACTTTTTTGAAAAAAGTTTTTGGGATATATATCGGAATTAATTGAAGTAGGTACAGCAGTTGCGGTAAAAAAAATCATTTTTATAGCATTAATTCTCCCAAGCATAGAAATGGGGAGTGTTTTCAAGTATTGAATATTCTTATGTAGTTTATTCAGTAAGGGTGGGAAATTTAGTTTAAATAAAGAGGTATATGTCTTGGTTACATAGATTCCTAAGTATTTAAATTTATCTTTAACTATTTTAAAAGGGGATTGTAGTATTGTATGTAAATTGAATTTTGTTATTGGCATGATTTCGCTTTTATTCCAATTAATTCTATATCCCGAAAACTGACCAAATTGAGTTATTAGATTTAATAGGTTTGGAATACTAGTTTCTAATTTTGTAATATATATTAGTACATCATCTGCATATAAGGAGATTTTATTCCTTGTGTCTCTAGTATTGTATCCAAATATTCCTGGATGGTTTCTAACGCTTTCTGCTAGGGGTTCGATTGCAAGAGCAAATAATAGTGGGGATAGTGAGCATCCTTGTCTACAGCCTCTAGAGAGATTAAATTTAGTTGATAACATATTGTTTGTTAATATTCTAGCTGTTGGATTAGAATATAACAATTTAACCCATGTACAGTACTTCTCTCCTAGTTGAAATTTTTCCATCACCGAAAATAAATATGGCCATTCTACCTGGTCAAATGCTTTTTCAGCATCTAACGAGATAATTGCAAGCTCTACGTTAGGGATTCTATTGGAGTATATAATATTAAATAATCATCTCAGATTATAAAATGAATACCGTTTGGGGATAAACCATGTTTGGTCGGGATGTATTAATTTGCTGATCACTAACCTCAATCTATTAGATAGAATTTTAGTTAATATTTTCTGATCAGTATTTAAGAGGGCTATAGCTCTGTATGAACCTGGGTCTTCAAGATCCTTGTCCGTTTTTGGTATGAGTATGATTGTAGATTCATTTAGAGTTTCTGGGAGTTTCTGTTGAGTATATGCGTATTTGTACATTGTCTGTAGGCGTGGGGAAAGCAAATCATAATTTTTTTTATAAAATTCAGAATTTAGACCATCGGGTCCTGCAGACTTTCCGTTTTTTAAAGATTTGATTGACTCTTCGATGTCTTTTATCGTAATTTCAGCCCCTAGCAATTCTCTCTCTTTCTGATCTAGACCCGCAAACTTACAATTCTGTAAAAATGTTTCCATTCCCGTTGATTGTTCTGTTATTTTAGATGAATACAATGTTTGGTAGTATTGTAGAAATCTATCATTAATATCTTTAGGCAGTGTTAATGTTTCTCCCTTGTCTGTTCTAATTTTGTATATTGTTTTTTCCCCATCCAATTTGCGAAGTTGACGCGCTAATAGTTTTTGTGGTTTATCACCAAATTCAAAATTTAATTGTTTTGTATGTTGATAAAGTTTTATAACTTGGTCTGAATATATCTTGTTTAATTTATATTTCAATACTGCAATTTTATTGTGTTTTATCGTGGATGGTGCTGCTGCATTTTCTGTGTCTAATTGCTTTATTTCCATTTCCAGTTTCTGTTGTTTGGCCCTATTCTCTTTATTAAAAAATGATTGGGAAGAAATTAATGCTCCTCGTACAAATGCTTTAAATGTTTCCCAAAGAAGGAAGCAGAGATTTCAGGGCTATCGTTAGCCTCAAAAAACATTTTAATCTGTTTTACTAGGTATTCATTACATAACTTATCTTTTAAGATTTGGGGATTAAATCTCCATTGTGACTGTGTCTCTGCCATTCCGTTTACTTTGATCATAAATGTTAATGGAGCGTGGTCTGAGATTATGATGTTATGATATTGTGAGTTATAGGTAAATGGGATAAGTTTTGAATCTACTAAAAAATAGTCTATCCTTGAGTAAGTTTTATGTACTGGTG
This sequence comes from Amblyraja radiata, assembly GCF_010909765.2. Taxonomy (NCBI): domain Eukaryota; kingdom Metazoa; phylum Chordata; class Chondrichthyes; order Rajiformes; family Rajidae; genus Amblyraja; species Amblyraja radiata. The sequence continues at coordinate 75,707,237 of NC_045959.1, read as the reverse complement.
AGTAAAATGAATATTCTCGGCCCGATGGATTTTCAATTCTCCAAACGTCCTTAATATTAGTAGTATTAATGTATGAATTTAAAAATTCACTTGATCGAGATTTTAGTTTTCTTTGAGTTGATGATCTATCCAAACAAGCATCCAATGTACAATTTAAATCTCCACCGATTATTAAGTTTTGTTGTGTACATTCCGGGATATTGTTAAGAATTCTCTTAAAAAACAGAGGGCTATCAAAATTTGGTCCATACACATTGAGGAGAGTCACTTTTTTAAGTATAACTCCCCTATTATTACAATATATCTGCCTTCAATGTCTTCTATCGTTGATATATGTTTAAAGGGTATACCTTTACGAATTAATATTGCAACACCTCTAGATTTATGTGAGAATGAAGAGTGGTACGCTTTAGCAATCCATTTTGCTTTCAATCTGTGTTGTGCTTCCTTTTTAAGATGTGTCTCCTGGAGAAATATTATATCTGTTTTCAATGATTTTAAATGAGCTAACACTTTGCCTCTCTTGATAGGTTCATTAATTCCCTTAACATTCCAACTACAGAATTTAATTCCCTCACCCCCAATTTTTATATTCATGTCTTGCATCTTGTGATTAAGTGGTAGAGCAGATGATTCAGCACACTCAACCCTACCTTATACTTGAACATCAGGTAGATGAATTTTAGGTCACGTCTGTTTTCCATCCGAACATATCTCCTTAAATAAAATATGCAATTCCATTCCAAATACAAAATATAATATGATATAAGATAAAAAAAAGTGATAGCAAATTGGGTTAGTAAAGTGTGGAAAGTAAAAAAGAAAAGCAACTACAACTACAATTAGTGCAGTTAGTGATAGCCACCCTAATGTGGCTAAGCATCTATGGACTTCCGTAGCTTTTGGTTTATAAAAATACTAGCTCCGTACTTTCCTTGAAAGGAAAGTTTCCAATTCGATGCAAACAATTTATGGGGGGTAAAGAAATAATGATTATATTCCATTAATGGTATAATTAGTAGTCTCAAATTGAAATGTTAGTTTTGTATAATATAAACATTTATCAAAGAATAATCAAAAACAAAAACATCAGAGAGAGAGCCACCATACATTTCTCATTATAAAATACCTGAATCACACTTTACTTATATTTCATACTTTTAGTTAATTCTTAAATAATCTAAATAATCTTATTATCAATAGTTAGTGTTAGTTAGTATTCTTGATTATTAATAGTTGTTAGAAGTTAGTACTAAAATGTAAATATTATATATCCGTTGCAGGATATTTACCCAATTCTTATTGCGAATTTTAGGCAACTCTTAAATATAATAGTTTAAAGTTTAGAGTTCCATATCTTCTCTGCGAGATAGCAGTATCCAGGTAGGTGTTAAGTGTTGAATATTTTTCAATCTTCGATCTTGTCTTTGATGTTCTTGGCAAATTCAAATGCTTCCGTATACTTGATGAAGAAGTATTCCTTCTTCTCGTAACTAACTCTTAGTGTTGCGGGGTATAACAGTCCATATCTCAGATTCTTTATGTTCTTCAGTATTCTTCTTGTTTCTGTGAACAATGCCCTTTTCTTAGCAACTTCCACAGGATAATCTCTGAATACGCTAATCTTGTCTCCTTCATATACAAGATTTCTGCTTTTGCCAATTTTCCTCATCATGTCATCCAATACATGGTCATATTGGACCTTTACTATCATTGTTCTTGGAGGGTCGCCCACCTTTGGGGGACGTCTCGGCACTCTGTGCGCTCGGGCAAGTAATGGCGCCTGGTCCAGGTTCAAAATAGTTTTCAGTACATCTGCAGCAAATTCACGGGGGTCACGAGTCCCCTCTCTGCCTTCCTGGATGCCCACGATTCTTAAGTTCTGACGCCTCTGTCGTCCCTCCAAGTCTGTACATTTTTCGGTTATTTGACGCAATAACTTTGATAGGCGTTGGTTCTCAGTGATGAGTTGTTTTGTAGTTGCGGTGCTTGTCTCAGCAAGTTCCTCAAGTTCTTTTACAATCTTGTGGTGTTGGTTTAATGTCTGGAAGATAGGTTCAAAGTTTAGAATCAAATCTGGATTCCATCATATTCAGTTTTTCATTTACTTCTTCAACATTTTGAGTCATATTTCTTTCCATATCTAATTTCCAGTCTTCAAGGACTTTGTGTACAATCTCTGTAACATCTTCTTTAATTTGTTCTTGAATTTCTTTTTTAAAAGATGTCAGCTCCTCTTTAAAGTTCTGTCTAAGATTTTTAAGTTCCTCCTTAAGAAACGTTTTTAATTCTTCCAACTCAGTCTTTTTCTTCTTCTTTGAGATGTCTTCTCGGGATGCTGTTAAACCTGAGGCCGAGGCTTCGGTTGGGCCTACCTCTTTAGTCTTGCCGTTTTTTGTCTTGTGGGGGGGAGTATGCTGAGTCGACATACTGCCGGTGTCGCGCGCCTGATGACGTCACGGGCTTACTGCAAAACAATCGGTGCCGTTTTCTGCAGGTAGGATCTGTCTTTTCCCCCCGTTTTTTCGTTTTTTTTCACGGAGCTAGTTGGCGCGAGTCTCTCCTACTCCATAGCGCCACCGGAAGTCTGAAATTTCGCTTTCTTTACGGTGACATTATTTTTCTTTGAAAACATGTGATGTTCGATGCTATTGTGATTGGCTAAGATGTATTATCCTGTGTATGATTGTAATTGGGTGGAAAAATTGTCCCCACCTGTAAAACCATGTGATACTGTAGTTATTGGTCTGGAATTACTGCCCAAAGTTTAATTACCTCCCACTGTTGATCAATTGGGAGAACTTCCCAGGGTGGTACAGAGAAACCTGGTCACCATGGTGAAATAAAGGATGATTTAAAATATTCTAGTCTGTGTTTTTACTGAATGGACTAAGGGATATAAATACCGGAATTATCAGGTATATACAGTGCCTTCCATAATGTTTGGTTCAAAGGCCCATCATTTATTTATTTGTCTCTGTACTCCACAATTTGAGATTTGTAATAGAAAAAATCACATGTGGCAGTTATCGATGTAGCGGAGGTAAAGGTCGGGGATGGGTCTCAAACAAGGATTGTTCAATGTACCCTACAAAGAGACAGGCATAGCTAAGGCCCATGCGCGTGCCCAAAGCTATGCCTTGTATTTGGAGGAAATGGGAGGAGTCAAATGAAAAGTTATTAAGGGTAAGGACCAGCTCCGCTAGGCGGAGGAGCGTATCTGTAGACGGAGATTGGTTGGTTCTCTGGTCGAGGAAGAAACAGAGGGCTTTGAGACCCTCCTGGTGGGGGATGGAGGTGTAGAGTGACTGGACGTCCATGGTGAGGGGATGGGGGCCTAGAGAACGGAATTCCCGGAGACGGCGGAGAGTGTCTGAGGTGTCTTGAACGTAGGGAGGGATTTAACTATGGGGGATAGGATGGAGTCGAGGTATGTGGAAATAAGTTCGGTAGGTCACGAACAGGCAGAGACAATAGGTCTACCAGGACAGTCAGGTTTGTGGATTTCTGGGGAGAAGGTAAAACGGGCCGTGCGGGGCTGGGGAACGATGAGGTTGGAGGCTTGGGGGGGCAGGGAACCGGAGTTGATGAAGTCAGTGATGGTGCTCGAGATAGTGGCCTGGTGCTCGTCTGTGGGGTCATGGTCCAGGGATAAGTAGGAGGAGGTGTCTGATAGTTGGCGCGTGGCATCAGCCTTGTAGAGATTAATGCGCCAAACTACCACGGCACCCCCCTTGACGGCGGGTTTGATAACCCAATCTAGGTTGTTGCGGAGTGAGTGGATGGCTGTACGTTCAGGGGGGGAGAGGTTAGAGTGAGACAGGGGAGTGGAGAAGTTGAGGCGGTTGATGTCCCGCCGGCAGTTTAAAATAAAGAGGTCTAAAGCTGGAAGATGGCCATGAGGGGGGTACAAGAGGAGGGGGTCCATTGGAGACGGGAAAAGGGATCATCAATGGGGGGCCATGACTCCTTCCCATGGAAGAACGCTGTGAGGCGGAGGCGACGGTAGAAGAGCTCCAAATCGTGGTGGGCGTGGAACTCATTGAGGTGGGGACGAAGGGGGACAAAGGTGAGGCCTCTGCTGAGGACAGACCGTTCGGTATCTGAGAGGAGGAGGTCAGGGGGGATGGTGAACACACGGCAGGGATGGGGGTTGGGGCCAGATGAAGGCAGGTGAGTAGACTGAGGCCGAGGTGCTGTATGGTGGGGGGGGGGGGGGGGGCTGAGGGGTGGTCAGGGAGGAGGGGGGTATGAGGACTGTAGTGTGGGTGGGGAAGAGCTGGGGTCACATGGTTTGAGGGGATGGGGAAGACCCAGTGGAACAACCATTGAGGTTACCAGGGTTGACTGGCACTAGGACCCAGCGCAGTCAAACCCAGGGGAGTGGGAGTTTGCAGCGTGGAAGCTTTAGGCCCGGTGCTGTCCAGGCTGCATGTAAGGCGATGGCTGCGGGCTGCTGGAATGACGAGGGTCGGTGGAATCAATGGTGGAAGTCCGCGGGTAGTGGAGTCCGAGTCAGCAGGCGAAGCGTGGGAGGTCCCGGTGGGCGGATGGTCAGTGGGGCGGCGAGGTTCGGCAGGCCCGGTGAGGCGGCGAGGTGAGTTATGTTAAGCGTATGCTTTTCCATACAAATAACCAATTAAATTGAAATCTAATGAAATAGAAATAAGGCATATAAGAATGTCACACCTGTAATTGTTGAGATCCTCATTTGCCTTGCAGACTGTAGTCCCCTTATCTGATTACAACTTCTGATCTCATACAATAAACACAACAACCTCTTGATTAGGTAAATGCTGAAAGAAATGTTTGAGATTAATGCTGATAGTTAGATAAATTAGGTTATTTAGATATGTCTTTTATCTGACTTCCAAATCTATTTTGATATCCACGTGCTTCACCACTCTTTACACATCCCAAATTGAAATGTTCTACCCCAACATTATGAAATAATGAATTCCAACAATGGCTTTTGAAGGTATAGCTCCACAAACAGCACCTTAATGTAATATCTCCAAAAACTACCAAATACCTGGTAAAGCTGCTGATTCCCAGGTCCAGAGACCCAGGTTCAATGTTGACCTTGTATGCTACCTGTATGGATGTTTTCCCTGTGACCATGTGGGTTTACTCTGGGTGCTCTGGTTTCCTCCCATGGACCAAAGACATGCAGGTTTGCCGGTTAATTGCTTTCTGTGAATTGCCCCTAGTAAAGAGGGAGTGGATGCGAAAGTGTGAACCAGTGAGAACAGGTTATTGGTAGTCTGGATAGACTCAGCGGGATGAAGGCCCTATTTCCATGCTTATCTTTCAAGCAATCAAAACAATGGAGATCAGACTATAACAAATTCAGATAATTTTCTATGTAATTCATGGTCCATTCATGGTCATCATCAGCATCATGGTGAAAGGAATTTTGCCTGAATGCATTAACTAGTTAAATACTGTATTTCACTCCAAATTTCACTCTATGGCTTCAGTGAACTGACGTTGGAGTTAGAATGGACAGAGGTGGCAGTGGATCCTACATTAATTTTCTGGCTGGATAGGCAAGTTTATTTTGTGATTAAATGAGCTATATAAATAAAAACATTTTGGATACAATCGTTGATCTGCACTGTATAAATTGAGCTCACCCTGGGGCAATTATAGGAATAAAATTTATGTTAGACCATGCAAGGAGCAGGAGAATTGGCTTGCTTTACTGCATATAAATGCTATCAGTGACATTCAATAGAAGTTCATGCAACTTGGCAGGCTGCCATTTTAACGGTAAACACCTATAAATGATCATACTCAAAGATTAATGGATTTTTTTCCCCATTAGTAGCAGAAAATCATTAATAAATGGACTACCAGCCAACCCTTTAAAATAGACCAGATATCTCAAAGATGTCATATTTGTACTCATTATTTTTTTCTTTCTGCATACAATGAAAATTAACAAATGATTACACACCAAATGAACACAATGATTTAAAAGAGATAAGATTTATATTATTGATTTATACATACTTTCATTTTATATTTTGACAGGTGTTTACATAAAGCTTTTGAATTGGAAACTGTCGTTAATAAATTGTGTGCCCCATGCCCCTAACTTTCCTGTAGTCCTTGAAATTTTAATCCAATAACATTTATTAAAAAATTAAAATGATGTTGTGCTAAACCCTTGGCAGTAAGATTTCAATCAGTTGTGATTACTCAAAACAGTATGAGGATATTGGTCAGAAGATATTTGATTGAGGTAATGGAAACTGACTGGTATTGAACAGCAGTCCTAGAAACACTAGAAAAACTAGAACATTTCAATTTTACTTCGTAGTCACGTGAGTGACTACGTGAAGAGCCCGTCCAGCACGCATGCGCGACATGAGCGTTCACGCAGTGCAACAGCGACGAACGGGAGTACAGGGCGCTCCCGCTACAAGCTTAAAAAAGACGGACCGTCAGGTCAGTTTATTCTGAGGTCGTATTCAAAAACGTTGCTTTGCTTTGTCTACACCAGGTCGAGACAACTGTGAAAATTGAGCAAAGCAAGGCAAGCAAAAAAGACCGCCTCCTGTTCGACTCCAACAGAGGAGCGTTCCATCAGTGGGGGGCGAGAGGCGGCAGGACCGCACACGCTGCGGTCCGCTATTTCTGACACCGAGCCGAGCCCAGTACCGCTAGCGCAGCCTGAGCAGCGGGCTGGAAGTAAATCAACACGGAAGACAAACTGGCCGGTAACATTGGACAAAGTCAGCATGGATTTACAAAAGTTAAATCATGTCTGACGAATCTTATAGAATTTTTCGAGGATGTAACTAGTAGCGTGGATAGGGGAGTACCAGTGGTTGTGGTGTATCTGGACTTCCAGAAGGCTTTCGACAAGGTCCCACATAAGAGATTAGTTTACAAACTTAAAGCACACGGCATTGGGGGTTCAGTATTGATGTGGATAGAGAACTGGCTGGCAAACAGGAAACAAAGAGTAGGAGTAAACGGGTCCTTTTCACAATGGCAGGCAGTGACTAGTGGGGTACCGCAAGGCTCAGTGCTGGGACCCCAGCTATTTACAATATATATTAATGATCTGGATGAGGGAATTGAAGGCAATATCTCCAAGTTTGCGGATGACACTAAGCTGGGGGGCAGTGTTAGCTGTGAGGAGGATGCTAGGAGACTGCAAGGTGACTTGGATAGGCTGGGTGAGTGGGCAAATGTTTGGCAGATGCAGTATAATGTGGGTAAATGTGAGGTTCTCCATTTTGGTGGCAAAATCAGGAAAGCAGACTATTATCTAAATGGTGGCCGACTAGGAAAAGGGGAGATGCAGCGAGACCTGGGTGTCATGGTACACCAGTCATTGAAAGTGGGCATGCAGGTGCAGCAGGCAGTGAAGAAAGCGAATGGTATGTTAGCTCTCATAGCAAAAGGATTTGAGTATAGGAGCAGGGACGTTCTACTGCAGTTGTACAGGGTCTTGGTGAGACCACACCTGGAGTATTGCGTACAGTTTTGGTCTCCAAATCTGAGGAAGGACATTATTGCCATAGAGGGAGTGCAGAGAAGGTTCACCAGACTGATTCCTGGGATGTCAGGACTGTCTTATGAAGAAAGACTGGATAGACTTGGTTTATACTCTCTAGAATTTAGGAGATTGAGAGGAGATCTTATAGAAACTTACAAAATTCTTAAGGGGTTGGACAGGCTAGATGCAGGAAGATTGCTCCCGATGTTGGGGAAGTCCAGGACAAGGGGTCACAGCTTAAGGATAAGGGGGAAATCCTTTAAAACCGAGATGAGAAGAACTTTTTTCACACAGAGAGTGGTGAATCTCTGGAACTCCCTGCCACAGAGGGTAGTCGAGGCCAGTTCATTGGCTATATTTAAGAGGGAGTTAGATGTGGCCCTTGTGGCTAAGGGGATCAGAGGGTATGGAGAGAAGGCAGGTACGGGATACTGAGTTGGATGATCAGCCATGATCATATTGAATGGCGGTGCAGGCTCGAAGGGCCGAATGGCCTACTCCTGCACCTAATTTCTATGTTTCTATGTAACGTCTGACATCTCCGACGAGGACGTCTCGCCACCCGAGAGCGGCAGACACAGCCGCCTGAGCCGCATGGAACGGCTCGTGGAGCAAATGCTCCAGCGAGACTTGCTTCGGGAGCTGGAGCAGCCTCGCCAAGGGAGTTCAGGCACTCGCGCCACAGTGCCTTACAAAGCACTGCCATCGCTTCTCCCTCAGCCGAAGGCAGCGTTGGCGACCAGGGCTGGGCTGGTCAAGAAGAGGGGTCACTGGCCGAAGATGTCGGGAGTACGCTTGGGGTACAGGACCAGGAAGAGGTGCTGGGTGTGGTCAACCACTACGTGGCTGCACCACGAGCAGGACGGCCATTAGAGCCAAAACTGGCGGCCAGCATAGACTACCTGTCCTTCAAAGCCCTACAAGAGCAGGTAGTCAATGAGGCACTAGAGCTGTATTCGGCCCCAGAAAACTGCGCTTCGCTCAACGTACCGACAGTCAACAGCCAAATCTGGGGGTTTATGTTGGGCAGAACATCCGCAACCAAGAATTAAAATCATAGTGTATTCTCAGGCTCCTGACGTCAGCCATTACTTCTTATGCTCGTTCCGCGGATGGGGTGGATAAGACCACAAACCAGCAAGATACATTAGCTCTGCTGTGCAACACCCAATACGAGATAAACAACCTCCATAAGGAGATAATAAGACCTGCCCTCAACCCGAAATTTGCAGGATTGTGCAAAACATCGGCCTCAGAGCCACAAATCCTGCTCTTTGGTAAGGACCTTTCTAAAAAAGTGAAGGACCTGGAAGAAGAGTCCAAAACATTTGGCCTCATGAGGGCAGGCCCCGGAACGAGCAGATCCACAAGACCCAGACGGCAGTACCCCACCGCGTCCACCAGTCGACGTCAGCCTCATGGGACTGGTGACCGCATATCATCCCCAAAAGCCTGTTTTAGGCCAGGGCCCAGAGCGGACCCCATGGAAAATGCGCCACCCCCAACCAGCAGTACATCAGACAACACATCGTCAAACGAAGAAACACTCATAACCATGGAGGTAGGTGGGTCTGGTTCCTACCAGCATATAAAAAGTGGGGGATCTATACTAACAGGGGGGAGATTACACCTGTTTGTGGAAGCATGGAGGTCTATCACGAATGATAAATATATACTCAACAGTATTCGTGGATACAAAATAGAATTTGTTCAAGAAAACATGCCACCAGTTCAGCATACACCCCAAAGGGTCTTTACCCTCTCAGTTTAAAAAAACTAGAGGGTCAAGCAGAACTGGTGAGGCTACTTACAGAGGGTATCATTGAGAAAACCAAACATGAACCCTTGGAATTTGTCTCAAATATATTCACTAAAACCAAAAAAGATGGTGGATGTCGCATCATCATTGACTTGACCTCACTAAATATGTTTGTTAAGTATATACATTTCAAAATGGAAACATTTGCAACTGCCAAACAACTGATTTTCAAAGGATACTTCATGGCAAGCATCGACTTAAAAGATGCTTACTTTTCAGTACCAATTCAAAAGGATCATCGCAGATACCTGAAATTTACCTGGATGGGGCAACTATGACAGTTTAAAGCGTTGCCTATTGAGTTAACATCAGCCCCAAGATTATTTACCAAGATGTTAAAACAAGCCTTGGCAATATTAAGAAAACAGAAACATATTGTCATGGCATATCTTGATGATATCTTAATAGTAGGCAAAACCATGGAATTGGCTAAATCAGCTGTGTCAGGTACCAAACAATTGTTTGAAACCTTGGGATTTGTCTTACATCCAGATAAATCTAAGTTGACGCCATCCACAACCATGGACTATCTAGGATTCACAATTAACTCAGTCCACATGTCTGTAACGTTGCCAAAAGAGAAAGCAGCAGAATTGGCACAAACATGTAACAATTTAATGGTCAACGATCGACCAACCATTCGACAAGTGGCAAGAGTAATTGGCAAAATGGTAGCAGCATTTCCAGCTACACAATTTGGACCTCTGCACTATCAAAACTTACAAACAGCAAAAGTGCAGGCGTTAAAACAACATGCAGGTCACTTTGACCGAGTTATGAAATTACCCATTGAAGCAATATCAGAATTACAATGGTGGGCAGGGAACGTTTGGCATAGTTCCAGCCCTATCATCATCAATAACCCAACGTTAATTATTCAAACAGATGCCAGTGCTCAAGGCTGGGGAGCATATCCAGCACAGGTGGTAGATGGACTAATCTAGAGTCATCTTTACTACAGACACTGGGCATAAATTATCTGGAAATGTTGGGTGCATTTTATGGTTTAAAAGCATATTCTACAAATATGCACCACTTGCATGTTCGTTTACAAATAGATAATACCACAGTGGTGGCCTATATTAACCATATGGGCGGAATAAAATCGATATCATGTGACAATTTGGTCAACACAATCTGGCAATGGTGTGTCGATAGACATATTTGGTTATCAGCAACTTACCTACCAGGTAAGCTAAATATAGTGGCAGACACCAGGTCACGCAAATTCAATGATAACACAGAATGGATGTTAAATTCCAAAGCATTTTGTTAAAATTACAAAGCAATATGGCACGCCAGATATCGATCTGTTTGCATCTAGACTAAATCACCAGGTACCAATGTATGTCGCTTGGGAACCAGACCCTGAGGCAGCAGCGATAGATGCATTCGCGCTGGCCTGGGGAAAATTCTTCTTTTATGCTTTTCCTCCCTTCTGCCTCATCAGTCGGGTACTGCGCAAAATACAGATGGCCTCTGCTTCAGGTATTTTGATAGTACCCGACTGGCCTACACAGCCATGGTTCCCAGTGGTCCTCGACATGGTCATCGAAACCCCAATGACTTTTCCCAGTAGCCCAGACTTATTAACTCACCCGGTATCAGGCATAAGCCACCCATGCCACGATAAAATTAAACTACTGGGTTGCAGATTATGAAAAGACCACTGCTGGGCCTGGGATTGTCAGACAGCACTATCAACACAATGACAGCATCCCACCGCATGTCCACAAGGAAACAATACTTGTCGAACATCAAGAAGTGGGAAAGATACTGTTCGAATACAGGAACTACATATTCAACTACTACAATAACCAATGTACTGGAGTTCCTGGCAGGCCTTCAACACAATGAAGGACTCAGCTACAGCGCCATTAATACAGCCAGAAGTGCTCTGTCAGCCTACTTAATTCAGGCATCAGGACAACAGGCCATAGGGGCCCACCCGCTGGTGATCAAAGTCATGAGAGGCATATTCAACTCTAATCCTCCCAGACCTAGGTACACCCAAATCTGGGATGTCAGTGTGGTCCTGACATACCTTAGGGGATGGTCACCAGCCATATCCCTCACCCTGGAACAGCTAACCCTGAAGACGGTCATGCTGATGGCACTTGTCTCAGCACAAAGAGTCCAGTCCCTCCATCTATTACGATTGGACAATATGGTTATAACACCAGACCGTGTCTCATTTACCATTCAGGGGCCGGTCAAACAGAGCAGACCAGGAACATCAGGTCCAGTCATGGAATTCCAGGCATACCCACCTGAACCACGGTTATGTGTCATGACCCACTTATTGAATTACATCGACACAACAAGAAATCCCCGAGGGAGAGAAAAAGCCTTATGGGTCAGCCACAAGAAACCTCATGGTCGGGTGATGAGCCAAACTATCTCAAGATGGCTCAAGCAGGTACTGGGAGCTGCTGGAGTAAATACTAACATGTATAAATCTCACTCCACCAGGGCAGCATCCACATCGGCGGCTAAGAGGATGGACGTGCCTATGGACCACATCCTGGCTACAGCGGGGTGGTCTAGGGAGAAAACATTCCAAACTTTTTATAACAAGCCGCTGGCAGAACCTGTATCGTTTGCAGAAAAAGTATTAGAATCTGCAAATATATAATTTAAGCCCGGGGGAGCATTTTTGTTTTTTGTTATTGTTTAATAAACACCATTATTGTTTTTACAAACAGATTCATGGTTGATTACGATAACATACTTCCTCCCTCGAATGACTTCGGCAGCGAGTGAAGTATGAACTGTTACACGGTTTGAAATCACAGAGCTTTAAAATCTTCACGTAGTCACTCACGTGACTCCGAAGTAAAATAGTAAGATTAAACGAGAACTTACCAGTTCGAAGTTTGATCTGTATTTTATGAGGAGTTACGATGAGGGATTACGTGCCCTCCGCTCCCACCCTCAACTATAGAGATCAACTGGTATTTAAGTTCTCCTTTTCTTTACTATATTTATTTCAATTATTGTGTCTTTCTGTGATTCCACACCGCTGCTTTGAAGTATGTCGCGCATGCGTGCTGGATGGGTTCTTCACGTAATTCCTCATCGTAACTCCTCATAAAATACAGATCAAACTTCGAACTGGTAAGTTCTTGTTTAATCTTACTATTAGAGACACCCATTGAAATGGAATTATTTTAAATAGAGAAGTACTATAACTAGATCTTTAAATGGTGACAGAAATTTCTGATGTAGAAGCAAACAGAAGATAGGAATTTAAAGATTTTAGATCTCTACCTCGGTTTAATTCCAAGTAGTTTATTTTTACCTTAAAATAAAAGCCATAAGTTGATATTACTATTTCATATAATAAGGACAAGGATGGTCAACATTGAAGTAGAACAAAACAATTACAATGTTGCTGAGATAATCAGACTTCTTATCAAGTAACTGGCTGGAGAGAAATAGTTTAGATTAAAAAGAAAGCAAGCAGTATCAAATTTACTGACAAGCAGTAACTTATTGCTGTAACATTATTTTGGTATTGAATCATAAACCTTCAACTAAATGAATTGTATATTGAATGATTTTGCTTTTCCACTGAAGAGTTAGTGGAATTATAATTTTAAGTGTAAGTATCCCAAGGAACATGCCCACAGCTATACACTCCCACTTGAAATGCTATGCAATATAATTAAGAATGCATAAAAACACCTACAGAAGTTCTGGTAGCAATTGTGAATGACTAATGACCTGACTAATACCAAATATATGTTACATTATGGTTCTGTTAGTTTAAGAAATTATCAAAAAATCAGCTACAAATTATTGCAAGTATTTCCGGCATAGTTGGAATACCCCCAAAAATAATTATTGGAGTATAATTTAAGAAAATAATGTAATTTATAGATATTAAGAGTTTTATATTTTTGGCTTTCTTTGGCAAAAAAATGTTTATTATCAAAATCAGGAGGTCATTAATCAGATAAGAGACTAGCACCTGTTTCAAATACATGCCAAATTCTGGAGGAGTGAGTGATGGCAGAAAATATACCTCCAACCAAGGTGCTGGTGCATTCAAATAACTGAAAAGACAGATAAAACCCCTGTAAGACAGAGTGTGATACCTTCATGTTTTGGTTAACCAGGAAGCAGATGAATTCAAAACTTTAATTGATTACAAACTGTCTCAAATATTGTTTTGACTGAAGCCATTAGACAAAGATGTTTTTGAATTCTACTAACAAGAAAGGATTGCTGAAATTCCTTTTGACAGTTTAAGGCAGGGACTATTTACTTCTTATTCTTTTGGCAAAGACCTCTTAATGTAGGTGTCAATGAAGCAGTTGCTATGAATAATGGAAACAGAATAAATGGGAAAAGAAAGCAAAAATAGTGGCCTTATATCAGTGCAGAAGACCAACAAGTGGTATCTCTCTATTCAAAACTCTCCCACCTGAAGCTCCAGCTAGACAGGAAACTCTCAATGGAATCTACAAAAAGCCACAATTCTCCATCTTAATCTACAAACAGCCAGTATTCTCCATCTTAATCTACAAACAGCCAGTATTCTCCATCTTAATCTACAACAAGATGATACCACTTAATTTGAAATTAGAATAAAGAGTAAATGCTTCATCCACTCACCTGAATCAGCAAGTGGTCAGGACTCTCCAACCGAATGTAAAGCCAGGCGACACCCCAGACAGCATCACTGCCTGCACCTACAAACGTAGAGTATCCCTTGATCTGCATCTATAACTAAATCGCATCACTCTATCTGAACCAACAATGCGACAGGACTTGAACCTACAACTAAACAGTGGCTCTTTATTTGAATCTGGAACTAGGTAGATTACAGATGGAACCAGATGGGAAGTGGGCATTAGGCAGATGGAACCAGGTGGGGAGGAGGAAAGGGAAGGGTGTATAAAAGGTGAACAAAGGGAGAAGAAAGTAAGTAAGAATAAGAGTGTGTATGTGCGTGTATGCGTGGAGATCAACGGAGATATAGGTACCCAAAATTGGAAGATTCAACATTCATACAATTGGGTTAAGATATGCCTTGTCCGTGGTATAAATTATATTCTCATGTGTAGTCATGCTTTCACTCAGGCCTCAATGGATTTTTTGGAGGCTGGTGTTTTGGACTATGCATTGGTATTGTCTATTTTTTAATCTATTCCCCAGCACATCAGTTGTGTACAATGCCCGATCATCCAATCCACCTTCGCAGCGACGAAGAGCCGGGCCCGACCCCGACCACGGACGAAACGCAAGCCTGCACAACACAGCACCACCGTTGCCTAGACCAAAGATAGTAGAGGAGCGCTCCTCTGGGATCTTTGCTTATAACAATGGAAGCAAGGTGTAAAATAGATAGCTGATCTGATACTATCTGGTATATGCAAGTGCCAGAAATGAGAGTTTCTTACATTGTATCTGTCCAGTGTTAAGTCCTGGGAGAGTGTTCCACATTGGCTCAACATTTCATAATATGATTTGCATAATACTTTCCATCAATTTAGCTGATGAATGATAATGAAAAGCATCTCTAATTGAGCTGTCCCTTTGCTCGTGTTCCCTCTTATTTCCATATGGAGAGACAATGAGAGTGCGGAGTGAAAGGATAGAGAAAAATGGTAAGAGGATGAAGTTGATGAAAGGAAAGTAAGAAAGAACAATGAAATAAAGGAAAACTTGCTGGCATTATTTTCAAACTCGAACATGTTGGACATGTTAGCACTAACATGACCAGCCGAATCGCTTGAGAAACCAGCAATGCTCAGGAAAGTAAACTAACCCCAGTGTGAAGGAAGCCAAGTCACATGTGGGTCACAGACAGCCTGGAAATGTTTGGACGGATTCCTTCTCAAAAGAACAGATGTTAGAAACTTGATAGTCAGTGTAAGGGCAACAACAGATTTGTTGCAGTTATTTAATACCACTGGGACGAAAGCTAGAGAGCGTTACAAAAGTATTTCATTCTTCACTAGCTCATGCTGCTCACACATAGTGTCAAATACATTTTTTAACTATTCGCTCTGCTCTGTTGTACAGGCAAAATCTGAACCAAAGTCTTTTTTATGCAACACATGATCAACAATAAATTTTAAATTCTTGGTTTGGAATTAATCCTGTCAGATTAGAAAAAGCATATTATTTGCAAAAAGCATTGCCGACCCTGATCAACTTATTCAGAAGTAGCATACAAAATGAAACTGGTTGGCACAGATTCCATTACAAAATTACACATGTCATTATCTTGGTATTTCAATCAAATCATTTCATGGTTATATCCATCGCGGTACCCAGTTCCGGACAGCAGTGCAAAATGATGCAAATTAAAGCTGGTCTGCATACCCACCTTATCAAGTTTGGCCATTAGAACTTCAACAAGGAGCAAACTAGATAAATGTAAAAATGCCTCCAGATACTAAATTGGTCTAAAAATATGCTAATTGATAAAAAAAATCGTAGTCAGAGCCGGAATACAAATGATCCTTAAATTAACGTCGTTTGCTAATGTAATTGAGGACATTCTGTAACACCCAAGGGTTTAATTACACAGCTCAGCTTTGAATCACCATACAAAGAAAAGCCCACAGCATTTCATCGACCACCATGTTAACCTCAATGCATGGGTATATTATAGATTGCAAAAAGTGTACATTGAGTAGAGTTACTACTGGAGATGCGACC
The DNA here is from genome assembly GCF_010909765.2 of Amblyraja radiata. Taxonomy (NCBI): domain Eukaryota; kingdom Metazoa; phylum Chordata; class Chondrichthyes; order Rajiformes; family Rajidae; genus Amblyraja; species Amblyraja radiata. Next base: position 75,691,230 of record NC_045959.1, on the reverse strand, counting down.
ATGGTTCTGATTGGCATCCATTGGCATGTTTCCAACACCAAGCTAGGGGTGCAATGGATGGATATGTGCGATGAGGAAAATTCAAAGAGACTCCAGTGTGATTTAGACAAATTGGGTGAGATGCAGTTCAATGTCGATATATGTGAGGTTATTAGTTCTAAAACGAGAAAGACAAGTTCTTGTCCGAATGAACAAGCAACAACATCTGTTGACCAGTTCATCTCAGATTTCCAGTTTGTACTGCAAACATTAGGAAGATTCATACATAATGAGATACTGATGACTGAAAGCCCGCGGTTGCCCTGTATAAGTTGTGACAAGATGATTGCAAGAGAATCAGAAGCAACATGAGAAAACATGTTTTTACACAATGAGTTGTTGTGATTTGGAGTAGTCTGCCTGAAGGTTTGGTGGAAGTAGATTCAATATAACCTTCATAGAGGAAATGGATTTAAACTTGAATGCAAAACATTTATTGAGCTATGGGCAAAGAGTCTGAAGTGATCTACCTTGGAGACATGGAAGGGGGACTCAAATGTTTCCTTCTGTAATTCAATGTTTTTAGAAATTCTATCACGTGGAGCTATGTGAACAAATATAATCACAACATAATTACTAAGTATCATTGGCTATTTAACACATTATTCACAATGAACATTAAATTTGTACTTATTGACATGGAATAATTAAATTTGTACTTATTTACATGGCATTCAAAAATACACTGGAGCCCAACAATTTCAATATTATTAGTGCAAAATACATGTGCACATATCTGGCCTGCAAGTGAAACAGATAACTCATTTTGAAATAAACCTTCACAAGGCAGATGACCCCTGCTTATGGGTGGTTGAATGAAGATTAGCCCGACTTGGAGAATTGCCATGGAGTTTTTTTTAATTTGTTTTTAGGATCATAGAAACAAAGAAACATAGAAAATAGGTGCAGGAGTAGGCCATTCGGCCCTTCGAGCCTGCACCGCCATTCAATATGATCATGGCTGATCATCCAACTCAGTATCCTGTACCTGCCTTCTCTCCATACCCCCTGATCCCTTTAGCCACAAGGGTCACATCTAACTCCCTCTTAAATATAGCCAACGAACTGGCCTCAACTACCAGTTGGCATTTCTAAACTAAACAAATTGATTGTGTATCCTTCTTCTTCAGAATTTCTTCACCTCTCCACTTCACCAATTTTGGTTTAAACTGCCACCATCTCAATGTTCTCACAGTCCAAGTTGTAATGCATTTATATGTGGTCCTTTCTCCAATGCCTTTTAAAAGTCTGTGTACGCCTGTGTACAAATTACCCAAACAATCATCATCATTTTTTTTTGATAATTACATTTAAGATTGCAATCAAGTTAATCAAACGTGATTTGCTTTGAACAAATGTGTGGTAATCTTCAATTATCAACTCATATTTTTCCAAATGTCAGTTGATTTTTTTTCTTGGATGTTTGCCACTTTTTTAAATGTCAGTTGATTTTGCACTGGAATACTGCCACTGTTGTCCCATCAATGACATTAAACTGACTGACCTGTAAATGCCAAGTTTATCCCCCACCTACCTTTTTAGACATTTCCAATCCTCCAGATTTCTTGTACAACTATGAAAGATTGTAGCCAAAGCTTCTGTAACTTCCACCTATAAATCATTCAGTAAGATAGAATGTGTCCTAGGAGACTTTTATATTTAGTAACACCCAACCTTTCATGCCTGCTCTTTACCATTTTATTTGCCTTTCAAGTTGAGTTTATTGTCATATGCACAAGCATTGAGGTATAGATAAAATGATAATCTTGTTTGCAACAGCACAGGCACATAGACAAATGCAAAAAAATCAAAAAAATATCCATAAATTTACATAAAACTACACATAAAATTTTGCAAGACGGTAAAAAGGAAGACTAATAAAAGCAGGTTCTTTGTGTAAAACACATTTAGAATAAAAAGTAAGTGCCTGGTAATGCAAGAAGTGGTCCATAGTGTTCCGTTGTCTAGGTAGGATTAGGATCCTGCGGGTTGGTTCAAGAACCTGCTAGTTATAAGGAAGTAGCAGTTCCTAAACCTGGTTCTGTGGGACTACAGGCTTCTGTAGCTTTTGCCCGATGGTAGCAGGGAGAAGAAGGTATGATGTCTTTGAGAACCAAAAGATGTTACTACTTGCTGCATTAGGAATAACCTTTTCTTTAGCAAAGAAAGCTGAAAATTGCTCAGTTAACAACAGCAAAACCTTCTCTCTCCACAATCTGCTCTTTTGGGCTCCAATTTTCATTTGCATATCATTTTGCTATTTATGTGTTTATAAAAGGCTCTTAAGTTATCCTACCAACTTTCATAATCTTTTTGCCTATAATTCCTCTTCTTAGATTTCCTCTGTACTTAAATTAAGCTGGGTTCTCTGACTGGTTCATGAACCTTACATTTGGTATTGGTCAAACTTTATCATCCAGGGGGTTAAGAATCAAAGGAATAGAACATTTAGATGCCCGTCCTTACCCTCTTGTGATAATTTGTCCATTCACTGCAAACTCATCTTTTTGAATATCTGCCATTGTTCAGATATTGTGTTACTACCATTTTTTAAAATTGCATTTGATCACTTTTCAATTAATTGTATTTAGCCTTTCTCCAGATGTTCCTTTTCACACTGGATTGCACTGTGCTTTTTCATAATGGTGATAAACATGATGAGATCATGATCTCAATAACCTACATGGTCCCTAAAACATACTCCACTTGTCTAAATTCATTTCCAAGCCCAAATCTAGTATAGCTCATTATAGGTAAGGTACAGGTAGATAATGTTTGAAAGATCAGGAAAATGGGAGCGTTGGGATCCGGTACCGAGGAAGAGTTGGGACCTGGGGTGAATTAGCTATGATTGTACTGAATGGCAAGGCAGACCTGAGAAGCCAAGTGTCCTACACCAGGTCATATTTTCTTGTGTTATTGCTCTGCTCCTCACTGAGCTGGAAACACATCTATCCAGGAAATTCTTGGAATTCTCCCTCTCTTAAACCTATTCTATTCCTTTGATTCTTGCTGGTAATCTTTTTCTGGTCTCAGTCTATAGTAGGATACTCTTTTATCTCTGCTCTGTGATTTGTTCGTCTTCCCACTTCATACTAATTGACAGCCCACAGTTCACATCCAGAAATATAATGACTCCTCTATTTTCATTTCTCACAACATTATTATTGAAGGGAAATAGTTTATTTCAGTTGCCCTGTCTGGGCCTCTCATAATTTTATAAATCATATCTTATTATTTGGCTCTTTCATCACATCATCTCTCGTTTGATCTACACTGGCAACGCACTCCTCTTTTCAGAATACTTGTGGCTAGGAATACTAAGTTCCAGCTCTTTCTGTTCTTTGAGGCAGTTTTTTTGTTTTGTTACTATCATGGTGTCTTCTGCCAACTTGTCTTAGTACAACACTCTCAGCCATGTGTACAAATGTGTTACCTGCATTTATACACCTCACATATTCTCATATCATGTCTATTCACTGCTATTTATAAACTTGTTTGCCCTAATGTTATTTGTTCCTCTTTGTCTTCTGTGCATCTTAATACTTCTTGCTAAAATTTCAATCTGGTGCTCATTCTCTGGACAAGTTATTTTAACCTTTAACCATTGTATTAGTTAACCTTCCAGCAAAGACCATGTCCCCTTCTTAATGCTGTTTATTCCATCCACCTTGAACTGGTTTCCCCTGGAATCATTCCCAATGTCGCAGGGGTATAAAATATTTTTATTATTCTGTATCCTCTTTTTTTTAAAATTTCTATATTGCACTACTACTACTACGGACTGACGCAAAACTGCATTTCGTTGTACCCATACTCAGTATTTGTGCAATGACATTAAAGTTGAATTGAATTGAGTTGAATTGAATTGTCTTGTTCCCTGTGCAGATACTTTCCACATAATATAACATGTAAAATTACATAGTATTACATATTACATAGTTCGTAGAACAATCCAGCATAGGAACAAGCCCTAAAACCCACAATGTCTGTGCCAAACACGATGCCAGGTTAAATTAATCGCTTCTGACTGCAAATCATCTTCTTAGGCCCCTTTCGGTCATGGCTGACCATGGGTGTCTCCAGGTTCTTATTCCCTATATGGAGGACGCCTGTGTGTGACTTTGTTTAACGTAGGAAGACTGGTGCACAGACAGTCACCCCACGGTCCTTGACAGATCTGGGTCAGGATCTAGTTGCATGGAGTCCAAGACGACCGTGAGCCCTTTTCTGCTGCAGCCTTCATCCGCCTTCCCAGCCGTTGTGACGCTCCACTAAGGTCAGCCATCGTCCTCCGCCTGTTCCACCATTGAGGTCTTGGTTGGATTGCTCTTTGTCAGAGACCTCCCCCACAACGTTACTGCCATGGGTAGCCCTACCAGGAGCATAGCTCCAGACGGCATCTCTCTCAGGATCTCAGGTCCACACAAGCTTCTCCACCACGACAAGGTGACAATCCACATCATCTATGTGCCTCCATTCCCAGTATGTCCATGTGCCTATCTAAAAGGCACTTCAATGCCACAATCGTATCTACCACTCCTGGCTAGGTGTTCCAGGCACCTGGTACTCTCTGTGTAAAATAATTGCCCCACACATGAAAAGAACAGTTAGGGTGAATGCACAGAGTTTTTTTTACCCAGGGTAGGGGAATAAAGAACTAGAGGATATGGGTATTAGGTGAGTGGCAAAAGATTTAAATGGAACCTACCGGGCAACTTTATCACACTGGATGATCTTTTTGGGATGATCTGCCAGAGGAGGTAGTTGAGGCAGATGCATAACATTTAAAAGACATTCGACAGGTACAGCAATAGGAGAGATTTAGAGGGGTATGGGCCAATACAGGTGGGACTAGCATAGGTGGGCATTTGGTCAGCATGGGCAAGTTGAGCAGAAGGGCCTGTTTCCATGTGGTGTGATTCTATGTCCTTGAAATTTTGACCATGTCACCTTCTCCTTCCTCTTCAAAGCCTCCACATCCTGCCTCTAATGGGGCAACCAGAACTTTACACAATACTCCAAATGTGGCCCAACTACGTCGTATAGAGCTGCAACATGATTCTTCTACTCAATGGCCTGACCGATGAAGCCAGCCATACTATCTGCCTTCTTTATCATATATAATATTTTATAATACCAAAAACTCTTTGTCATGTTTGTGGCTGTGGGTGTGTGTGTGTCAATATCTCGTTAATTCCTATTTTCTTCCAAATGCTGGGCCACAGCCTTCCCATTTCACACATTCTACTCACATTTTCCCCGTCGTGGCGATAAACATCTTCCCCTTTGCATTCCCACCTGTATTTCTGAAGTTTTTAAATCAATTAAAATTTTAAAAACAGCCCGAAATCTCACCCTTTTCAGAAAGAAACCCGAGTGACGTCACAATGCACTTGCAAGGCAGAATGGGACACTCCGGGAGGGAGGGGCACTCGCAATGCCGACGCCCGGTGGAGAGGGTGGTGCTGCGGGCCCTGGCTGGAGTGGAGCCTGGCGCTCGAGCAGGTGTGAGAGCAGAGCCCGGGGCTTAGGATGGAACCGTAACCGGGGCCAAGAAAGAAGCCGCTGCTGGAACCAAGGACGAGCCTGGGTCCGGGGTCAGGTACGACTGGACTGCAGCCCAGGCGGCAGCCGAGCTGATGGCTGGAGTCTACAGCCAGGGTCGGGCCAAGTACGCGAACTAGGCTGAGTTCCAGGCCCTGGTGCTGCTCAATGACCTGGGTAGGGAAATGGTAGAGGCAGATGGGGGGGGGGGGGGTGCGGAGGTGGGAAATGGGGAGGTGGTGAGGGGTGGAGGAGGGAGTTTCTCCCTTCCTATCTACCCTCACATCCACCCTTTCTACCTCCCTCCCTCTATAACCCCTCCCTCTCCCTCTCTACCCTCCCTCCCCCCACTCTAACCCCCTAACTCTCCCTCTATCCCCTCTCCCTCTCTATCCCCTCCCTCTCTGCCCCTCTCCCTCTCTACCCCCTCCCCCTCCCCCTACCTTTCCTCCACTCCCCTCCCTCTCACTCCCTATCTACCCCCTTCCCCTATACCCCCTTCCCTCTCTACCCCCTCCCTCTCTACCCCCCTCCCTCCCTCGCCCTCTCCCCCTCTACCCACCCTCACCTCCACTCTATCCCCTACCCTCCCTCTATTCCCCTCCCTCTCTCTCTCTCTCTACCCCCCTCCTCGTCTGGAGGATCTTGAGATTTTGTAGAAACGATGAAACAGTTAGACAGGTTATGAATAGTAGGGTACAGATCTGATCGGCACACTACTGGAGGAAAGTGAAAAGAGTAAAGAGGCCTCAGAGATTTATGAAGGTGTTGCCAGGGCTTGAAAAGTTTAGTTACAAGGAGAGTCATGTATTTTGTCTTTTTATGACAGTTGGCAGATCAATTTTCCTCCCGGAGTAAATAAAGTTCTATCGTATCGTATCGTATTAGGATTGTTTTAATCAGAATAGATGAAGCTTTGTGGAAATTTAATTAAGCTTTATAAAGTTGAGAGGACTAGACAGGTCCTCTCTGTTGCTGCAACATTATATTCTGCAGTCTGTTTATTATGCCTTTTGCACTATCTTTTGTACTCATGCATGATATTATCTGCCTGGACAGTATGCAAAGCAAAGATTTTCACTATATCTCAGCACACGTGTGACAATAATAAATCAGTACCAATACGGTAAATTGGAAGTACATATCGGTCAAAATGTCGGGGATTTAAGGTAACTGAAAGAAGGAGAGAGAAAAGTTGATGTTTTCACTCATAGGAAGGTGAAGATCCAGAGCTCACTTACGGAGTGTGATGGAGCTAGTACGTCTCAATGTATTTAATGTACTTGGATGAGTACTTTGATGAGCACTTGAAGAACTTGGATATGGATCAAGAGCTCAGATGTAGAAATAGCTTCAATAACTCTTAAAGGTCGCGACCCGAAACATTGTCCATCCATCCCCCCCACAGATGTTGCCTGGGAATCTGAGTGTCCAAGTCCATGAAAGTGGCAACCGAGTAGATAGAATGGTAAAGAAGGCATACAATATGCTTGCCTTCATCAGTCAGGTCATTGAGATCTGCCAGCACTTTGGGTTTTGCTCAAGATTCCAGCATCTGAAGTTTCCTGTCTCTGCTTTCTATTTTGTTTGGTCTGAAAAGCCCCTTCAGCATTGTGTATTTATTTCTGATTTCTGTAGTATTTGTCTTTTCCTGTTGTATAAAACTGACTCAGTTTCTGCATCCTGGAATTGCACTGCAGCTGTGCAAGTCAGCAAGTTCTAACATAGGTTCTCTGACCTGAAATATTAAGAGCATAGGACATAAAAAAGTACAGCACAGGAACAGGCCTTTGACTCACAATGCCTGTGCCAAACATAATGCCAAGATAAATTAAACTAATCTGCCTGTATATGACCCATCTCTCCATTCCTTGCATATCCATGTGCCGATCTAAAAGCCTCTTAAATGACACTGTGTATCTGACTCAGTCCTGGCGTTACAGGCATTCACCTGTGTAAAAAACATGTCCCGTATATCTCCTTTAAACTTTGCCCCTCTCACCTTTAAGCTATGTCCTCTAGACTTTGACATTATTCTTTCCCTAGATGCAGCCTGACCTGCTGAGTATTTCCAGGTTTTGATTCACCAAATTCTTAACTTGCCACATCCTACACAAACTATAGCCACTCCTGAAATGAACTCGAGCATTTTCTGCCACCAAGACATCCAGGACACATGAAGGTCTGGGGGTTCTCACATGGAACTGGGACTAGGCCTCCGTTGTTCCATCAATTAACTTAAATGTCTAACTGTTTATATTTTAGAGATGATATTAATCCTGCACCATTCTCCCTGCTACTTATTGTTCAATTTACTTATGTCAGCATTTTTATTTGATAAGATTTGAACAACTTTAACCTTTCTATCCTGTATTCAGTATATTTTATTTTGATTCTCTCAGATCGAATTAATTACTCTGATAATTCATTTCTGCATTTATTGATTTTTTTAAATTTTGCCCCTTGGCTTACATTCTGAACACTTTCTTTAATGCTGACCTGAATTCTTACTCCTAATACCATCAAATTATTGATAGGCAAGCAGTTGCTAGATTTAGAACCACAGATGCTGATGGTACAGGGATGTATTTCTAAATCAGGATGATGTGCACCTTGAAGAGGGATTTGCAGGTAGTGCTTGCAGCCCTTCTCCTTCTTGATAATAGGAGTACTGTTTTTAGTTTAGTTTAGTTTTGAGAAACAGCATGGAAATGGGCCATTCAGCCCGATTCTATGCCGATTTCAATCATACGTTCAAACTAATTCTATGCAATAACACTTGCTCATACACTTCCTACAAATTAAAGCCAGTTAAACTACAAACCCACATGAATGCAAAGTGGAAAAACCCATGTAGTCACAGACAGAACATACAAACTCCCCACAAACAGCACTCAAGGTCAGGATCGAACCAGGGCCTCTGGCGCTGTGAGGTACCAGCACTATCAGCTGCGCCACTGTATGTTTGGGAAATACTGATGGAATAATCAAGATGAGTAACTGCTGTAGATAACCTTTGTCGGAGGTACATACCACAGCCATGTACCAGTGATGGAAGGAGTGAATGTTTATGGCACGAGATAGAGTCATAGTCATAGAATGATACAGTGTGGAAACAGGCCCTTTGGCTCAACTATCCCACACCGGCCAACATGTCCCAGCTACACTAGTCCCACCTGCCTGCGCTTGGTCCATATCCCTCCAAACTTGTCCCATCCATGTACCTGTCTAACTGTTTCTTAAATGTTGGGATAGTCCCAGCCTCAACTACCTCTTCTGGCAACTTGTTCCATACACCCACCACCCTTTGTGTGAAAAAGTTACCCCTCAGATTCCTGTTAAATCTTTTCCCCTTCACCTTGAATCTATGTCCTCTGATCCTCGATTCCCCTACTTTAGGCAAGAGATTCTGTGCATCTACCCGATCTATTTCTCTCATGATTTTATGTGCCTCTATATGATCGCCTCTCATCCTCCTGCGCTCCAAGGAATCGAGACCCAGCCTATAGCTCAGACCCACTAGTCCTCGCAACACCCTCGTTAAAAATGAAGTGCCATTTAATAAATCCTGATATTCCTTTCATCTGACTTTTACCATACGATACACACACTCACATCTACAGTGAGCAATGAATGCCACTTATGTCATGCAATATATTATCCTTAACTTTTCATTTTCTCAATTCAGGTTGACTATACATCTAACAACCTAATGTGGTAACTTATGGGGAAGTTGAAGGCTGCTCAGCTCTATACAGGTTGCCCCATATTTACAAGTGCCTGACTTATGGACATCCCCACTTACGAGCAAGTTCCCATGATATTATTAAATTCAAAAGCCCGATGTGCGCACATGTGTGCTCATACGAGTGGCAGAACTAGTTTCATTTCTCTCCGCTTTTAATAATTGTTGTTTCTTATCAGGTATACATGCTTTTGATGACTTTTGTTATAATATCGTGGAGAGGGTTATAATATCAAGTAATTTTAATGTATTTTCTGACATGGACAAAATTTACATGGACATCTGCAAAAACAGCCCTTCATTACCCTGTGTTGGCTTGTAAGTTCCATTCTCGCAGTGATATTTTTAGATTCTATTCATGTGCCCTCTCCCTTTCTTCCTCCCATCACAGTGAGGAATGTTGATTCCACTGTGGTGGATTTTTATGTTAAATTTTATTTTATGTGTGTATTGTGTTCTTTTCACTTAGTATGGCTGTATGGTAACTCAAATTTCACTGTATCGTAATAGGTTAAGTGACAATAAATGTGAACTTGAACTTGAACATACTTGAAAATTAAGCCAATTTTATATGTATACCATTTGAGAACAGCTCAAATATAAAATTATTCACCTCATGCAGTGCAACTATCACTACAGAAGATAGTCTGTACAGTATTGCATCAGTCTGATGAAGGGTCCCAACCTGAAATGTCATCAATCCATATTCTCCAGAGATGTTGCATGCCCGCTAAGTAACTCCAGCATTTTGTGACATTTTTTTGTAAATCAGCTCCTGCAGTTCATTGTAGACACAAACTACAGGAGTAACTCAGTGGGACAGGCAGCACCTCTGGAGAGAAGAAATGGGTGACATTTGGGTCCAATCCCATCCTTAGAGTCAGGGGAGAGGGAGTCCAGAGATATTGATGGATAAGGTGTGAAAACAATAGATTAAGGCAGATGATGATAAGAAAATGTAGAGTGGTTCATTGGCTTGGGGGAAGGTGACAAGGAGGCATATAATCCGTAAAATTAATCAGAAGGACAGTGAAACTACTTGGAGAACTATGATGGGGGAGGGATAGAGCGGGAGGGAAAGCAAGGGTTACTTGAAGTTAGAGAAATTAAATATCATACTGCTGGGTTGTAAACTGCCCAAGCGAAATATGAGGTGCTGTTACTTTCTAAACATTGCACCTGCAGTTCATTGTCTAACCTTCTGTATTGACAGAGGAACAATGAAGAGGATTATGACATTGGCCATAGGAATTTGAAAGAACTGAGCTATCAAGCTCAATGCCAGCTCAAAGCCATTCTCAGCTGCTGAGCCCAATCTTTGTAGAAATCATGCTACTTTTCATTTGAATATTTGCCAAGCAATCTGTGCATACTGAGAACAAGTGTGAAAGCATGTACAAACTACAACTATGCACCCCATACATTATTCCTGCACAGTAGTCCTCTGGGAAAATGCATAACTCTAGTCAACAGGCGTAGAATTAACAGTTACCAGCCCTCCAATCTACATTGATTTTGGTTCAGGTCTTATCATGCTTGTAACATGTATTGCACATGTAAAGCATCACATGTGTTCATCTGTAGAGAAGGGAGATACTGGGGTAGTGTCTTGCATTAGGATCTCTGCCAGACAAGACAAACTTTGAGCAACTGACGTTCGTGTGAGTTCTTTTAACGGAAATAGACAAGAGTATTTTCTCTTTTACCTCATTTGGTAAAAGAAATATGATCATATTTTGAGGGCATTTTGTATACAATGGAATGACCTGGGAATTTGTAGTGCTTTGGGAAAAAAATATTTAGGGTTGATGTAACTAAGGTATTTAAAACAGCTAAAAATATATATTTTGGAATTTCCACCATCTCCAACAAGATTCCACCACCAGGCACATACTCTCCTCCTATTTCCTTTCACCATTTTGAAGAGAGTGCTCCCCTTGCAACTCCCTGTTCCACAATCCCCTCCCCTCTCTACATCTCTCCACTGTATGGCACATTTCCTTCCAATTGCGAGTGGTGTAATAACCGTCCTTTTACTTCTTCCCTTCACCATCCAGGGACCTAAACAGTCTTTCTAAATAGGGCATTGTGTCACATGCACTTCTTCCAATCTCTTGTATTGAATGGAGATGCAATGTGGTGTACTCTACACTGATGAAACACAGATTGAGTGGTTGCAATGTGGAGCACCTGTGTTCAGTCTGCACGAATGACCTTGATCTTGCCCTTGTCAGCAATTTTAATTCATCATCCCACTCCCAGTATAAACTCCTGGTCTGTACCTCCTGCACTGTCACAATGAGTCCCAATGTAAACTAAAGGAACACCTCATTCTTCTGGGCACGATACACCCTGCAGGAATTCAATATTGAATTCTCCATCTTCAGATAATGTGTTCTTTCCTTCTGTTTGTATCCGAACTGGACATCTATACGTCATCCTTCTCCCTCTTTTGGTATGTTGGCCTGTTCAGCACATTCCAGTAGGCCAGACTATACAACATCACCCAGACTTCACAAAATTGGAAACACAATACACAGCCTCACCTGTATCAACCTATTGTCTGCCAGTCTCTGTCCTGCCCCTGCTCTCTTCCCGCTGCCTCCACCTCTCCCCACCCCCTCACAAGCTGAGATCAGTTGAGATAACGACGATCCCTTTTGTATCTTGTGCAAGCCTAACCTCTGTTCATTTGCTACTTGAACCCTCATCCAGTATAGCTTCTATGGGTGACTCCTCCAACATTGGTTTGCTGTGTCTCTTTGAAATACCTATGAAAGATTTGAGAAAACTCTACACTCTGCCACTGCTGCTCATTTTTTTATTTATCTCTCACTGTAAAGAATGATGTTATTTACTAACATAAGGAAATGATTTCACCCAAGCCTTATTTGCCTTTATGTAAGATTTAGTTCTGGTTTAGTTGAGGGTAAATATCCAAAGGGAAGGTTTTGAATTGTAAAATGGCTCAAACTAGCATCTGGTATAACATATTTATGCACAGACAAAACAGCACAGAGCAGCTATCGTCATTTTAATGTGTTACACAAATGTTTCATTATTCAAGCATACCTCAAAAGAAATGCTGCAATACCTTCTAGCTCAATGAACATTATTCATACAAATGCAAAAACTGTGTGAAGCCATTTTATGATATTAATTTCTATTCTGTTATCCACTCTTTGTTTTCAGGTCAATTATCCCGCACGACTGCCTGCCTTACATTCTGAATCAGTAAGGAAGATCTGGTTGTTACTACACATGAATGATTTCATATGTCTGGTAGTTTATTCTGCCAAGTAGTTACAGTATAGATTTTGTGCAGGAGAGTTGCAATTCTACATTTTGCTTCTACTTCATTCATACAATTCAGTGTTGCGAAGGAAACACCTTCATCCTGCTTCCAATAATTAACAGCCGGTGCTTTCTTCCTGACTGTTCAATAATCATGTATGTATTCAAAGCATTTTCTGCTTCATTGCTGTATTGAGTTTATTGCCTTGTTCACACACATATAATGCATTCTGGGTTCCATGTATCCTGATGAGCCTATGACGAGTCTGAAGAAGTATACCAGTCTCCATGTAATATGTCCGAACAAGGTTAATCTCACCAACACCTCCAGTCACCTTCCCCCATCTCCTGCTTTCTCTACTGGCCTCCTTAGGGAGTTTTCTGTCAGACCAAATCTTATAGCGATCATCTTGATGGATAAAATTCTCTCATAATGTGTCATACAGAAACACCACAGGCATTTGTACTTGATAGCAGCAGAAATTAGTGATGCATAACATTTTCCTTTCTACTATTGCAGAATAGAATTGCTGTGTGATGCAGCTGAAATACGTGTAGGCTTTCTGAACACTAATTGTAATAAAACTATATTATGCTTTTTACATTGTTCGGCTAAAGCCTCGCCGTGATAGTAGCTGGATAGTTATCAAAATAATTGATGGTTAAATTGTGAGTTTACAGCCAGAATGCCATTGCACGTTTTTGCAAATTATTGGAAGAATAATTCATAATTGTCAGCTTCATCCAGGGCAGGTATTCTTGGTTTATCATTAAACAAGTGTGCATCCCCATCACATTGCATGTGAACGGCCTCTTCTAATAGTGCACGAGGGGTTAAATTAAAGAACTGCAAGTTAATACACAAAAGGACGCAATGTGCTGGTGTAACTCAGCAGGTCACGCAGCATCCATGGAGAACATTGATAGGTGATGTTTCGGGTCGAGACCTTTAGGGGTGCCTTGCGTGTAGAGCACAGTGGGTCATATAATTTCTTATTATATATCCCTACAGAATGTCTTCAATGTCCTGAGGACATCACGACCAATTAATTATGTTTCAAGTGATGTCGACATGCTGAATTTGCAGTCTCTAAGGTCCGATAACCATATAACCATATAATCATATAACAATTACAGCACGGAAACAGGCCATCTCGACCCTTCTAGTCCGTGCCGAACACGTATTCTCCCCTAGTCCCATATACCTGCGCTCAGACCATATCCCTCCATTCCTTTCCCGTCCATATAACTATCCAATTTATTTTTAAATGATAAAAACGAACCTGCCTCCACCACCTTCACTGGAAGCGCATTCCACACAGCCACCACTCTCTGAGTAAAGAAGTTCCCCCTCATGTTACCCCTAAACTTCTGTCCCTTAATTCTCAAGTCATGTCCCCTTGTATGAATCTTCCCTACTCTCAGTGGGAAAAGCTTATCCACGTCAACTCTGTCTATCCCTCTCATCATTTTAAAGACCTCTATCAAGTCCCCCCTTAACCTTCTGCGCTCCAAAGAATAAAGCCCTAACTTGTTCAATCTTTCTCTGTAACTTATTTGCTGAAACCCAGGCAACATTCTAGTAAATCTCCTCTGTACTCTCTCTATTTTGTTGACATCCTTCCTATAATTAGGCGACCAAAATTGTACACCATACTCCAGAATTGGCCTCACCAATGCCTTGTACAATTTTAACATTACATCCCAACTTCTATACTCAATGCTCTGATTTATAAAGGCCAGCACACCAAAAGCTTTCTTTACCACCCTATCTACATGAGATTCCACTTTCAGGGAACTGTGCACAGTTATTCCCAGATCCCTCTGTTCACCTGCATTCTTCAATTCCCTACCATTTACCATGTATGTCCTATTTTGATTTGTCCTGCCAAGATGTAGCACCTCACACTTATCAGCATTAAACTCCATCTGCCATCTTTCAGCCCACTCTTCCAACTTCCAACTTCCATAAGGTCCCATAAATAAGATATTGAATTGATAATCTGCTTTAGTGACCTTGTATGTGGGGGGGGGGGGGGATGGGGGGGGGGGGGGGGGGATGGGGGGGAGGTGAAATACTGGTCAGATGCTGCTTGTGTTCTTTCAGCATCTGCAGCCTTTTTTCTCTTATGGTCTATCAGTCACATTCCTTTTGTTCTCTCCATTCCTTTGCTGCTTTGGGCTTAAAACATGTTTGATTTTTAACTTTTCTTAGTACTGATGAAACGCTATAAACCTGAAATATTAATGTTATTTCTCACTCCACAGTTGCTACCTGAACTGTTGAATATTTCAGGTACTTTCAGTTTTTAATCTGTGAAATAGTACCACATGATTTTTTTCCTACTTTTCTTAGTTCTGATGAAATGCTATCACCCTGAAATATTAATGTTGTTTCTCACTCCACAGATGCTACCTGAACTGCTGATATTGCAAGTACTTTCAGTTTTTAGTCTGTGAAGCAGTATCACGTGATTTTTATTTATCCAACTAAACGAGAAGACAGGGCTCCAGTCTAATGGTTCATCTAAAAGACAGGCATTAACTCAGCAATTCCTTTGTACTGTACTGAAGTGTCAGCTTAGATTTGTGTGCTGACAAATGATAACTCGGCTGCAAACTCGAATCCACATATTCAGATTCAGAAGCAAGAGTTGTTCTATGAGAAGGATTTTCCATCAACTTAAAATATTCTATTATATCTCTCATTCATAAAAAAAACAATTGTTTCACGTAAAATATGTTTCTTCAGTCTGAAAAGAAGGGTCTTGACCCGAAACGTCACCCATTGCTTCTCTCCAGAGATGCTGCCGGTCCCGCTGAGTTACTCCAGCATTTTGTGTCTATCTTCAATTTTCTTGGCCCCGCTCTGGGAGTAGAAGTGGGGGCGGATCCAGACCGTAACGGCCATGAGCCCCAGGCCGAGTTCGGTGATCGTATGCCCGCTTCTGCTGCTGTTGAAGGTGAGACGTTGCGTCGCGCCAGGGTCTTGGGCCTGTCCCACTTTGGCCGTCAGTTCCGCGACAGGCCGTTGGCGCGCGAAGATTTTGTTCACTACAAAATTTTCGGAGCCCCGTGCGATGTCGCGTACAACTACATACCCCTCCACGCTTCTAAGTGGGACCAGCCCCGCGCTGCCATACACTGCCCGTATGCCTCAAATCGACCATGAGGGCGCGTAATTTGCATGCCAAGGACACGTAAGTGGGACAGGCCCTTTAGGGTTTAGACACTCAGGTAGGCGCATGCCAAATGAATCAGAGTTGCCAATCCTCCAGCATTGATCATGGGCTCGATTGTAGTGAACTTTTACAGTAGTCCTATATTAGAAAAAACAGCATTCAGCCATTGAATATGGAGTAAGTGCTCATTGTTCATGTGCTATGTTAATGTCTGGCGTCAGACTCTCAAAGATAATTTGGAATTTAGGTCAAGGATGTCAGAAGCCAATGTCTGCGACCAAATCAATGATATGCTGCACTTACTGACAGACTGGGTTGCCAAATGCCAGTGACATTTCAAAGTTATCACAATCAATGGTAACGTTCAAAGCCAGGAAGGCTTCAGCCTCGCTTCTTTTCCTGTCAAGTGGTATTGCAGTGTTTCAGAGAAAGACTTCTGGCTTACATTATCTCAGGTCCGATCATTATCCAAACCATTCAGTGGGAATGTCAGTGTGTTGACAGACAGTGAGATAGATCTTCCAGCCTAGGTGAGTATATCTGTTGGCAGACACCAGGTAGCAATTCCATACTGGGAATCTAAACCAGCACAATTCATATTTTATGATTCATATTTTCCTCACACACTGGCGGTCATTCAGCCCCTCGGGTCTATATCAGCAATCCCAAGCCATTTATTTTCTTGAAACCTATTTCTCTCACATGTTCATCAACATGTTTTGATTTTCCTGCCACCAACCTACACTCGGGGTAAATTATGGTAGCCAATTAACTTACTATCCAAGATAACTTTGGGATTTGGGAATAATTTAGAGTACCCAAAGGAAACCTACATACTTACAAGGAGAACATGTTAACTTCACACAGACTTCTCTGGAGCTCAGGATTGAAACCTAAGTAATTGGTCTGTGAATATCCATATATATTTACATGTTTCAAGACATTCTTTTTTCAGCGCAAATTGACGTAACTCCATGAGATAGCTTAGTGCAACTGTATCCCACTCTCTGGGTGCTAATGATTAATGTAACCAACTCCTCTGAACCACTGAGCAGAAATATAAATGAATAGTTGCAGATGCTAGAAATGACTTTTTTCTTGAAATGTTAACTGTTTCTTTTTCCACCGTGCTGCCTGACCTGTTGGGTGTTTCCAACATTTTCAACTTTCAGAAATTTGAGATCCTATCTCATATACACACCATTATATTTCTTCCTATTCAATGGGGAGGTGGGCTAGATATTTGATTGCAGCTATTCATCTCTTTTTATTAGTTGAAGAGTACTGTGTTCAGAAGGTTCTTAACTAACAAAGATTGATACATGTGGGATACAATGAGCTCAAACATGGTGATTAGTTTATTCAAGGACTCTCCATAGTCTGTTATTGAAACTTTCTATAACATATCTTTGCAACCCTGACAACCAAGTTAGTTTGGACACATTTTTCAAAGGAAGCACCTTGAAATCATGATTATCATTTGTAACTAACATTATGGTTAAAATATATTAGGGATGTGAAAAGACTCTTTGCCGGAACGAGGCAATTTGGGGTAGAAATCACATACTTGAACCTTTTGGAATACATTCAACGTTGGCAATTTTGTGGGGAGACTTAATTTAGGTTTATTATTGTCATGTGTACTGAGGTACAGTGAAAAGCTTTGTTTTCCATGCTATGCAATCAAATAGATATTGCTATACATAAATACAACCAAGCCAAACTCGTGTACATTGGAATTGGGCAAAGATGAAGATAAAGTACATAATATAGTCCTCAGCATTGTAGTGCAACAGATATAGATTTGGATTCACTTCTGCTTTTCCTGAACCAGCCAGCCACGCATTGGGCTACAGCCCCATCTCATACACACAAACTACTGTAGTGCTCCCTGTGATATCGAGAGATGAGCTCCATGTTTAATTGCAGCTGTTCATGAAATGTTACCTTTCAGATGCTCACTGCTCTCACAACATTGTTCAACTAAGAGATATGAACTGAGTTAGAGAATGTGCAGAAACATCAGCCAATTCAGAAGATTTAAGTGAGGTAAAGGGCTGAGATCTATTATTTTCCCAGGATCAGGGTGGCCTTCAGGTTGAGTGCTTACAGCTTTAAACAAGATTGAAAAGGATTGGCATTAATCACGAAAAGAGGAAGTTTCCCACAAAATAAAAGCCCATTTGGCAGATTTGTGGATAGCATATGTGATTGGTCAAAGGTTTTGCATCCTGAAGAAATTAGTTGTAAGTATATGTATAACATCTGTGTTTTCTCAGATGCAAGTTTGACAGGTTTACTTCAGTCGAGTTTAAAACAAACCTGGCCCATCGGTCTCTGTTTCTGTAATAAAATCCTCAGGGACATATGGTAGGGAACTAATTAATCAGAATGAGTATGGATCAGCACTGTCAGAGAAGCCAATGCCACTAACAATTGACTCATTGGTCCAGGAATGTTGTAAATTGCAACAACAATCAAATGTTAGTTTCATTTCTGAGCTGACAGTTCCCAACACATGCTGAATTCATGACCCAATGCTGTTTCGTCCATGGAATGGGTTGGAAGGTTATAGGAAGGTATGAGGCGATTGATATTAACTGTGACAAGTTAGCAGAAGTAGGCAACATTACTATGAGAGCATCCATTTACACTCTGTTCCTGAATATCAGGTGAGAGTTTTATGCTGTAGGAAGGAACTGCAGATGCTGGTTTACACCAAAGATAGACACAAAATGCAAGAGGAATTTAGTGGGTCAGGCAGCATCTCTGGAGAAAAGGGTTAGTTGATGTTTTGTGTCACGACCGTTCTTTTTCTCCAGAGATGCTGCCTGACCCGCTGAGTTATTCCAGCATTTTGTGTCTATCTTGAATGTTTTGTATTGGTTGTCTAAGTACCTGATTGATTCTGGCAGAGTTCCTTTTCTAATGTGTTATTCAGGATTATACAATATCACACCAAACCAGATTTCCATTAGTAATAGGCATGGAGATGTCTGACCACTAGTTCTGAACGGGACAACTCTGGAAGCAAAGTTTGAGCACTGAGCTTAGCTACCAATTTAAAACAGCAGAATGAAGCCTGGTGGATGCACATGTATAGCGAGGCATGTAAGAGGCATGTGAAGCAACACAGGCAGATTATACTACTGCAAATGAAGTTATAATAATATAGCAGAGCTACTTAAGGCACCAATGTGTGGGAGATGGTGGGCTGATTTCAGCTAAATCATTTTAAGATACTAGTGGAGAGAACTATGAGCCATGATTTTTTATTTATTTAATTTTTTTATTTTACATATAATAGAAGACTAAAAATAACCTAAATTGCAGGTGATTCCTGAGAGAGAATACACTGAATGGGGTTTTCATCCTTATTTGCAACTCATCTGTAATTGTTTTGTTGCACTGCATGCTGACTCTGGTGACTGTTTCATTATGTTCAAGTCACCCCCACCTCTCCACTCAAACTCTATAGATTAGGACACATCTTAACTCACCTCTCCCATCGTCCACCCTCAAGACCTGCACTGCAGGAGCATAGCATGCCTGAGCATAATTGAACAATGCTGGGCAGCATAAATGGAGTCTGCTCCTAGGCGTACTTCCTGGAATCATTTGTAAATCAACTGATCTACATGGGGATGCTGAGCTAACCTTGAAAGTGGCTGTACAATTTCCCATTTTATTGGACTGCATTTATCATTTTGAACTGTTTTCATTCTAACACAAACCAGCCCCTGAGGGTCTGAATAATATGGGTATTGACAGTCAATTATTCAATGAGCAATTACATGAGTTTTACACTAATGCATGTCGGTATGCTTTCTTGCATGTTTTTACCTGCATGAATCCTGGAGTAACAGTCGATATTATAAATCGTGGCCCATTTAAATACTTAGGAGCAAACTGTCATTAAGAGCAACTTGCGCTTTTATTAATACTTTCACCATAACCTTTGTACATCTGGCTGGTTGTGTTCATTCTAACACAACCAGCTTTTTCTGTTGTCATGGTAGTGCAGAGGCTAGTATTGTAATGCCTGCAATGGTTCATGATGTGTCCATTAGACTCAATAGGTAGAATTAAATTACATGTAAATCTCATCATCTAAGTAATTTTGTGCATGATTCTGCATAATGAAAGCTGTGATGTGATACTAGTTAGGTAGCTTGCTTTATTATAAATTCAGAATGAACTATGTTATTGACGCATTCTGTATTACAATACAATATACAATACAATACAATTTATTTGTCATTTGAACCCCATTGAGGTTCAAACGAAATGTTGTTTCTACAGTCATACACACAAGAAAGAACCAAGACACAACACAATTTACACAAACATCCATCACAGCGCATCTCCTCCTCGCTGTGATGGAAGGCAAAGACTTATCTCTCCCCTGCACTCCCCATTCCCCTCCCGATGTCAGAGTCAAAGTCAAAGCCCCCGGCGGGTGATGGTAATTGTCCCGCGGCCATTAACGCCGCGCCGGGTGATGCAAGGCCACGCTCCGGGTCTTGTTGTTGGAGCCCCCGGCGGGCGCTAGCAAAGTCCCACAGCCATTCCAAGCCACGCCGGGCGATGATGTAAGGCCCCGCTCCAGGTACTCTTCAACCCCGCAACTCGGGCGGATGAAGTCGCCGTTGCGGAAGCCCCGAAAAGCGGTCTCCCAGCAGGGACCCGCGGGCTCCCGGTGTCACTGTCCACCAGACCTGCGGTAAGCCTCCGAATCCCCGGGGTTGGGTCGCAACAGCGCGCCACCACCGCTCCTCCCGCTCCGAACTCGGCCAGCTCCGCGATGGTGAGTAGGTCCGCAGGCTCCGCGACTGGAGCCCCAGGTCATTCCTGCTGGAGGCCGCTCCACGGTGTTAGGCCCCAACGACAACGGAGACCCGACAGAGAAAAGGTCGGGTTCTCCGTGCAGGGGATAGATTTTAAAAGTTTCCCCCATCCCCCGCCCCCCCCCGCCCCCCGCCCCCCGCCCCCCACACACATACCCACACACATACACAAAAAAAATAATAAAAACTACATTCAAACGAGATAAAAAATAATAAAAGACAGACGGACTGCAGAGGCCGCTGCGACGTGAGTCGTGCCGCCCACCGGAATGTACTTGCAGTAATGTATTAATGTACTTGCAGTACTCTGCTTCATTTGGGATTTGTTAATAGTATTTATTTTTGTTCAATAAACCCAAACCTCTTGCAAACACACAATGCAGATTAAGACAAATTGTAAATTGTGAGTTGTTGATTCATGAATGTTAAAAAATAAAGAATATATGATAAAATATAAAAAATATAAACTTTGCTGAAAGCTGCCACCTAATAAACAGTTTTAATGTTTCTCATACAGTAGTGACTGGGCCAAACATCCACTGCCTGATTTTTTAATTGTTTTGTTAATGAGCAAAGGTTTAATCATCCCCCCTCTCCCACCCCACATTCCTCTGCCTGGCCAATCCAGACCTACTCTTGCCCAGTTTCCAGAGGGCTCAATTTCCAGTAGCATTGTTGAATAATGATCAAGTATAGGGAACATATTTGATTGAGGTCCAGGAACTCAGGGGCGGAAATCCCGTGGGGGGACAGGCCCCCCCCCCCACTGTTTTGAGAGGTGGGGGACGATCCCCCCCATTTTTTGTAATCTGGATTTTAAAACTTGGTGAAATCTCCGCTTTCCGCGAGACAGTGGGGGTGGGACTGATGATCGAGGGCGCCGACTGGACGAGAGCGGCGTCGGTCAGCAGGCAATGGAGGTGGGGGGGGGGGACCATGATGATTCCGCGCGATGATTGGAGGAGGGAGGTGTCGGTCAGAGGCGGAAGTAGGGGGGTGGGACTGAGGATAGAGCGCGGTGATTGGAGGAGGCAGACGTCCATGGAGCAAAGAACATAGAGCCGTGCTTGAATCGGGCTGTTCGCAAGGCTTTTTATCGCCCGGCCCGGCGCAGCAGGGATCTTCCATCGCCCGCGGTCAAATTGCTGCGTCGAGGCGATCGAGGCTCCCGATGTTGGAGCCCCCGTGAACGGGCCGATTCAAGCCCCATGATTCGGGGTGGACAAACCTGCTGTTGCTGGAGTTCGGAGTCAGTCACCTACCAGGTCGGCTCCCAATGTTACTGTCCATAGCAAAGATACTAGACAGGGCCCATGGCCGAAGCCTGGCGTGTGTGCACATGCACGCGCACGGCCGCCAAGATATTGTGCCCCACCCCCATGTTTTGACAGCGATTTCCGTGCCTGCAGGAACTGAATCTGAAATCATCATTTTGTACTGTCCAATACCACAAAGACAGTGGCCCAGAAATTTGGATACTATATTTATTTTCTCTCCCCTCTCCCACAATGTACTATATATAGCCTTTTTGCAAGGTAGGTTATTGCTTTGTTCTGAGGATATTACCCATGGTGCTTTGTAGCATTACATATATGAGAGCATTCACTGTTCATAAGTAACTGGATTTATCACCTTCATTACTTGTTTCTCTTAACAGGTGTCAAAATTCATGGACGTGGCATGATGAGTCACCATTATTCGCATCAACTTCCCCATTGTCTCTGTGGTGAGTGTTGCATTAGACCAGTCACAATTACCTCCAACTAAACATTAAGACTGAAGCTGTGGTCTTCACTCCTAACATTTACATCATGGTTCCAGTTCTTTCTTGCCTCCAGTTCATTCACACTATCTTGGCCATAACTCAGATGGAATTCAAGTTCAAGTTCAAGTTCAAGTGAGTTTATTGTCATGTGTCCCTGTATAGGACAATGCAATTCTTGCTTTGCTTAAGCACACAGAAAATAGTAGGCATTTACTACAAAACAGATAAATGTGTCCATATACCATGATATAAATATATACACACATGAATAAATAAACTGATAAAGTGCAAATAGCAGAAAGTGGTTATTAATAATCAGAGTTTTATCCGAGCCAGGTTTAATAGCCTGATGGCTGTGGGGAAGTAGCTATTCCTAAACCTGGTTGTTGCAATCTTCAGGCTCCTGTACCTTCTACCTGAAGGTAGCAGGGAGATGAGTGTGTGGCCAGGATGGTGTGGGTCTTTGATGATACTGCCAGCCTTTTTGAGGCAGCGACTGCGATAAATCCCCTCGATGGAAGGAAGGTCAGAGCCGATGATGGACTGGGCAGTGTTTACTACTTTTTGTAGTCTTTTCCTCTCCAGGGCGCTCAAATTGCCGAACCAAGCCAAGATGCAACCGGTCAGCATGCTCTCTACTGTGCACCTGTAGAAGTTAGAGAGAGTCTTCCTTGACAAACCGACTCTCCGTAATCTTCTCAGGAAGTAGAGGCGCTGATGAGCTTTTTTGATAATTGCGTTAGTGTTCTCGGACCAGGAAAGATCTTCAGAGATGTGCACGCCCAGGAATTTGAAGTTCTTGACCCTTTCAACCATCGACCCGTTGATATAAATGGGGCTGTGGGTTCCCCTCCTACTCCTTCCAAAGTCCACAATCAGTTCCTTGGTTTTGCTGGTGTTGAGGGCCAGGTTATTGCGCTGGCACCATATGGACAGTTGCTCGATCTCTCTTCTGTACTCTGACTCATCCCCATCAGTGATACGTCCCACAACAGTGGTGTCGTCAGCGAACCTGATGATGGAGTTCGCACTGTGGTTGGCTACGCAGTCATGGGTATAGAGTGAGTACAGCAGGGGGCTGAGCACGCAGCCTTGAGGTGCTCCCGTGCTGATTGTTATCGAGGCTGACACATTTCCACCAATACGAACAGACTGTGGTCTGTGGATGAGGAAGTCGAGGATCCAGTTGCAGAGGGATGCGCAGAGACCCAGTTCTGCGAGTTTGGTAACCAGTTTGGAGGGGATGATTGTGTTGAATGCCGAGCTGTAATCGATGAATAACAGCCTGACATATGAGTTTTTGTTGTCCAAGTGGTCCAGTGCGGAGTGGAGGGCCAGCGAGATCGCATCCACTGTTGATCTGTTGTGGCGGTAAGCGAACTGCAGTGGGTCCAGGTTTTTGTCGAGGTAGGAGTTGATTTGCTCCATGATCAGCCTCTCAAAGCACTTCATCACCACCGGCGTAAGTGCCACTGGTCGATAGTCATTGAGGCACGTCACCTTACTCTTCTTGGGCACCGGTATAATTGATGCCCTTTTAAAGCAGGTGGGGACCTCAGACCTCAGACCTCAGAAGTGAGAGGTTGAAATTGTTTAGAACTGTAAAATTCCATTTGACCTTGAGTAAGACAAGCTGTTCCTCATAAAAATCCTACCTACTTCTACCACATCCATTCCAATCATGCATCATCATCGTCTGTTTGAATCCATTCAAGGTCTAGTCATTGTCAATATTTGTAACTTCCTTCAAACCCCCACTACCCCACCCATCCCTTTTGTGATCTCTATTCCCTGGATTCTAGCATCTAACTCATTCCCATTGCTTTGACTCCTCATTAGCAGGCATGCTTCCAACAATTTACAACACTGGAATTTTCACTCCACCTCTTTCCTCCTCTTTAAACTCTCCTCATATGCAAACTACTGGTCTAGCTTTCCAACGTCCCATGATATTTCTTCCTTTTTGCTGTCAATTTTTATTTATGTCTCAAAGAAGATCTTAAGAATATTTTTCGACAATAAAGTAACTATGTTTTTTTCAATTTGTTGAAGTGAATTTACATTTAACACCATGGGATTTGCTAACACCATAGTATTTGTTACTGAATAAAGTGTGTATATCATGACTCATGACATTCAACCACAGCATACATTCTTTCATCTAAATTTAAAACTTTGTTTTTAAATTTTCTCCCCTTCAAAAATGACCAATCCAGGTTGGGTTTTGATTTTAAAAAACTGCCTTTAATACCATTTTACCATCCAAGCTTATCACCAAACTCTCGGGACTTGGTGTCAGCATTCATCTCTGCAACTGGATCCTCAACTTCCTCACCAACAGACCCCAATCAGTGAGGATAGGGGCAAATCATCCTCCATGATAATCCTCAACATGGCGGCTCTGCAAGGATGCATTCTCTGCCCCTTCTTTACTTCTTGTATACCCACAATAGTGCAGCCATGTACAAGTCTAATTCAATTTTCCAATTCGCAGACAACACCACCATTATGGGCCGGATATCAAATAATGATGAGATGAAGGAGATTGAGAACCTCGTGACCTGGTGTGAAGACAAAAAACCTTTCTCTCAATGTCAGCAAGACAAAGAAGATAGTGATTGGCTTCAGGAAGCAAAGCGGTACACATACCTCAGTTTGCATTGATGGTGCCGAAGTGGAGATGATTGAAAACTTCAAATTCCTAGGAGTCAATATCAACAACAACAACAACTTCTAAACCACCCTTATTGAAGCAACAACCAAAAAAGCACACCAACATCTCTGCTTCCTTAGAAGGCTGAGGAAGTTTGGCATGTCCCTGACAACTCTCACCAACTTCTGCAGATGCACCATAGATGCACCATTTTATCAGGATGCATCACAGCTTGGTTTAGGAAAAGCTCTGTCCAAGACCAAGAAATTTCAGCAAATTGTGGATGCAGCCCAGACCATCACACAAACCAACCACCCTTCTATTGACTCCATTTATACATCACGCTGCCTTGACAAGGCCAGCAGCATAATCGAGGACGAGTCGCACCCTGGCCACTACCTCTTCTCCCCTCTCCCATCAGGTAAAAGGTATAGAAGTTTGAAAACACCCACCACCAGATTCAGGGACAGTTTCTTCCCAGCTGTTATCAGGCAACTGAATCATCCTACCACAACCAGAGAGCATTGATGAACTACTATCTACCTCTTTGGTGACACTCGGACTATCCTTGATCGGATTTTGCTGGCTTTACCTTGCACTGCACATTATTCCCTTATCATGTATCTATACACTGTAAAGGGATCGATTGTAATCATGTATTGTCTTTCTGATGACTGGTTAGCGCGCAACAAAAGCTTTTTACTGTACTGCGGTACACATGATAATAAACTAAACTGAACTGAGTAGCTTTTGCCACTTTTGATTAGCAAAATTAGAAATGTGTGTTGCCAGTGAATCTCTGATTTATAAGTAGCATCACAGGGAAACTCAGATCTGTTTATACCATTTCCTGATGTCTGTAATTTCCAATAGCAGTTGGATAATGATGAAGAATAGGGAATATTTCATTCAAGCCTGTGAACAGAATCAGAAATTAGATTTTGTACTACTGAATACCACAAAAAAATCATTACCCTTAAAATTTGGATCTGCAGTGCTACTTTTTTTCAGTGATATTTTCATGAAGATTTTTTTGTCTAGAAAAGAATGCAATCGGGCACATTTTTACAACTATTTGGATTGCCAACTTCCAGTTGAGACTTATCCTTGCACTTTTTAAAGTAATATCCAATTCAAGATGTGCACTGAATTATGTAATTTCCCTTGCAAAGACCTCTACTGGGGATATTAGTTCATGTTGTTCCAAATGCACCTATTGTTGGACTCTTCTGAGACAATAATGATTTATTAAAACAAAAGCAAAACATGCTGGAAAAGCTCTGCAGGGGAAGCAACATTAGTGGAAAGAGAAACAGTCAACATTTTTAGACAGCAACTCTTTATCACAACTGGTATTTTCCTGCGTTTTCTGCTTTAGTTTCCTATTTCCAGCATTTGTAATATTTAATTAAGTTTTCATGGTTTTAAACATACCTGACTCAGGTATGTCCCATTACTTACCTCCTCTTCATTGGGCCCCTCCCCAACAATGCATCAAACCTCCCCCATACTAGTGATTCCACTCTTCCAACTGACTCATGCCCTGATCCCCAATCAGCTCAAACCAAAATCCCTCATCTCTATCATCCAGACATCCAATATCTCATATAGAGACCCCAATTCCTCCCCACCCCTTCAATAAATTGCCTATCTCTGGCAGTTACCACCTGTCCCCACCATGGCCAAGATGGAGCTCCTGATTACCGGCCTGTCTTAGCCAGGACTTGTGGGACATGGTCCATATCCCAAATGCCATATTTTCCTTTATATGCTCTCCCACGTGTAACGTAACTATTTAACCTCTGAGTTTGCTGTAGTGAACTCAGAATCAATGCAGGTATTGCAGTATTGCAGAACAACTACTAGGCTAGTACATTGATGAATGTAAACTCTTCATTGCTTGCACATATGGTGTGAATCTACCACCCAAACTGGATGCTGAGTGTTAACAGATAGCAGAATAGAGTGTTCAAGAAGGAACTGCAGATGCTGGAAAATCGAAGGTAGACAAAAATGCTGGAGAAACTCAGCGGGTGAGGCAGCATCTACGGAGCAAAGGAAATAGGCAACGTTTCGGGTCAAAACCCTTCCACAGACCCTTCTGAAGAAGGGTTTCGACCCAAAACGTTGCCTATTTCTTTCGCACCATAGATGCAGCCTCACCCGCTGAGTTTCTCCAGCATTTTTGTCTACCTAGCAGAACAGTGTGTTCTGTTTGATTTATTTAAGAAATTTAAGTTAATGTTCAAGGAGAAATTCTTATATCATAATAATTATGCAAATACTTTCTACATTAGCAAGAGAGGTGTGCAGGAATGTGCATTTCATAAGATTTGAGGATGTATATATAATTAATAATTTTCACGTCTTTGGGAACTACCATTAAATCATTTGGGGGAAAAACTTCCCCTATGTAAGCACGATCGAGGATAAGATGGTAAAATTCATCTATTTGACAATTCCCGGTGGCATTAATTAAATCAGCCAGGGTGAAGTTCATCACAGTTTGACATTAGTTAGTTATTTTCAGGGTCAAGAATAATTGATCATCCTTTTTTCATGTAACCGTGGGCGGATAAGAAAAGATGTGTCTAAGTACAGTCAGATTTGTGCCTTTTTATTAATAATATTAATAAATATTAGAAGATTCTTGAAATGAATCAGGCTTTTCTCAACTTGTCAATTTCTGGCAAAGTTATTTGCTCTTAATCACTCAGTCAATAATCCTCTTGTATCTGCACTACTTTACAAATAGTGTATTCATTGACTTGAACACAACAATTAAATGGTAGAATTGAATGGAGATTTTTCAGAGTTATATTGTTTTCACAGTTATATTGTTTTTATGAATACTTTAATAGAGCCAATAGGATTGGCACATATTGTTGCTTTGTTTTACAGCAGCCAGCAGAAAAGCAATGGTAATAAAGTTATATCACATATCAATTCAGATATTATGTTTACTAAGGTCCAATATTAATCATGTTGAGAAATTATTGCTTCTATTCCTGTACCGTTGAATGAAGAAAATTATGCAGCATATCTTGAAGTGCGAATGTTTAATGTCTTGAAAATAAGTCAACTATCACACTTTCAGAAAGCCAGAATTCTTACAACCAAACTGCAGCAAATAAATTGTGATTTCACTGGTTCATTGATGTGAGAATATTAAAAAGTTGTTCATTTCCTACATTTGTTTTCAGGCTGAGTAGTCACATACAGATGGGGTTACGATGTAGAAAAGCAGGCGGGTTGCTGTGGTTGGCTTATTGCAACTGACAAACATGACATCCAGATGCTTTAAATGACCGCCAGGAATCTGTTTAACTGACAGTCTTGAAATTAAACAAGCAGCAAAAGGCAAAATACAGCCCTGAGCACATTTTACTTTGGCCATTGTCAACAGGATACTTGCTGAGACAGTGATCTGATTCATTAGTGTAGAAAAAAATGTTGATGGCTTTTTGCTTCTTGCAAACAAGCTTAACCAATTGATAATTATTTTCATCA
Organism: Amblyraja radiata; assembly: GCF_010909765.2. Taxonomy (NCBI): domain Eukaryota; kingdom Metazoa; phylum Chordata; class Chondrichthyes; order Rajiformes; family Rajidae; genus Amblyraja; species Amblyraja radiata. Next base: position 75,662,648 of record NC_045959.1, on the reverse strand, counting down.
TAAACTTGCATTTAAATTCAACTCTTGAAAATAGGTGTACATATTTGACACTTTCTGTAATATTTTATTACATAGCCAATATGTTCCAGTTTGATTCTCTATGGGATTCTGTGAGAGAGTACAGCTTTGATTTCTGAGGAGTTTGACCTGTGGCTGTTCAGTCCCTTAAGATATTGAATAAATTGGAAATATGTGATGCCAGGGAAAGTTACTTGGGTCTTTAGAAGGAAAAATCTCTTTGAGGTGAATTACTTTTCTTAATTCTCCATGTTTCTATAGATTACATCAGAATGTGAACATTTATCAAGTCTTTGTATAAATATTTAATTTACTCATATCAAATTGGAGCACCATTATCCCCCCCCCCCCCTTACCCATTAATTTTAAATCAGATTATACTGCTATTCATTTGATACATGGCTGTGCAATTGTATTATATCAGTCACTGGTTAAAATGTCGTCAATGAAAAGGTACATGAATAAATGTGAGCAGTCAGCACACAGAGAGTGGTGAATCTGTGGAATTCCCTGCCACAGAAGGTAGTTGAGGCCAGTTCATTGGCTGGATTTAAGAGGGAGTTAGACGTGGCCCTTGTTGCTAAAGGGATCAGGGGGTATGGAGAGAAGGCAGGTATGGGATATTGATTTGGACGATCAGTCATGATCATATTGAATGGCGGTGCAGGCTCGAAGGGCCGAATGGCCTACTCCTGCACCTCTTTTCTATGTTTCTATGTTTCTATGTTTAAAAAATGTTTATGTATCATGACCTCAATATGTATAGAATATAAACTGAATTCAACACAAAAAGTGGTTCAAATACTGCTGCTTCCATTCTAGATACAATGTCACTGAAATCAATGTGAACCATGTATGGTTAAAAAGAAAGATAAAATGCTTCAAGGATATCATCAAAGTCTTCCTGGAAAAAGTGGAACATCCTGTATGGGAATCCATGGCATGTGGCTGCTCAAAATGGAGAAGGTGCATCCTAGAAATGACTGAGCTTTTTGATTCTTCACAATGGGAGCACATGGATACCATGCGAAAGCAACAGAGGGCGCATACACTAAACCCTCGTTATAATGGACCATGGGGGGGGGGGGGGGGGGGGGGGGGGAAGAGGGGGGGGGGGGGGATAATGGTGTCCATTATTGCTGATTGTCTGGGTGAGGTAATATAATTGTATGTATTGCAGCAAAGAACTGCAGATGATGGTGGGTCAGGCTGGAGAACATGGATAGATGACATTGGGAAAGGAGTAGAGAAATAGGACCTAGGTCTCAGGTTCAGTTATGTCTTTTGGTATCGTCTGTGTGGAGTTTGTATATTTTGCCTTGGCTGTGTGCACTTACTCCAGGTGCTCGTGTGGGTGAGTATTAGAATTGAATTGAATCCTTTATTTGTCATTCAGACCTTTCGGTCTGAACGAAATGCTGTTGCCTGCAGCCATACATGTAATAATAACAAAACACAATAAACACAAATTAACATCCACCACAGTGAGTTCACCAAACACCTCCTCACTGTGATGGAGGCAAAAGTCTTAGAGTTACTGTCTCTTCCCTCCTCTTCTCCCTCTGCGCCAAGGCGATACCCCACCGGGCGATGGTAAGTCAGTCCCGCGGTTCAAGCTCCGCGGCCCGGGGGTGGTCGAAGCTGCCGCCCTCCAGTCCAGCGGACGCAGCTGTTGCAACGGGTGCTCCGGAAAACAGGCACCAGCCTGTGACCTGCGAGCTCCCGACATTGTCATCCACTGGCCCACGGCCGAGCCCCGGATCCAGGTCGCCGCCGCCAGAACGCCGCCTCAGCCGCCGGAGCACCGTCTCCGCCCCGCACCGGGCCGCCCACACGGCAGCGTCTCAGCCCCGCACTGGGCTGCCCCCACGGGAGCGCCTTCCAGCCGGGAGCCGGTCCGCCCTCACCGGAGCGCCTTCCAGCCGGTAGCCAGGCCACCCACACGGCAGCGTCTCAGCCCCGCACCGGGCTGCTCACACGGGAGCGCCTTCCAGCCGGTAGCCGTGCCACCCGCACGGGAGTGTCTCAGCCCCGCGCCGTCCGCCCTCACCGAAGCGCCGAGTCGTGCCGCTACCCGGACGTCGCCACAGCTCGAAGACGGCCAGCCTCGCCAACGTCCTGGCTGGCTCTACCTCCGGACCCTCGAGGTCGGTCGCAGGTTGGAGGCCGCCAGCTCCGCCATTAGGCCTCAGCGCAGACGGGGGAAGAGAAGGGGGATACGACAAAAAAGTCGCATTCCCCCGAAGGGAGAGACAGAAAGCCCTGTTTCACCCTCCCCCCACACACATAACACCACCTAATAACCAAAAAAATTACTAAACTAGACAAAAAAAACAACACAAAAAAGTAAAAACAGACAGACTGCAGGCGAGCCGCAGCCGTATCACAGCGCCGCCACTTCCGGAACCATAGTCACCATAAATTGCCACTATTGTGAAGTGTGTGATAGAATTTGGAAGGAATTTGTTTCATGGAATTATACAGCACAGACACCGTCCCTATGGCGCACCACTCTGTTCATCTCACATCCTATCCTATCACATTTATCCCCATATCCTCTGTAGCCTGTGCTTTGGCAATTCAAGTGCTTGTCAAGATATAGTTTATAACATTTATAAAATTATGAGAGGCATAGGATAGGGTAGACAGTCAGAATCTGTTTCCAAGAATGGAAATAAAAACAAATATTAGAGTACATGTCTTTAAGGTGAGTGAGGCAAACTTTAAAGGTGTGCGGGGCAAGTTTTTACACAGAAGGTGATGTGTACATGAAATGCAATGCTAGGGGTGGTAGTGGAGGTAGATTTTATAGTGTCATTTAAGAGATTTTTGGATAGACATATGGATATTCAGGGAATGGAAGGATATGGATTATGTACAGGCAGAGAAGTTGGTCTTGGCATCAAGTTAGCAAAATCATTGTGGAACAAAGGGGCTGTTTTTTGTGCTGTACTGTTTTGTGCTCTATGTTTGTTAAATATCATGAATGCCTGCCTGCATCACCTCTGTGGGCAGCACCTAACAGATTCACACCACTCTATGTGACAAATCCTTGCTAAATTCTCTATCTCTCCCCTTATATGTATGCACTTATTATAGACACCTCCACCTTGGGGAAAATTTGTTACCATTTACTATATCTATCCCTCTCATAATTTTTAAAATGTCTCTAACAGGTCACCCTCATGCCTAGTCTGATCCAGGGTTAAAAAAAATGCAGCCTATCCAATCTCACATGATAGCCAAAATGTTCCATTCAAGCCTGAATAACCACCAATGCACCCTCTCCAACAGAATCACATCCTTCCTATTGTGTGGTGACGAGAGCTGCATACACTGGTATGGCCTAAACTAATGTTTTATAACGTTGCAATATGGCGTCTCTGCATTTACAGTTGATGAAGGCAACATTCCATATGCCTTCTATATGTGCTGGCATTTTCAGAGATCCATGGATTTGTGCCTTACAACCCTACCATTTACTGTGCATGTTCTACCCTTATTTGACCTTCCAAAATGAATCAGTTTGTACTTGTCAGGATTAAATTCCAAATGCCATTGCTTCGCCCAACTTTCCAGCTGATGAAAGTCATGCTGTGGCCTAAGGCAATCTTCCTCATTTTCTATAACATCACAAATTTTCATGTCAAGTGGAACTTACTAATCATCTCTCTTAGGAAAGTTACAATAGACAATAGACAATGGACAATAGGTGCAGGAGTAGGCCATTCGGCTCTTTGAGCCAGCACCGCCATTCAATGTGATCATGGCTGATCATCCACAATCAGTACCCCGTTCCTGCCTTCTCCCATTATCCCCTGAATCCACCATCTTTAAGAGCCCTATCTAGCTCTCCCTTGAAAGTATCCAGAGAACCGGCCTCCACTGCCCTCTGAGGCAGAGAATTCCACAGACTCACAACTCTCTGTGAGAAAAAGTGTTTCCTCATCTCCGTTCTAAATGGCTTACCCCTTAATCTTAAACTATGGCCCCTGGTCCTGGACTCCCCCAACATCGGGAACATGTTTCCTGCCTCTAGCGTGTCCAAACTCTGAATAATCTTAAATGTTTCAATAAGATACCCTCTCATCCTTCTAAACTCCAGAGTGTACAAGCCCAGCCGCTCCATTCTCTCAGCATATGACAGTCCCGCCATCTCGGGAATTAACCTTGTAAACCTACGCTACAATCCCTCAATAGCGAGAATGTCCTTCTTTAAATTAGGGGACCAAAACTGCACACAATACTCCAGATGTGGTCTCACTAGGGCCCTGTACAACTGCAGAAGTACCTCTTTGCTCCTATACTCAACTCCTCTTGTTGTTGGATGTTGGAGTAACTCAGTAGGTCAGGCAGCATCCTTGAAGAATATGGATAGATGATGTTTTGGATTGGGACCCTTCTTCAGAATGATTGCATGGGTGAGGGAAAAGATAGCTAGAAGAATAGAAGGGCAGGACAAAGCATGGCAGGTCATAGGTGAACACAGGCGAGGGGGGGGGGGGGGGGGGGGGGAGGTTGATAGGCAGATGATTGGACAAAGGCCAGAGATGAACACACACATGTGAGATAAAAGGATCATAGAAACATGAATATGAAGGTAGAGGATTGATGGGGTGTGAATTGTTTAGGAATGTAGATGGAGGGAGAGTAGAGGGTAGAGATAGGTACAAGGTTACATCTCTTACCTTCACATTGCAGTAGTTTATATCCACACACAACACACATCAAGGTTCCCAGCACTGATCCTATGCTACACCACAGGTCAGAGACATTCAATTCGAAAAGCAGCCCTCAACTAGCATCCTCTACCTCCTATCAGTTGATGGGGATGTAAGCACAATAGGTTACAGGGAAATTCATGGGGAAGTGGATTACTCTGTGAGCTAAAAAAAATAATCAATTAGCTGAACAGTCTTGTTTTACATAGTTATGAAATACACCTACATTAATGGGATAAAGAGATTGAACCAACACTGCAGTTTTGACATATTTCTCTGAATTGACTGAAACATTATGTTTCTATTTCCCATTAAGCTTGAAAGACGTAGCTTTAAGAGGCCCTGAATGCAGCTGTGAGCTGTGAGAAACACAACAGCCGTGTAACAGTGGGAGTTGGCAAGTCTGGCCACCTGAGCTACTTGTGTATGAAGAGCTATCCTTCACAGCACTGAGGAAAAACAGGCTCCTGGGATCTCTGGCATTTCTCTCCTGACGTTTTTGGAAAGTTGACAACAAGGTGTTTGAAATTTTGGAAGTTGTCTTTTAGCTGAAAATGTGCCCTCTTTGTAACTATCTAATTCTGTGGAACAAATCTTCCACTGAAGATTAATGCACTCTAAATATTGAAATTGTTTTTGATCACGTGGCATGCAATTTACATTGATGATATTTCAACATTCACTGTGTAATGCGGCTGGGACAGTTATTATGTTCATAAAAAGGTACTGGTTCTTAAGGATTGCTCTTCATGGGCACATGAGTGTTGTCAATGGCTGTCAGTGTTCACAGAAAGCCAGCAATGCCGGAAAATCCCAGTGCGTCAGATAATATTGCCCTCTCATTGAAGTAGATTAAATGACTTATTTGTGAATATGGTGCCTGGGTGACTTCTCTAATAAAGATGTGAGGACCAGATTGGGGGATGTAACAGAGTTTTGCAAAAACTATGCGGCAGGAAGTTGTGAGACATATGACCCTGACTTCCATGAGAAGAACAATCCAGGCACATGAGCATGGTCAAAGAGCATCACGCATTTCAACAATGACAAGCCCTGGAAACTTGAACGCTGTGAAGACAGTTTTGGTGTGACAAACTCACATCGAGTGACAACACCAATACCTCCAGTACTGCAATGTTTGCAGCTGAGACACTTGTGGAATGAGAATGTCAACAGACGTATGTTGGAGAAAGTATTTCCTATTACATTTAATACTCTCTCTGGAGTTTGGAAGGTGTTTAAGCAACCTATGGTTGCTCTAAAGACGACAAGTCAGGTTTCCTGATGTTAGTCAGTTGTACAGCAGGTTCCTAATTCCACAGAGGCGTGTTACTTGGACTCACCTCATCATGTCCAAACCAAACTGGAGGTATGGATCCAACCTTCTCAGGAATCTGATCCCATATTCTCAGTGATTTGCTCTCAACTAAGCCTCCATCTCCAAAATACCCTGAGAGACTCTGAAGCAGGCAAGGCTAGACAAGGAAGCTTGATCATCTGTTAAGGTTTATGAGGCTTTGTAAGTTTTAATTGTCCCTGACTTTTAAAACCAGTAAAATTGCTTAAATAATTTTTTATTTAAATCAAAACCAAAATAAAATAAGTGATATATAAAAGTAACTGAACTTGTTTTCTTTCCTTAATCTCTACTCTGGGAATAACTATTGAAATTAAAGAAAATTTAAAGAAAAATAATTTTAACCTGTTCAGCATTTTGGTAGTGCCAGATGTGTTGATTTTCTGGATTACTGGATGTCATTTTGTTATTACTTCAACACACTTTAAATCATTTTTAAAAGAATGTTACACAGTAATAGTTCAGTGAACCTGGTAATTTTAAAGGAAGCACGGGAAGCTACACCAGTTTTATTTATAGGGCGCATGGGCTCTGGTGAGTGCAAGGGAGTGAGAGATTTGGGACACTGATAAGTAAATGGGGTGTGCAAGAACTGGAGGGTCCTGGTGAGTGGACAAGGAGCATGGAAACCAGGGCCGGAGCATAAGAGCAGGACCCAGTGGGCTGAAGGAACCCTGGAAACCAATGTCAAGTCAAGTCAAGTCAAGTTTTATTCGTCACTTGCATATAAAGTGCAGTGAAATTACTTTGCCAGCAGCAGTACACTACAAAAAGAACACACAATACACAATCAAAACATTTAACACAAACATCCACCACAGCATTCATCACTGTGGAGGAAGGCACAAAGTTTGGCCAGTCCTCCTCCATTTTCCCCCGTGGTCGGGACCACAACCCTCCGCAGTCGCCGCTGTGTGCGTCCAGATGTGCAGACAAGGTAAGTCCAGCTAAGACCTGAGTCGGTGCCTCCCCACCGGAGACCGCGGCTTCAAGCTGGTGTAGGCCGCAGGCCGGCGGTCGAAGATCTAAAGTCTCCGCCGCGCCGCAGCCAGAAGCACCGCAGACCGCAGGGCTGGCGGTCGGAGCTCCTCTCCAGGGATCCCCGGCGAGGGACCCCGCTCCGGATGGTAAGTCCCCGCCGTGCCCGCGGCCAGTTAATGCACAGTGAATGTGGCAAATATCACCTGTGAATCAGACACCAAACCATCAGGCCTTCTGAGTAATCATATAGACGATTGGTGTTTTACTCTAAAGGGGAATGTAATCATATGGCAGCTCTGGATTACATTGGTAGATTCTCGAGTATAATTCTGGGAAATACCAGCACAATCAGGCTTCATAACTGAAGCCAATGGCAGAGCCAGGTGACAACGAAGCACCAGCATTAGCACTAAGATCACTCCAAATTTAAGATACAAAATGCTGGAGTAAATCAGTGATCAGGCTGCATCTCTGAAGAACATGGATAAGTGATGCCTCAGGTCAGAAGCAGGGTCCCAACCCAAACCTTCAGCTATCCACATTTTCAGTAAATGCTGCCTGACTCGCTGAGTTACTCCAGCATGTTTGTGTCTCTTTCTGTAAGCCAGTATCTGCAGCTCTTTATTTCTGCTCTCCGAATTTTAGGTGGGCAGCAGAAGGCAGGGAACCAGATAATTGCAAGCAGTTGAATCCCAGTAGTTTCCTTGTGACCTTTGGCCACAGCCAGCATGACTTGGTTGCAGCATCAGGTGAAAAGCTTCATTAGTGGCACATTAATCAAATAATAAATGTTCTACTTCACATGGAGAAGATATTCATAAAAATAATGTTTTTGCCACATGAATTCTATTGATTGTGTTTTCTACCAGAGGAAACACTACCAGGTTAATATTTGACCTATGATAGACATAAAAAGCTGGAGTAACTCAGCAGGACAGGCAGCATCTCTGGAGAGAAGGAATGGGTGAAGTTTCGAGTCGAGACGGATCTCGACCTGAAACGTCACCCATTCCTTCTCTCCAGAGATGCTGCCTGTCCTGCTGAGTTACTCCAGCTTCTTGTGTCTGTCTTCATTTTAAACTAGCATCTGCAGTTCCTTTTTACTAATATTTGACCTAGTTGTGATTGCTTCATATTCAAAGGACACCTGAAGTACTACAACGTATCAGGGTTAGCTGAAGGCATATCTGATGGTCTCCTAAAACTAGGGTCCTTAAATGAATGAGACATCTCCCACTGATATTTAATGTCTCCAGGCAAGACATTAGTGGAATCTTAACTTTATTAAATTAGATGCTCTTTGATCGCTGTAGGCGACTACCAATGATGAAAAGATTACTTTTTTCAAAAATATGCAAAATATTATTGTGTGGTTCAATGTGCAAGAGGGCTATACGATAGTCTCCAAAAAGGAAAGGTGCAGAGGAGATTTGTCAATATGATGTCAGAGACAAAAAATATTCAGTCATGTAAAGAGAATTGTTTTCTGAGCATCCATGGCAAAGCCAGCACTTATTGTCCACTGCTAATTACCCCCCGATATGATTGGCTCACAAGGCGATTTCAGAGGGTATTGTTCAGTTCAGTTTATTGTCACGTGTATTTAGATACAGTGAAAAGCTTTTGTTATGTGCTATCCAGTCAGTGGAAAGACTATACATGATTACAATCAAGCCATTTACAGTGTATAAGATACCTGATAAGGGACTAACGTGTAGTGCAAGGTAAAGCCAGCAAAGTCCGATCAAGGATAGTCTGAGGGTCACCAATGAGATAGATAATAGTTCAGCACTGCTCTCTGGTTGTGGTTGGATGATTCAGTTGCTCGATAACAGCTGGGAAAAAAACTGTCCCCGAATCAGGAGGTGAGCATTTTCACATTTCTATACATTTTGCCTGATGTGAGAGGGGAGAAGAAGGAGTGGCCAGGTTGCGACTTGTCCTTGATATGCTGCTGGTCTTGCCAAGGCATCATGAGGTATAAATGGAAGGTAGGTTGGTTTCTGTGATGGTCTGGACTGCATCTACAATTCACTGCAATTTCTTGATTTTGGATGGAGCTGTTCCCAAACAAAGCTGTGATGCATCCCGATAAAATGCTTTCTATGGTGCGTCTGTGGAAGTTGTTAAGTAACAACCATGTTTTGGTCTAAGTCACAGATAGGCCACACTAGAAAAGCATGGAAGCTTCCCTACCTGAAAAATATTAGTCCTTAATAATGCTGATGTCAAGATAAAGTTAAGAATTTTCAGAGGTATTCAAAAGTTACAGGAAGCTTGGATAGAAAGTGAGTAGAAACTGTGTTCACTAGGGTGGCAAGGTGGCGACGCAGTGGAGTTGCTGCCTTACAGCACCAGAGATCTGGGTTTGATCCTGACTACGCGTACTGTCTGTACGAAGTTTGTACATTTTCCCTGTGACAATAAGATTAGGTCCTTTGTGTGTTATAGAGTCATGGAATCATGGAGTCATGCAGTGTAGAATAGTAAGATTAAACGAGAACTTACCAGTTTGAAGTTTGATCTGTATTTTATGAGGAGGAACGTTGAGGGAATACGTGAAGAACCCGCTTCCAACGCATGCGTGCCATTCTTCAAAGCAGCGGTGTGAGGTCACAGAAACTATAATGACCTAACATAGTAAGATTATCAAAGAGATACCAGTTTTGATATGATCATAGGAGGGTGGGAGCGGAGGGCACGTATTCCCTCAACGTTAGTAAGGTAAGTTCTCGTTTAATCTTACTATTTTACTTCGGAGTCACGTGAGTGACTACGTGAAGATTTCAAAGCTCTGTGACCTCATGCCGTGGAACGAGTCCATGCTTCACAACTGCCTTGGGTATCGGGAGAGAGTATCATTAGCAATTTTAGACACACTTATACAAAGACTTGTGTGACATAACGAGAAAATACATTTATTAATTGAAATCATAGCCCTGTAACCCTTCGGGCAAATTATAATATTGAACGTAAAATGCTTTCCGAAAATGATGATGGCTCCAAAAAACTGGTTTATTATAAAACCTTTGGAAAGTCCTTTCGGATGACCATCCTGCTATTCTGAGGATTTGGTCCGTGGGTACCTCAGAATTTTTGCTGCGGATTTTGCTGCAGCCCTGGTGGAATGAGATTTAAAACCATTAGTGTTTATTCCTGCCATCTTTAGGACACATTTGAGCCACCTTGAGATAGTTTGGGTCGTGACCCTTTTGTGCGGTTTTTTGTAAGAAATTAACAAAGCCATTTCCTGACCTCGAATGCTCTTAGTATATTCCATGTATAATTGGATATGTCTTGCTATACACAGACGTTCGTCATATGGATATGCCATAAATTCAATCACTTGACCCGATGAACCTGGTCTGTTTGTTTTATTAACTCATGTATGACAAACACCAGTTTCTCTCGTGAGATGATCAAGGAGTCCAGGCTCAGTTTGCTTAATGACTGGACTCGTTGTGCAGTAACTAACGCCATGAGCATAACCATCTTCATGGTCAGTTTCTGCAGTGATAATGCTGTTTATGGGCTACCAGCTCCTCAGCATGTTTAAAACGACACCCACATCCCAGATTTTGGAGTACCTGGTTTTAGGGGGATTTGCATTGAATATGCCCCTCATAAGTTTTGTTACCAGGGGGTGCGTTCCCACCGTGTGCCGCTCCGTTCCTTGTGATAGGTAATTGGAGAGTGCACTTCTGGCACTATTGATGGCACTGTAGCCCAATCATTTATCATAATGGAGGTTTGTTAAGAATTCCAATACGGCCAGAATATTCTTGGCCCTTTGGTCTAGGTTGTTGTCAAAGCAGTATATGCCCCATTTCTTGATGTGTCCGAGGTACTGCTTCCGTGTTGACAGTCTTTGTGCGGATGTGATGAGATTCATCGTCCTGTCTGACAGCCCCATGCCGTGTAGTGGGTCTTTCAGACTCTACAAATCAACAAATCCATAGTCTTATGGCATGGGTGACTTCCCCCCTCCAGTTACTGGATGAATTAATAAATTCGGGCTATGTCCAATAATGGAACATGGTTCTAACACCATCCCCTGTATGACCGAATACCACGGTTGAGTAGGCCAATCGGGTACTATGAGAATCCCAGATGCCGAATATTGTCGAATTTTCCTTTGTACCCGATTGATGATGCAGAATGGGGGAAAAGCATAAAAAACGCCATTTCCCCCAATGCAGTGAGAAAGCATCTGTAGCTTCTGCCCCAGGGTCTGGTTCCCAGGACACATACCTTGGTAATTATGCTCAAAAGTAGTATGCTCAATCACACCTTTTGTATACAATCGTTGTAGCTCCATGTGGGCTTTAGATTGTTCGGTTTTTGTAAGGACGAAATGCCTTTCTGGTGTATGTTGCACTGGGGGGTTATTGGGATGAGTAAATTCTATCAGATAACCCTGAATACTGCTTAGAACATACGAGTCTGTAGTGATTTTACACCATTCGTCACTGTAGTATTGCAACCTCCCTCCCACCGTCGTGAGTCCCTTTTTTACAAAAGAACCACACCCACCTACCTCCATGGTTACTGGTGGTTGTATTATTTTCTTTGTTTTTTGAAAAAAGGGGGTTTTGTTTTTATTCGTGTTCGTGGTTGTACTGGAGGTTTAGGCTTCCGCATCTTCCAGGGTGGCCGTCCCTGGCCATACCCTAAAAGAAGGCTGCTGCGGGTTATATTGGGTTCTGGCACTGCCACTGATATAAGCCACACTTTTCGGTCTTCCATGTGGCTGGTACCGTGATCCAAAATAAGCCTTTGCGCTGGTTTTGATGAGCCCCAGTGTCTTGGCTTCCCCAAACAAAAGGGTTGGGGTTTTAACGTCTCTTTGTTTGCAAATTGTTGCATATTTAGGATCCAGTGCTGGCTGAATAGCCGCCCTCCGCATGCTATTCAGCTCATATTGTACATTACAGAACAGGGCTAGTGCGTCTTGGTGGCCTTTAGTTTGCTCTGTTTTGTCCAGGGTGCGGATGTAAGCTGTGATCCCTGCCGTAAGCCCCTTTAAGGCTTTCTGGATTTTGAGATCATGGTTCCTGATTTCCTTCCCCATATGCTTCCAAATGCATTGGTTGACACTGGGGATTTGTAATACATCACAGTTACCAGGTGGCAGATGTCTGGCCAGTGTCTCTGTGAATATTTGTTGTTGGAGTTGATGGCCAGACATGTAGTTAATACTGGCTGCCATCCTGGAATCCAAGTCTGCCCCTGTTTGACTTGGTTTGAAGTAATCAGCCACCATGTCCAGCAGTGTATGTTTTTCTGCAGATTCAGGATCATGGGAAGCTGTGTGATCAGGGTCTGGCCCATCAGGGTCCTGCCCACTCTCCTCCGAAGAGGTCGAGATTTCAGGGGGTCCCTCACGGGGTACCCATATGGGGCTTGTCTGCCCACTGTGGCTAGTCTCCACATTCATGGGACTGCCACTGTGAAGGAGCTCCTCCAGCAGCTCCTTTAGACAGTGAGCTGCACTTGCTATTTTTGGCTGCTCCCATTCCTGCAGCCTTTCAGCAGTGTGCTGCTCTTTGTATCCCAGCTGTTCCCGTCCCCGGTACTCACAGGTGCTGGTTTGCGGGCTTTGCTCGTCCCGCCGCTGGCCACACCGGTCCTGAATGTCGGTCCACGTCTGTTCCCGGTCAGCTGTTTCTCCTGGCTGCTCCGTATGCAGCCACTCATAGCGGGTTTGTCCCGTCTGCCGCACCCGTTCAGCCCTGGTCCGATATTGATACGGGCTGGTCGCCCGCTGCTGCTCCAAGTCGGGCTCTGCTAGATGGTGCGTTTTAGTTTGAACTTTGCCTCCCGGCCGTTGAGTAAGTTTCGTCGGTGCCAGAATGATTTCTGGCACAGCTGATTCCTCTACCGAGGCCTCTAGAGCCGACGGCTGCTATCTCTGCCGTTCATCCACGTTTACAACGCGTTTCTCGGGCAGCTTTTTTGCAGACCGTTTCCTTTTCACTCTGTCCATTTTTCTGTGAATAAAAATGCAGAGTCCTTACCTGCCTTTTGCTGGTCCTTTTTTCCTTCTCCCGTTACTGGGGGATGTCCTCCACCCTTCTGTTGACTCGTGCAATGCGTGTAGCGATATGGCACGCATGCGTTGGAAGCGGGTTCTTCACGTAGTCACTCACGTGACTCCGAAGTAAAATTAGGCTCTTCGGACCAACTTGTCCACACCAACCAACATGCCCCATCTACACTAGTCCCACTTGCCTGCGTTTGGCCCATAACCCTCTAAACCTATCCTACCCATATACCTGTTCAAATGTTTCTTTAAATGTTGTGATGGCACCTGCCTTAAGTACCTCCTCCAGCAACTTGTTCCATATACCTATCACCCTTTGTGTACAAAAGTTGCCCCTCAGGATCTTAAACCTATGTCCCCTTGTTCTTGTTTTCCCTACTTTGGGTAATAGAACTTACCCAATCTATTCCTCTCATGATGTTATACACCGCTATAAAATCACCCCTCATCCTTCTGTGCTCCAAGTCCTAGCCTGCTCAACTTCCTCCTTTAGCCCAGGCCCTCGAGTCCTGGCCACATCCTCGTAAAACTTCTCTGCACCCTTTCCACCTTAACAACACTACAATTTCCAGTAGTGCAAAGCATCTGCAAAATGGCAGTGCGGTAAAATCCCACTTACCACGTGAAAACTAACTGACTCAGCCAAACTTGGATATTCTAAATTCATTTAATGAATTCATCTCTAATGTTTGCAATAGCATACAGTTTATTTCCAGATCAACTCATCCAGAAAATTGTTTTTGCATTCAAGAGCACAGTTTGATTACTTTAATGCTAATTTCAATATATTTGCTCACAATGTACAATTCTTCATTATACAGACATCCTCTTTGTAGGAGCTAATAACAATTTTAATTTAGTTCCTATCCACGGACAATACTGCAGGATACATTGATTTATGTGTTAACTGAACAGTAAACACCATTCAGTGTTACCAGTGCCGTTTTTGAACAAAGTTTATCCATGGCCATAAATGAGCACTCTCTTTCAATATTCTAACCATCAGTGTAGTGATTGGTATTTTTCCACCTGACAGGGTCCCATATCCAGATTTATTCAATATTTGTCCAAATAACATTCACACAAGAATTCACAATATAACATGATTTTTAAATCTCATTGTCATGAATTTATAGGCCAAATAGAAGGAATTTTGTGTTTAATTCCCGTAAATTAATGGCCATTTAAATCATCTTGCGAGTGGGATTTTGTGGAACGCGATCGTTTGGAACGTTGCGGTTGCAGTGATTTTGAACCCCATATCAGCAGGAAAAATACTGCCAGTTCGTATATTTACCTACTCACATTTTCGCAACGTGAAATTTTGATTAAAGGCATCCTAAGAAGCACGTTTATATGTAAAAATATACGGTGCACCTTGCATTGTCCGCTACGTGGGATCCGTCCCGTTGTCGGCGTTGACGGCTTTAGAAGACGATTTCAATTTTACTCCTGCTATTAAATTATCCAGCGTTAATTTTAATAAACTTAATAAAACGGCAGTCGGAGCGATTTTTCTTCAGCAACTAAACAGCCTGACAAAGATCGATTTGAACAGGCTGGAGAAAAACGGCATTTTAAACCCGCCGCCCTCTCAAAGGCGCCAAAGTTGTGCACACAGCCAGTGACAGAACTGCAGCGCCGCTGAAGGTAAGTTTTGTAACATACCTAAACTATATATATATATATATGTTGCCTGGGTTGCCTGGGTTTCAGCAACTAAGTTACAGAGAAAGGTTGAACAAGTTAGATCTTTATTCTTTGGAGTGCAGAAGGTTAAGGGGGGACTTGATATAGGTCTTTAAAATGATGAGAGGGATAGGCAGAGTTGACGTGGATAAGCTTTTCCCATTGAGAGTAGGGAAGATTCAAACAAGAGGACATGACTTGAGAATTAAGGGACAGAAGTTTAGGGGTAACATGAGGGGGAACTTCTTTACTCAGAGAGTGGTAGCTGTGTGGAATGAGCTTCCAGTGGAAGTGGTGGAGGCAGGTTCGATTTTATCATTTAAAAATAAATTGGATAGGTATATGGACGGGAACGGAATGGAGGGTTATGGTCTGAGTGCAGGTAGATGGGACTAGGGGAGAATAAGTGTTCGGCACGGACTAGAAGGGCCGAGTTGGCCTGTTTCCGTGCTGTAATTGTTATATGGTGCTATATGGTTATATATATATATAGATATAGATATAGATATAAATATAGATATAGATATAGATATAAATATAGATATAAATATAGATATAAATATATATATATATATATATATATATATATGTATATATATATATATAGAGAGAGAGAGAGAGAGAGAGAGGTATATATATATGTATGTATATATATGTATATATATGTATATCTATCTATCTATATACTATTAAAACTCTCGTGCCATCCGACCGGCTGCCGTCCGGCTGCCTGTCTGCCTTTTGATTCGTTGACTTTCTGCCTTTTGATTTGTTGACGGCTGCTCCTTCCTATCAGCTTCCAACACACTTCGAAACAAACTTGCAAGACAGGAACACTCTGAACCTTTCACTGCTGCAGCAGGCAGGGGAGGTGCAATTGGATTTGTTTTTAAATCCACTGCTGAGGGAGGCAGGGGAGTGCTGGAATCTTACATTTGGGAACGGCTTCAGTTCCATTGGAGGAGACGAGTGCATGCTGGAATATTGGGTTGGGGGATCACACCATTGGGGGAGCAGACCCAACGGGTCTGCACTTGGTCTAGTATACTATTAAAACTCTGTGGCAGCCGCCTGCCGTCCGGCTGCCTTTCTGCCTTTGATTCATTGCCACGCCGAAACCAGACGCTCAATCGCCGAGATCTTTTCCATTTCGGTAGAGATTTCACTTTTCTTTCTAAGTATCCGCTCCTCATTACATTTCGTCGTGTTTAAGTACACGTTTTTAATCAAATCCTTCTCCCCCCCCCCCCCCATCCCCCCCCACACTCATTTTGTCGCCTCCTGCTGGCCAGCGACCATAACGGCTGCTGGCGCCCGCATCTCGCCTCAAAGACGCCATTTAAAAACAGCCGCACTGCTCATTCCTGAGCCGCTTGAGTTGGAGGACCACGTCTCCCGTGGGGGCTACGGGTAGGGAACGGCTGCGTTGGGGGAGCAGACCCAACGGGTCTGCCCTTGGTCTAATATATATATATATATATATATATATATATATATATATATATATATATATATATATATATATATATATATAGTTTATCTTGTTCTCTATGTATTCTAATAAGGTTACACAAAACAAAACAAATGGAAAGTGCTGGAAATCAATGCTCTAAAATATTTCAATAAATTAGATATAAAAAACATTTCTAATTTTCCATCTCTGATAAATTGAATATTTTTTACAGGGGTAATTTACTTTGACAAAACTGGCTAAATAAACTGGATTAAATCATTTTATTTGGGATGAAATATAAACTTTGCTGAAAAGTCGTGTGGCTTTAACTGCGCTAACTATTGGTTTAATGGGAAATGAAACTTCATAAGGATGGTGAGATCAGTCAATGTACTAGAGATCATGGTTCTTGGTTCTTGGTTTCTTGGGGTTGGCACTGCAGAGCATAATTGACCTGCAGGCTGAAGTGGACATGACTTCAAACATTATCACTTTGTTCATCTTTATTTTCATTTTGGGAATCTGAGCACAACTGGCTATCCCAGCACTTATTGTCTAATTTTAATTACCTTAATAAAGTAATGGTGAGCCACCTATAATAATAGTCCTTCTGCACTTGTATATGGAGTTGCAAGAGTCAAGAGTGTTTTTATTGTCATGTGTCCCAAATAAACAATGAAATTCTTACTTGCTGCAGCACAACAGAATATGTAAACATAGTACAATGTAAACAATATGATAAACGAGAAAAAAAGTTCAGTGTGTATATATACACCAACCCACAAGCACACACACACACATATCTATATCCATATCTATATATCTATATATATCTATATCTATATCTATATCTATATATATCTATATATATATATCTATATCTATATATCTATATCTATATCTATATATATATACATATACATGCTCAAAAAACAAACAATAATAGTGCAATAATAATAACAATAATAGTCTATTGAAGTTCAGAGCTTATTTGAGGTTGTAGTGTTTAATGCTGATGGCTGCAGGGAAGAAGCTGTTCCAGAACCTGGACTTTGCATTTTTCAGGCTCCTGCACCTTCTTCCCAATAGCAGTGGTGAAATGAGTGTGTGGCCAGGATGATGTGGGTCTCTGATGATGCTGGCTGCCTTATTGAGACGGCGACCTTATCAAAGGTTTTCTTAAAGTCCAGGTACACTACATCCATTGGCTCTCCCTCGTTCATTTTCCCAGTTACATCCTCAATAAATTCCAGAAGATTAGTCAAGCATGATTTCCCCTTCGTAAATCCATGCTGATTCAGACCGATCCTGTTACTGCTATCCAAATGTGCTGTTATTTCATCTCTTATAATTGATTCCAGCATCTTCCCCACCACTGATGTCAAGCTAACTGGTCTATAATTCCCTGTTTTCTCTCTCCCTCCTTTCTTAAAAAGTGGGATAACATTTGCTACCCTCCAATCCACAGGAACTGATCCTGAATCTATAGAACATTGGAAAATGATCACCAATGCATCCACGATTTTTAGAGCCAGCTCCTTAAGTACCCTGAAATGCAGACCATCAGGCCTGGGGATTTATCAGCCTTCAGTCCCATCAGTCTACCCAACACCATTTCCTGCCTAATGTGAATTTCCTTCAGTTCCTCCGTAACCCCAGATCCTTTGGCTAGTACATCAGGAAGATTGTTTGTGTCCTCCTTAGTGAAGACGGATCCAAAGTACCTGTTCAACTCATCTGCCATTTCCTTGTTCCCCATAATAAATTCACCTGTTTCTGTCTTCAAGGGACTCACATTTGTCATTACTAATGTTTTCCTCTTCACATTCCTAAAGAAGCTTTTACTATCCTCCTTTATATTCTTGGCTAGCTTACCTTCATACTTCATCTTTTCTTCCCGTATTGCCTTTTTAGTTATCTTCTGTTGCTCCTAATCCTCTGGCTTCCTGCTCATCTTCGCTCTATACAGTCCTTGACTTCCCTTGTCAGCCACGGTTGCCTCTTACTCCCCTTTGAATTTTTCTTCCTCGTTGTAATGAACTGGTCCTGCACCTTCTGTATTATTCCCAGAAATACCTGCCATTGTTGTTCCACTGTTATCGCTGCTAGGGTCTCTTTCCAGACAACCTTGGCCAGCTCCTCCCTCATGGGTCCTTAGTCCCCTTCGCTCAATTGTAATACTGACATTCTGATTTTCCCTTCTCCCTCTCAAATTGTAGATTAAAACTTATCATATTATGGTCACTCCCTCCTAATGGCTCCTTTACCTTGAGTTCCGGTTCATTACAAATCCGGTTCATTAAACAACATTAAATCCAGAATTGCCTTCTCCCTGGTAGGCTCCACTGCAAGCTGCTCTAAGAATTCATCTCGGAGGCACTCCACAAATTCCCTTTCTTCTGGTCCAGTACCAACCTGACTTTCCCAGTCTACCTGAATGTTGAGATCTCCCATAACCACCATAGCATTACCTTTGTTACATGCTAATTTTAACTCGTGATGCAACTTGCGCCCTATATCCAGGCTACTGTTTGGGGGCCTGTATATAACTCCCATTAGGGGAATTTTTACCCTTACAATTCCTCAGTTCTATCCATACTGACTCTACATCTCCTGATTCTATGTCACCCTTTGCAAGGGACTGAATTTCATTCCTTACCAACAGAGCAACCCCACCCCCTCTGCCCACCTGTCTGTCTTTTGGATAGGACGTGCACCCCTGAATATTCAGTTCCCAGCCCTGGTCCTCATGCAGTCATGTCTCTGTAATTCCCACGACATCAAACCTACCAATCTCTAACTGAGCCTCAAGCTCATCCACTTTATTTCTTATACTTCGCACATTCATATACAACACTTTACCTTCGGTAATCACTTCCTCTCTCACTCCGGTCACTATTACCCCTGACCTTACTCTCCTATCCCTTCTCGAGTACCAAGAGGAGACTTATTAACCCAGAATTTCCAGCCTTCTACCTGCTATTTTAGCCATTATAATTATGTGGCTAGTCCAGTTAAATTCTGGTCAATGGTCACCCCCAGAATATTGATGGTGAAGGATTCATTGATATTAATGCCATTGAATGTTAGAAGTAAACTTTCTTGTCGGAGAACATCACTGACTGGCACATCAGTGGCATGAATATATTACTTACCATTATTTGTCCAGCCTGTTTTCTAGGTCTTGTTAATTCAAACTTTATTTGCCGAAAAGGTGCAAATGGAATTAAAATGAAATCATCTGCAAACATCTTCACTTCTGATCTAAAAATGGCAGGAAGGTCATGGTTGGAAGTCAGATTTACCCTTGGGAAACTCTTATGGAGCATTGAACAGATGACTACAAAATGGGAGATCCTTTCTGAAGAATTTTGCAGGGCCCTCCCCAAACCATCAAACCACTGGAGCTTTATGAACTAGACCTCTTCATGGATTATATTGGCTATTACTCTCTGAATGTTCAAGTGCTCCATTTACAAACAGATACTCCTTATTGTGAAGGCTATGGATATAGAGAACTTGCATGACTCTTTCATTCCCATCAGTCCACTGAGCGCGAGGACTAGACAGAGGACTGGTTCTTGGGCCTGAGAGCCGTCATCTTCCACGGTTTCTCACCTCAATAAGATTTCTGATCCTGCTGTGGAAGTAAGTTACAATCCAGCCCTGGGGCAAGTCGATCCTGGTGACGAGTACCAGCAAGATCCTCAGAGCAGGGACGTGCGGTCAGGGAAGGCAGGGGGGGGGGGGGGGGGGGGGGGGGCAGAGCCTCACCTGTCATACTCCCAATGAAAACAGCTGTTAAGAAAAGTTTTTTAAAAATAAATAAATAAATATAAATATAAAGATTTTTTCCACTGATCTGTGTTATAAATGTCATTTCTATATGAATCTAATCATTTTTTATCATCAAAATCGCCAAATATTCGCAGCTCCGCTGTAAATATAGGGAGAGATGGGAGGTGAGGCAGCGACGAGCGGAGCCTCCCTTCTGATTGCACAACCCCTCAGAAACTGCATGGCAAAAAGCGTATGCCTGTTATATGTATGTATACTATATCTATGTATGTCACCAGTGTAATGTTTGTAAACCCCTTCATTACATGTCCTTACCTTCCATAGTCCAGGTAGCTTATTTCACGTATAAATATATTAAATTTGTGCTCGCTGGTCTCATCATAAAACTGCAATCAAAATGCACCAGGGGAGGCAGCGATCACATCAGCCTCACAAGTGGGCGTGTCTTGAGCCCAGTGGAGGAAGAGCGAGCGTCAATTACCTAGGCTCAACCCACGTAATTGACGCTGCCTCACTCTCCCTCCACGTTAGCTAGCTTCAGCAGTGTCGACGCAACAATGGATTCCAGTGGAAAATAGATCTATACTTATCACAATAATAAAGCCATCAATTTTTGTACTTCTGTTATCATTTTTGTTTTTGTTATTGTAAGGCAGGAATCTCCAATTATGGCCCGCTGGACAACATTCAACCATAATGAGATTTCAAGCACAGATTCGAGTCGGGGAACGCGGCGGTCTGGGACTGCTTAGTTTGTGTTACCGGTTAGATCCCTCGACCTATCTGAGACGAGACTCACGGGGCCACCGTGAAAAGAAGGGGCAATGGGTGGGGTGGGGGGGGTTCGGCGGAAGGAAGAAGGGGAACGGAGGAGTGGGGAGAAAGGGAAGGGGAGGGAAAAGCTCGACTCTTCTGAGAACAAGGAGAGAGAGCAAAACGGCTGAAAAAAGGAGAGAGATCTCAACCTGCCGATTCTCTTCTCTAATTGTCTCTGATACGAGCCGAACCCGTTCTCTCTCTCTCCATGGCCCTTCTTCTCTCTCTCATCTCTCTCTCTCTCCCTTCTCTCTCTCTCTACCTTCTCTCTCCCTCTCTCTCTCCCTTCTCTTTGTCTCTCTTCTCTCTCTCTCCATTTTCTCTCTCTCCTTCCCTCCCAGCCACGGCTCCTCCTCTCTCTCTCCTCGGGGAGACGCGGTGATCAATACAGGGAGGGCCGGGCCACTGATACTAGCCAGTGCCTCCCCAGCCATTGACCTCACCGCACGTCACTGCCTCAGAGTAAGGCTCCAGTCTTTCAATAGATCAAGGAGACCCTGAACAATTCTCCAAAAACGATCTCACATGTTGACATCATCTGCTCCATGCCCTACAGTCAAACTGTCATTGCAGCTGAGCTGCTGTCTGCTGCACAGCAGTTGGGGCAATTGGAGGTGCACAGGAGGACCAGGTGGAGAATAATGGCAGCGAATAGTGATGAAGATGGAGTCAGGAGTGGCTCAGAGAATCCCTCTAAGAGGAGCTTAATCCGAGTCCTATTGAGACTCAGTGTCAGTACTGTTGAATATTCCCCTGCAACAGGCATGTTTACGATCTGTAACCTGGGAATAGTATTAAACAGGCAACAAATGGATGGTTGCAGAGAAGCAGCGATGGTGTTATGACTACTTTATTCTTTGGAGTGCAGGAGACCAAGACCATGCTTTTATACACCTCATGTCTCTTGCACTCCAAGGAATGAAGTCCTCGTATACCGTCACTACTCCGTTAGAGGTATTGTTGTATACATCTCTAGAAGAGGTATATGAAATCATGAGGAGAATAGTTTCGGCCCCAAACGTTGCCTATCTCATTCGCTCCATAGATGCTGCTGCACTCGCTGAGTTTCTCCAGCATTTTTGTGCACCTTCGATTTTCCAGCATCTGCAGTTCCTTCTTAAACAGGAGAATAGATAGGATGCACATACAGTATTTTCCCATGGTGGGGGTATGAACTAGAAGGCTTAGAGAGAGGTTTAAGATGAGAAGGAAAAGAAACCTGAGAAGCAAGTTATTCATATGGAGAGAGGAGGTATGGAAAGAGCTGTTAGGTGAAGTATTTGGTGAGGTACAATGACACGATTTAAAAATACATTTGGATAGATACATGGATAGGAAATGTTTAGAGGAATATGAACCATATATAACCATCAGGAATATAACTGAGATGAGCTTGGATGGGGCATCCTGGTCGATATAGAAGAGCCTGTTTCTGTACTGTATGATTCTTTGTCTGTTGCCTCAGCATCTGTGCCTGTTTTTCTGGGCACCAATGCACAGAGCATCCCTCCACAGATTCTGCCCGACTCCCCGAGTTCCTCCAGCATTTTATTTTTTGAGCAAGATTCCAGCATCTGTAGTTTCTGGTGTCTCAACTACAATGTTGAATATCTCCTGTTAGTGATTATCTCAGTGCCCCAGTGTCTCACCACAGCACATATCACAAGAGCATGCGCAAAAGAATGAAACGAAAGGAAGTTTTTTATACGCAAGAAATAGAACCATCAATATATATACAGAAGATTGAATCAAAAGTGTGGTTCTGTCCACTGTGGTTCACAAACTTCACATTGCTAACATGCAGTTGTCTGTCTTTTCACCGTTTTATTTTTATTTTTAGTTAGTTAAAGTGTTTTGTTTGGAGGTCTAGACTTTTTTGTGTGGGGGGGGGGAAAGGGGGAAACTGCCTTTCAGGGTCCCTACCTGGTCGGAGAGGCAGCTTTTCTCCGGGCTGCAGCTTCGACCCGTCCTCGCGGCCTACCAGCGGGCCTGGAGCGGCGTTTCCTGTCGCGGACCGCCCAGAACCTCGGCTTCGGCGGCGGCACAGCGCTGGAGCGCTATCGTGGAGCGGGCGATGCCTTGCCTGGGTCGCCGCGCTGGTTCTCCGGTGAGCTGAGACCGCCGGGAACAACATCGCGGAGCTGCGGGACTGTGGAGCGGCCAGCTGCGGGCGGCGGCGCCGAACTTTACACCGGGAGCCTGGGATCTCGCGACGAGATCGCCAGTTGTGGAGCTCCAACCGGCGCGGCCTTGTCGGCTTCGGAAGCCGCGGCCTCCAGTACGGAGGCGGCCGTTCCAGGGTTCCCATGCCGCTGTGAGGACTCTCCCGACGCCGGAGCACCATCACCCGGCGAGAACGGCCAGGAACATCGGGCCTCCGTAGAGGCAACTGTGGAGGCCTCAATAGGCCCGACTATGGGTGAACTGGGGTTGGGGACTGGACTTTGTGCCTTCCCTCATGGTGGGAGCCATTGTGGGGGGATGTTCTTTGTGTTTAAGACTCTCATTGGTGTTATGTCTGTATTCTTTTATTGTGTGATGCAAAATGGCAAAAAGCATTTCACTTCATTACACCTCGCTGTATGTGAATGTGACTAATAAGTCCAACCTCCGCAGTTTTGGGGACAGAGCCTTCTCCAGGGCAGCTCCCAGGCTCTGGAACTCCCTCCCCCAACTGATCCGCAATTCCGTGTCCCTCCCCATCTTCCAGTCCCGCCTCAAGACCCATCTCTTCACCTCTGCCTATCCTTAGCCCCACGTCCCCGTCCCTTTTCATCTGTGCATTAATTGCCTCATGCTGTGTTTTGTATTGAATTCTGTCTTTACTTTGTGTACTAGTCATGTCTCTACTATTTATTTCATTCCCCTTACATGTTTTTCCTATACATGCTCAATTTTTGTAAGGTGTCCTTGAGACTCTTGAAAGGCGCCCATAAATAAAATGTATTATTATTATTATTAATAAAAACCTTTGAATACTTTGAATTTACGATTCCCTTCACACATTTCCCTTGTGTCAACCTTCAACATACCTATGTCTGTCTGCCTGCTTCTATTGCCTTGCTACAACTAAGATGGTGGAATAGAACTCCCCTGCACTGGAGGAAGCAGCAGAGTCCTTGAAGGGTGACAGAAAGCACTCTGAGCCTAAATGTTCTCATCTGAGAATGAGTGACTGGAGCCTAAACCAGGCAGCTGTAGATTAACCATGAGGGAGGGCATTGAGACCACATGCTGATGTGGAGTGTGAATTCTGACACTCATTCGACTCCAAGGCATCCGAGAGCCTTTAGCACATACCCCACAGCCACTGTCACTGCCGTGAATTATGTTGAATAATTAAAGAACTTACAACATTTAAAAACAAAATAACGGTATCACATGAAACCTGGGCAGAGTACTTGGAACATGTGTCATATAACATTACCCTGGGAGGGTTGCTGAATACTGGGCTTTGGGTCTCTGTGTAAATGACTATTCTTGGGTGGCCATCGAGTTTTCCCATTAAGCTCGGAACTTGGGAAGAATTGCCTACTCCAAGTCTGAGCTGGTCTGAGGATGACTCCTGATCTCAGTGGATAACACAGAGTTGGATTGGGCCAAGGCAGCCAGTGGTATCACTGTACAGGCCAAAAGGCTAAGGATATTTGCATGATTCCACAGAAGGGTTCACAAACTTGTTTTATGTCATACCCAGTTGTTCCTTTCAGAGCCTATGTTTACACAGTTAAACTGGATATGCCATGCCAAGCACAGGCAGAGTGGTAGAAATATTGTTTAAATTCCTTACTGGGATTTATGGAAAACTTTGGGACAAAGGGGTCTTCCTCTCATTCTGTGAACAGTGCATATCATAATCATAATAATACTTTATTAGCCAAGTATGTTTTGCATCGCACGAGGAATTTGATTTGCCATTCAGCCATACCAACAAAAAGCAACAAAACACACAAAATACATTTTAACATAAACATCCACCACTGTGACTCCTCCACATTCCTCACTGTGATGGAAGGCGGAAAAAAAAGTTCAATCTCTTCCCTTCTTTGTTCTCCCACGGTCGGTGGCCTCGAGCCCTCCGTTGACGGGACGATCTTAGCTCCCGTAGTCCCATAGTCAACATAGTGTAGCAGACGGTTTGTTCCTTCTGCTGGCAGTGTAGAAGTTTTCATTGCCCAAGACATGCTCAAGTTTGCATGGAAGAGTTGCGCCGAGGGCCCTGTTTCTGTTCTGTACGGCCCTATGACTCTAAAGCACATGTGCAGGTCATTCCCTCCTCCACAACTAGCGAGTACTATGTGGTATCTTTTCCGTGTAGAACGTGGCAGTGGGTGTACAAATGGAATAATCATTTCCCCCTGGAGAAATGATAGGCAGAAGCAGCATATACAAAGCTGTTTGCACTTCACAAACTAATGCTCTTAAAGAAGAGGAAAAATTAACATTTGATTGCTGCTTCTTCCATCATCATAACTGTTTCTAATCAGGCGGAAGAAACCTTGCAGGCAGATTTTAGAGATTGCTCCTTCACAATCCAAAAGCTAATTATCACATAAAGACTCCTCAGGTATGTTTACTGAACTTGCAGTTTAGAGAGCTAATGAATACATTCAATATTTCCAGGCTCACAAGTCATCAGGCTTTATTCCTTTCTCCCACAAGTCTTTCATCGTCTCTCAGATTCTAAGGATAACTCTTCCCCACAGCTTTCACTTTGTAGGTATCTTATTTATATTCCTTTCTGGTTTCCAGTCAATATGTCTTCACACGTCATGGAGTGTGAATTAATTTATCTTTCCTCCAGGTCTGGTCCTGAAGTCGCTGGACATTGACAGCTGAGAGCGTGTGATGTTTTTAAAAGAATTCATAATCCTAACAATAGCAGCACTGGCTATGAACGATAGGGGTATTATGATGTTATCTAAACATGACATTACCTCACACATGAACAATAAAACTATTCAAAGGTATTTGACTTCTCATACACTACTCTGGAGAAAAACATATCCTGGTCCGACATCCACAAAGATTATGGAGCTGGTATAGTACAACAGGTTAACAGGGACATTATATAATTACAATAAAAAAATCACCCTTTGTCCACACAAGATTATAGATTTGAGTTTTGTTTGCAATTTGATTCTCATGAAAGAATAGAGCAAAGCTGCAACTGGAAGAGCCGTAGACCTATACAACATGTAAACAATCCCTTCAGCCCAACCCATCCATGTTGATCAGCTTGCCATGTAGGGCTATTCCCATTTGTCCAAAGCCCTCTCAACCCTTCCTATCTTTATATCTGTCCAAATGTTTTTTGAAAATCTTAATTATATTCATTTCCTTTGGGCACTTGTTCCAGATATGGAGTACTCTCAGTGAAAATGTGGTGCCTGTGCCTCTTAAATCTCTCTCCCTCGTCTTAAGCCTATGCCCTTTGAGAATTCTCTACTCTGGGAGTAGAGAGAATCTCCCAGAGTAGAGAAATCTCTCTCCCCTCATCTTAAGCCTATGCACTTTGAAAATTCTCTGCCCCTTGTTTAGTTTCGTTTAGAGACACAGCGCTGAAACACGCCCTTCAGCCCATCGGGTCCGCGCCGACCAGCGATCCCCACACATTAACACTATCCTACACCAAAAACAATTTTTTACATTTACCAAGCCAGTTTACCTACATCCCTGTACATCTTTGGAGTGTGGGTGGTAACCGAAGATCTCGGAGAAAACCCACGCAAGTCACGGGGAGACTGTACAAACTTCATACAGACAGCACCCGTTGTTGGGATCGAACACGGGTCTCTGGCGCTGCAAGTCTGTAACTCTACCTCTGCGCCACCATGCCGCCCGCATGTTTTATATACCAATAAGGTCACCTGTTAGGCACTTTCCCCCCCCTGGTGAATGCTATGTACTTACTTCTCTGTTTCTATCCCAAGTACAGGCCTCGTGGCTGTGAGTCTGGAATCGAGGGGTTAAAGGCTCCTGTACCCGATTGGCCCAGCTGCGTCAGGTGACGGGTGACTCATCTGAAGTATAAATACGAGAGCTTCCCAGGATTCTCTTCTCTTCGTCGTAGACTCTGACTGATGAGCAGACTGTTGGTGGGGGCTGAGGCAGCCTGACCACATGGCATAGAACTTTGTGTATTTTCACCATTCCTTGTTAACAGATATTGTATTGGGACGGATAAGGGCTGACCTTAGAGTTTTCGTGTATTTTGGTTTCAGGGTTGTATCTCTTTGGGCAGGTTTTGGAATCTCCGGTTCGACGGCCCATGGTGTGGCTGGCTGGAGCATTGTTAAATTGTTTGTCGGTTTATCCATATCCCTGACTGGGTTGTTTAAATCAGGTTTGAGTTTTGTGTTCCATGAATAATTAAAACTGTTTTTTGAACCTGAACCTGGTTTTTGACTTGTGTTACGTGGCTCTGAAGTACTTGCATTCGGGAGTCGTAACAAAATGGGGGCTCGTCCTAAGTTTTGAGGACCCTAGACGGTTTTAGGGGGGTGTTTTTTGGTAGGCTTCTGGACTGAGGAAGTCTGTGTGTTGTGGGGGAATTTTTTCTTCCCTGTTTGTGGTAGCATTAGTGCCCAGGTTTTAGCTGGTGGTTTAGGGCTACTTTAGAATGGAATTTAAGGTGAAAGAATTTGTTGAGGCTCCTAGTCGGGAGTTGTTTGATAGATGTACGAAAGAGCATTTGATTTTGCTGGCTGAGAACTATGCCGTGCCTATTGACAAGCATTCAAAGAAACACTCCATTAGATCGGAGTTGTGGGCTGCGTTGGTGGAGGCTGGGGTTTTGCCTGGTGGTGCAGACAGTCCCCCACCTTCTGTTCAGCCAGTTCAGAACATGGAGGCCGTCATTAAACTGAAGGAGATGGAGCTTGAGTCACAGAGAATTGCCTCTTTGTTAAAAGAGAAAGAGCTCATGCATGTTCTTGAAATGAAACGGCTTGAGGAGGAAACCAAAAGGGCTGAATTTCAGCTGCGGGAAAAAGAAATAGATAATTCCCGGGTTTCTTCTAGGGAGCGGGAGTTTGATATGAGCAAGAACATCCGCCTGGTTCCCCCATTTCGTGAGGAGGATGTGGACAAGTATTTCACAGTGTTTGAACGGGTGGCTTTGTCCTTGAAGTGGCCTAGGGACGTGTGGACCTTGCTATTGCAGTGTGTCCTTGTGGGTAAAGCACGGGAGGTGTACTCGTCTTTATCTGTTGAAAGCAGTCTGGACTATGAGTGTGTGAAGTCTACAGTATTAAGGGCTTATGAATTAGTTCCAGAGGCGTACCGGCAGAAGTTCCGGCGCTTTAGGAAGTTTGATAGTCAGACTTATGTGGAGTTTGCTAGGGAGAAGGAGGCACTTTTTGACAGGTGGTGCGCTTCTCAAGGAGTGAAGGATTTTGAGCTACTGCGGGCCTTGATAATTGTGGAAGACTTTAAGAACTGTCTCCCTGAGAGGGTTACTACTTACCTTAATGAGCAGAAGGTGAATGAGGTGTCTAAGGCTGCAGTGTTGGCAGATGAGTATGTATTGACTCATAAATCTGATTTTGTTGGGCGATCCTGTAGTATTGGTGCACGGCCGGTTGATCGTGGTGGTGTCGCCGGTGGCAGTGTCAAAGCTGTTTCTGTGCCTGCAAATGGCAGCACGTTGATACAGGGGGAGGTCCGAGCTGATAAGGTTGACGGAAATGTAAGGACTGATGAAGGTCCTGTGTGCTACTATTGTAGAAGGAGAGGGCACATGTTAAAGTCGTGTCCCGTTCTGAAGCAGAAAAATGCAAAGCCTGTGGCTTTGGTGGGTGCACAGAAGGCACCTGTCGTACCTGAGGTGCCTGAGTCTGATGAGTGTAGGAATTATTCTGCGTTCATCATGAATGGTTTTGTTTCTCTAGATGATGGGGGTGATAGAGTTCCAGTATCCATCTTGCGTGATACTGGTGCTACTCAGTCCTTTATATTGGATGGTGTACTGCCGTTTTCTGGGGAATCATCGGTTGGGTCAAGTGTCCCAGTGGTAGGATTCGGGATGGATGACATGGTAGTGCCTTTGCATACCGTGCGTCTCGAGTCCGAGTTGGTTTCAGGCCGGGTAACTGTTGGGTTACGGCCGTGTTTTCCCGTTGGGGGAGTTTCTGTGATTTTGGGGAATGACTTGGCAGGAGGTAGAGTTTTAGTCACTCCTGAGGTGACGGCTGTTCCGATGGTGCAGAGTCCTGATAGATTGGCTATGCAGCATCCAAAGGTCTTCGCAGCTTGTGCTGTCACGAGGGCTATGGCTAAGAGCCAGGCGAAGTTTGAGGATGTGGTGGACCTGAGTGAGAGCATTTTTGGGGATCAGGATGATAGATCCTGTGTTGTGAAGGGTGTTTCTACATCTCAAGATGGGGTAGTGTCTGGAAATGTGCCGGTGTCACTGTCACGTGACCGGCTGGTTGAGGAGCAAAAGAGTGATCCAGGTTTATCTGATCTGTTCGACTGCGCAGTGCCTGAGGGGGATATGGATTCCACAGCAAAGGGGTATTTTCTAAGGGATGGCTTACTGATGCGAAAGTGGTCTCCCTTGGATATATCTGGGCATGATGATTGGAGCGTGGTTGATCAGATTGTGATGCCTCGTCGGTATAGGGACGAGATACTCTGTTTGGCTCATGATGGTCCTCTGGGTGGACATTTGGGGGTTAATAAGATGTATGACCGCATCTTACGGAATTTTTTTTGGCCAGGGTTGAAAAAGGACGTGAAACAGCACTGCAGGTGTTGTCACATTTGCCAGGTGGCAGGAAAGCCGAACCAATCGATTGTTCCTGCGCCTTTATATCCAATCCCTGTGGTCGGTGAGCCGTTTGAGCGGATTCTAGTTGATTGTGTGGGCCCTCTACCTCGGACAAGGGTGGGCAACAAGTTTTTATTAACAATTATGTGTGCGACTACCCGCTTTCCGGAGGTGGTCCCTTTGCGTAGAATTACTGCCCCTGCAATTGTTAAGTCTCTCACGAAGTTTTTTTCGTTGTTCGGTTTGCCCAAGGTTGTGCAGAGTGACCAAGGTACCAACTTCATGTTGAAGGTTTTTGGTCAGGTAATGAAGTTGGTAGATATTAAGCATTGTTACTCCAGTGCGTATCATCCTGAGAGCCAGGGAGCTCTCGAGAGGTTTCACCAGACTTTGAAATCTATGTTGAGGACTTACTGCCTGGAGTTTGAAAAAGACTGGGATGAGGGAGTTCATCTAGTTATGTTTGCGGTGCGTGAGGTCGTGCAGGAGTCTTTAGGGTTCAGTCCTGCTGACCTGGTGTTCGCGCATACTGTACGTGGTCCATTGAGGGTCCTGAAGGAGAAATGGTTGCAGGAGGATACAAAACGTAGTATTTTAGACCACGTCTGTACTTTTCGCTCTAGACTGAGGAGGGCATGCGAACTGGCAATGGGTAATCTTGCCTCTGCTCAGTCTAGGATGAAGGACTGGTTCGACAGGAAGGAGCCTGTGGAGGTTGATGGGTCGGAGCTAAGTCCTTCTAAGCATGTTTTGGCTGCAGTGGTGCTGCCCCCTGACACGGGTGGTGATGTGGGGGAGGCACGGTTGTCTGTGGCAGTAACGCAGGGAAAGCTGAGTAACTCTGAGGCTTTGGAGACGCTTCCCTTGCGGTTGTCTCATTTGACTGGCATATCCGTGGCAAGGATGATGTATTGGCTGATGCATTGTCGCGCCAGTGATGTCTGTGTTACTGAATAGTTGCTGAAATTTGGTGGTGTTTTTTTTGTTCATTTTCAGAAACTTATTCAGTATCTTTGGGTGGGGGTGTTAGGCACTTTCCCCCCCCTGGTGAATGCTATGTACTTACTTCTCTGTTTCTATCCCAAGTACAGGCCTCGTGGCTGTGAGTCTGGAATCGAGGGGTTAAAGGCTCCTGTACCCGATTGGCCCAGCTGCGTCAGGTGACGGGTGACTCATCTGAAGTATAAATACGAGAGCTTCCCAGGATTCTCTTCTCTTCGTCGTAGACTCTGACTGATGAGCAGACTGTTGGTGGGGGCTGAGGCAGCCTGACCACATGGCATAGAACTTTGTGTATTTTCACCATTCCTTGTTAACAGATATTGTATTGGGACGGATAAGGGCTGACCTTAGAGTTTTCGTGTATTTTGGTTTCAGGGTTGTATCTCTTTGGGCAGGTTTTGGAATCTCCGGTTCGACGGCCCATGGTGTGGCTGGCTGGAGCATTGTTAAATTGTTTGTCGGTTTATCCATATCCCTGACTGGGTTGTTTAAATCAGGTTTGAGTTTTGTGTTCCATGAATAATTAAAACTGTTTTTTGAACCTGAACCTGGTTTTTGACTTGTGTTACGTGGCTCTGAAGTACTTGCATTCGGGAGTCGTAACATCACCCCTCAGTCTCTTACACTCCAAAGAAGAAGTTCCCAGCCTATCCAGCCTCTGCCTACTACTGAGGTCCAGGTAACATCCTTGTGAATTCTTCCTATAGCTGGGCTATTAAAACTGCACCCAATACACCAAGTGCAGTCTCACCAACAGCTGCATTCCAATATCCAAACTTTAAAGGAGTTTCCAGGAATTTAAAAGCAATGTAGGCACTTGAAATTGTTGCAGTCCATCTAAAAAGGTTGGCTAATGTAAAACTGCATTGAGTGTAGCTGGGTGGCAGGACAATCAGTGGGAAGTTGATGGGACTGTGTCTGAGAATGGGTTATAGGGAAGCATTCAGACCACTTCACTTTTTCCACATTTTGTTACGTTACAACCTTATTTTAAAATGGATTAAATTCATTTTTTTTATCATCAATCTACACACAATACCTCAGAATGAAGAAGCGAAAACAGGTGTTTAGAAATTTTTGCAAAGTAATTAAAAAGAAATAACTGAAATATCACATTTGCATAAGTTTTCAGATTCTTTGCTCTGACACTCAAAATTGGGTCAAGGAAAGAGCGTTCACGTCGCGGCCCTGTTTCCACCAATCTTTCCACCACCACGCACAAGAAGCACAAGAAGCGCAAGGCAGACACCATTGTATGCAGATGCCGAGAAGTGTGTTCAGCTCTGGCTGGACAACAACTAATCTTGTGTGTGCACTCGACAAGAAGACACTCATAATTGTGCTTTAGGTGCATCCTGTTTCCATTGATTATCCTTGAGATGTTTCAACAACTTGATTGAAGTCCACCAGTGGTAAATTATATTGATAGTACACGATTTGGAAATACACACACCTGTCTATATAAGGCCCCACAGTTGACAGTGCCTGTCAGAGCAAAAACCAAGCCATTGAGATGAATAAATTGTCCATAGACCTCCGAGACAGGATTGTGTCGAGACACAGATCTGGGGAAAGGTATAAAACAATTTCTGCAGCATTGCAGGTCCCGAAGAGCACAGTGGCCTCTGTCATTCTTAAATGGAAGAACTTTGGAACCACCAGGACTCTTCATTGAGCTGGCCACCTGGCCAAACTGAGCAATCGGGAGAGAAGGACTTTGGTCAGGGAGGTGACCAAGAACCCGATGGTCACTCTGACAGAGCTCCAGAGTTCCTCTGTGGAGATGGGAGAACCTTCCAGAAGGACAATTATATCTGCAGCACTCCACCAATCAGGCCTTTATGGTACAGTAGCCAGACGGAAGCCACTACTCAGGAAAAGGCACATGACAGCCCGCTTGGAGTTTGCCAAAAAGCACCTAAAGGACTTTCAGACCATGAGAAACAAGATTCGCTGGTCTGATGAAACCAAGTTTGAACTATTTGGCCTGAATGCCAAGCGTCATGTCTGAAGGAAACCAGGCACCGCACATCTCCTGGCCAATACCAAACCATACCATGCTGTTGGCAACATCATGCTGTGAAAATGTTTTTCAGCGTCAGGAACTTGGAGACTAGTCAGGATCGAGGGAAAGATGAATGGCGCAAAGTTCAGAGAGATCCTTGATGAAAACCTGCTCCAGAGCATTCTAGACCTCAGACTGAGGCGGAGGTTCACCTTCCAAAGGACAACGACCCTAAGCACACAGCCCAGACAACGCAGGAGTGTTGCAGGAATATATGCAATTATAAAGAAAGCACATCAGCGCCTCTACTTCCTGAGAAGATTACGGAGAGTCGGTATGTCAAGGCGGACTCTCTCGAACTTCTACAGGTGTACAGTAGAGAGCATGCTGACCGGTTGCATCGTGGCTTGGTTCGGCAACTTGAGCGTCCAGGAGCGGAAAAGGCTGCAAAAAGTTGTAAACACAGCCCAGTCCATCATCGGCTCTGACCTCCATACCATCGAGGGGATATATCACAGTCGCTGCCTCAAAAAGGCTGCCAACATCATCAAGGACCCACACCATCCTGTCCACACACTCATCTCTCCACTGCCATCAGGTAGAAGGTACAGGAGCCTGAAATCTGCAACATCTAGGTTCAGGAACAGCTTCTTCCCTACAGCCATCAGGCTATTAAACACAACTTCAAACATACTCTGAACTATAACTGCCTATTGCACTTTATCTGTTTATTTATGTATATATATTTATATATATATTTATATATATATTTATATATATATATATATATATATATATATATATATATATATATATATATATATATATATATATATATATATATATATATATATATTCTATGCTATATGAACACACTGACCTGTTCTGTATTTATGCCTACAATATTCTGTTGTGCTGCAGCTAGCAAGAATTTCATTGTCCTAACTGGGACACATGACAATAAACTCTCTTGACTTGACTTGACTTGTCTTGAGTGGCTTCGTGACAAGTCTATGAATGTCCTTGAGTGGCCCAGCCAGAGCTCAGACTTGAACCCGATCGAACATCTCTGGAGGGACCTGAAAATAACTGGGCATTGACGCTCCCCATCCAACGTGATGGAGTTTGAGAGGATCTGCAGAGAAAAAAGGGAGAAATTACCCAAATACAGGTGTGCCAAGCTCGTAGCGTCATACCCAAGATGACTTGAGACTGTAATCGCTGCCAAAGGTGCCTCAACAAAGTACTGAGCAAAGGGTCTGAATACTTATTTGAATGTCATATTTCAGTTATTTCTTTTTAATTACATTGCAAACATTTCTAAACATCTGCTTTCACTTTTTTATTATGGGGCATTGTGTGTAGATTGATGATTAAAAATGAATTTAATCAATTTTAAAATAAGGCTGTAACATAACAAAATGTGGAAAATGTGAAGGGGTCTGAATACTTTCTGAATGCACTGAAGGTGGAAGGGGAGCTGATTTTGGTTTAACTGGCCGAAATGACCTCCTAAGTTGTGAAGGTAAAGACTTGTTAATTTAGATTTGATAAATGTTTGACAGGACAGGGCATTTATTTACTTCTGCAGCCCAATCCAATGTAATTGAAGTTTATTTGCTTTCCTAAATGGTCTCTGTACTCATGAGTTAACTATCTGGGGATATGTATGAGAAAAATCAGGATTCTCTAACTGCCAAAGTCTCCCGGTATTTGAAAAAGCAACAGAAAATGCTGGAAACACTGAACAGGTCATGTTGATTCTGAGCAGGGAAAATCAGACAATGGTTCAGGAAGATGTAGAAACGAGGAACTGCAGATGCTGATTTAGAAAACAACACAAAGTGCTGGAGTGACTCAACGGGTCAAGGGATATTACTGGAGAGCATGGATATGTGGCGTTTTGGGTAGGGACCCTTCCTCAGATTTATTGGAGGGGTGGGGGGGAAGGAAACTAAGGGGGGGGGGGGGGGGACAGGACAAAGCCTGGCAAGTAATAAGTGGATGCAGGTGAGGGGGGTTAATTAGAGGCAGATGGTTGGACAAAGGTCAGAAATGAAAAGACTGGTGTACTAATGCAATGATCCATATGATGCAATGTAGTCATTAATATAATCACCCCCCTCTTCCTTTAATTCTAATATATTCCTATCTTTCCATACTCTCTGTGTCCTCCTCTTCTGAAGAAGGAGAAATAGTTGACCTATCTTAATACTCAAAGGCCAAACAGAAAATATTTGTACAGAAACTGTAGCAAAAAACACCTTCATGGTGATGTAACAGCACAGACAGCAATAACTGTCCACTATTGATAAAATTGAACTGGGGAAAATATTGTCCGTGTGCATATTGGTCGAGATTGGACCACACTGCCTTTTACGTGGCCTCCATGCTCATTAGGTGGAGAATAGTTAATGATGGGGAAATTTGCCGCACTCTGTGTGAGCGTGCCTCCTTACTATTATTTGCTGTATTTGCCTAATTGGGAGCAATGAAGAATATTGAGCAATATTTTCAATTTTGGCTGGTTGGAAGCTTGATCCCTGGGTTTGATTTCAAGGTTTGGGTGAGGCAACGATGAGGTTGGTGTCGGAGAAGATTGGTGGAGGAGGGCAGTGGATGTAAAAGTGTGTGTGCGCGCATATGTAAATGTTGGCATGTAAGATTATTTATATTGCTGTGCAGTCACTAATGTATAGCTACCAAGCAGTGTGCCTTTAATAGATGTTGCCATTCAATGATCGGTCAATTGCATAGTGTAGGTAGCTGTGTTTAACTGAGTATGCACATATCAGGTGACATGCACTTCCTGCTATA
Organism: Amblyraja radiata; assembly: GCF_010909765.2. NCBI lineage: Eukaryota > Metazoa > Chordata > Chondrichthyes > Rajiformes > Rajidae > Amblyraja > Amblyraja radiata. Next base: position 75,627,175 of record NC_045959.1, on the reverse strand, counting down.
ACATTTCTTTCTGGATGTAAGCACCCAAATATCTCTTTGGCTAACCTCAAAAAATGTTGCAGGGATCCAAATAAGTGTTTACATGAAAACCGTGACAATCCAAACAATATCGTTCCAGAATTCCCTGTTTGTTTTTCTGTTTGAAGATATACTTGGAGTTATGGGCCTTCCCACTTAGGCGATTTTTCAGGCGACTGCTGGTGTTTATCTAGTTGCCGACAGTAGCCTGAAAAACAGGCAACTGGAACGGCGACTGTCAGAGTGGAACACACACACACATTGCTTTCTTCACCAGCCCATTATGCAGGCGGGAAAAGGGCTTTTCACTCAGCACTGAGTGAAATTCACACGGTGCAAAGCCAATGTGATACAGACACAAACCGTGATGAACAGGAAGGCGGTGTTGTAATTAAGAAGCTAAAAAGCACAGTGTTAGGTAAGTCGTTTAAAAGTGGGGGTGGGGGAGTGGGGAGAAGGGGGAGAGAGGGGGAAGAAGGAGTGGAGACAAATTTTAAGAAGGCAGAGATACACGGCTGTGAAGCTCGGCGGACATTAACATTACCGGTTGGTTATCCTTGGTTCTAAAAACTACTGCTTACGTTTTTTTCCCCCAATGAGGCAATGAAATTCTCAGGTCAGCACCAGCTGCAACCTACGAGAATATAAGAGAACCTTCGACCTCCTGGCAACCCACTAGGACCTCCTGGCGACCCACCTACGGCACGAGAATTTTCACTACTCTCCATGGCGGCCTCATTCTAGTCACCGTTAATTTTTCAACATGTTGAAAAATTTGCCGCGACCATAAAGAGGACGCGACTAGGTCCCAGAATGCGGGAACTCCTCATGTTCATGAAGGTGATTCCCCGGCAATCACCCGCGAACATGTGCCGACCAAGTGGTGACTCCATAGTCTCCTGCGGTCGCCTAAGTGGGACAGGCCCATTAGTTTTCTAATGTTATCTTTTCTGACATCTTTGCAGTTATTTTCAGGTCAGTCATTGTGCCTGTTAGACTTCCAGTGACAATATGGTAAATTTACAATTTAAATTGTGATTATTTTTAATTAAACATAAGACTACAGTGACATTTTCAGGATGAAGTCCATGGTTATGCATCAGCAAGCTGTCATTTCTGCTTCCCTCTCTATATTGAAGATAAAGACTGAGGAAGACATACCTTTCAGGAAGGGTTAATATTTCTGCTTCTTCTATCTCAGTTTTCAGATCGAAATGCCTTTTCTTGGTTTTCACAGACGTTTGATACCAAGTGAGACGTTGTGATTTAACTGACTTGTAAATTCTGAGAAATGTTAGCCAATGCATGTAGCATTTGCTCAGTAACTTTGAGGAAGCTTCTGCACAATGGCATGCAAACACCTTTCTAAGAGGTGCCTACCAGAAATTTCCCAGTTGCACTGACATTGGATTCCTCAGAGATATGGCATTGTCAACTTCCTGCCAACCCCACGTATACAGGCAAATTCACTGCTGAACCGGTGTTCATTTTCATCAAGCATGGGTTCAGCTGCTCCATTCATTTCAACAAAAGTAAGCTTGAGCTATCTTATGTGCTTTTAAATAAAATTGCTTAAATGTACTTAATTTATGTATTTCAATTGTTACTTTTTAATTTTTAAATTGACTTTAGCACATATGGCACTTTATTGTCACCTGTACCTTGAAACAGCGACATTCTTTGTTTTGCATGCTATTCAGTAAAATCATATTATACATAAGCAGAAGTGTTTTTTTTAAATCAAGGGTAAATACAAAATGCTGGAGTAACTTGGCGGGACAGGCAGCATCTCTGGATGGGTGACGTTTCAGGTCGAGACCCTTCTTTTCTAAATATAATTCTAAATATTTTTAAGTGTGAACAACAAGCATTCAAACATTGTGACCAACATTTCAGCTTGAGGACACGGCTGACAAAGATATGATGGCAATTTTATTCACATTCCACATATTAAAATTGGACAGCTGTTTGCCACAGCTGGCCCTGACATTGTGACAATATTACTGTATCCAAATCCAGATGGAGACCTAATGGGAATGTACCAGTGAGTGTAACCAGCTCCTAAAGCCTATTGTCTATTAATATCTAATTAGCTACTATCTTTCTGATTTGTTCCATCATTTACTACGTCCTTTTCCATCCATTTTATCTTTTATTATGCACTGGCTATCAAACATCATAGAGCTCTGCTCTGTTCTTTGCTGGCTATGACAGAGCACTTCCCAGGCTCATTCACAATTTTCCATTGCTTTTCTTCCTCTTCAATTTGAACAGCACCATTGCCTCAGTCATTTCTTCAAGGTATATAGCTGGTTGTGCATTCCTCTTTAATTTACAAATATAGAGTTTCCAGTAGCCAGTAATGATATTGTGCACCTTAATAGACTGCACAGAAGTGAGTTGGTAAATTCAGGTCTGTCAACAATCAACCTCTGTCTGGATGGTGGACGGTCCCTGCAAAAAGAGCTTTCTCAGTTTCCAATTGCATACAAACGCCCTGATGGTCAAGTGCTCAATAGAATTGCAACACACTTGAAGACCTCGTTCAGCAGTAAAAATCCTGTAACATATCATCTGGCAGGCATCTCCTTTTCTTGTAAAATTGATTGTAAATTTGTTCATGCCAAGCACAGCCTCTGTCACTTGCTTTAAGCCAATACTAGCTGAATAACAAGTGTTCTTAATTTCTTGGATGATTACATCTCAGTTTACTTTTCTAATAATCTAGATAGAACTAGAGGAGTTACCCTTTTTCCTTTCGGTGGTTTGCCGATCAGGCCTCAGCAGGTGTATCCTTCACAATATCTGCAGTGAAAGAGAGGTGCCAAAGATTGGTCTCAACTTCATAGATAGAATGAGAGTTTCTGACATATTTAAAATAAAGTTAAAACAGCAGTGGGAATCTCGGCAAGTCAATTACCAGTGAATTAACTTTCACAATAGTTTAGAAGCAACTGAGAATTCAGTTTGTTCAAAAGGGAACTGCAGATGCTGTTTCTTGGACTACAAAACCACTAGACTGCTGTGTCATTCATTATTAAATAGGCAACAGTTTATAAGAGATCAGATAAGCAAGTATTTAACTGAGTCTTTTCACCCATTTCTGGAGGCCTGTATCACTTTTAGGTATACTTAATCTTAAAAATACTCTCCTTCACCTATTTTCTGAAATTTTGATGAAAATTAAAAGAACCCTGTTCAGTAATTGTATTTCTATTCTCGTGACATCACCTCATTGAAACAAGACAACATTGGATTATTTATTAATGACAAGAGCCAATGAGCTGGGGATAGGTTGAGTGCATCACCCACTGCAGTCTGTAATGCAGTAGTTGAATTATTTGTAAAACTGAACTTGCTTAAAGAGTGAGCAGAAACTACAACTACTTTTCTCAGTAAAAATAAGGTATTTTCTTTACAGAAAAATTCAGTGGTATTTTGATTATGCATCTAAAAACATCTCTATCATTTACTGCATTGTGGGGACCAATTTTGTTTGATTGTAGCCAATAATCTCCACAGTGGCTGATATAAAATAGTAATTTTAGCATTAGTACATTATATCAAAGAATGACAAATAAACTTCAAAAAGAAATACGCTTACATTCAGTGTGTATTCTTTAGAAAGACAGGCATATCTAGGCTACCCTGCTTTAATCAGTACAATGCTCAATGGCGATGACATGGTTGAAAACATCAGATGAGCTGGAGCCAAGATCCCCAACCAACTCATTTTGTTAATTTAGCTGGGATCCATTGAACTCATGTGGTTGCAATTTAAAATTGCCGTATGGCACAATTCATAAAGGAGAAAACTTTCTAATGCATTCAAATTCAGAAACAGACTTCATCAGCAAGCAAAAAATGAATTGCAGGGAAAATGTTTGTGCAAAATTACTTCAACGCAAAATCAAGTCCAGCAAATTTTCTTGGATCTTTAAAGTTCAAGTACAACTTAAAACACCAGACACAGTATACAGAAAACTGGGAAGTAATTAAAAGATCACAGTAAATATTTAAGGAAAAGTAATTTGAAACTATTTTTCTTAATATAAATGAAACAAAACACGACTTTGTTGCTGAACATGGAGCTCCAGCCAGAATGCGGTATTTGTAAAAGGCAAGGTTTTGGCCACTGTCACAGCCAATATTTATCCTTCAATGAACATCATCACACACAAAAAAGGAGACCTTTCCTTCTTCATACTGTTATTTGTGCATAAAATGATAGCCAGGTTTCATACACAACAACATTGACATCACTTCAAATGAACCTAACTGGATCTAAACCACCGGGTCACCTTTAGATTATGAAAGTCACTTTTAATTCATTTATTTCCTTTTTCCAGAACTAAACAATGTACTTTTTAATCTATCAGATCACTGTAGTGGTAAACCAATAATTTGGAAAACTTGATATCATAATCCAGAAAGACTTCCAAAACAATTTTGAACTGCTGTATTTCAGTTTTTGTGTAATAGAGTGTATCATAAGACCACAAGGCATAGGAACAGAATTAGGCCATTCGGCCCATCGAATCTGCTCTGCCATTTGGTCATCGCTCATCCATTTTTATTTCTTGACCTCATTATCCTACCTTTTCCCTGAAACCTTTGCCATCCTTACTAATAAAAAAACTATTGATCTTCACTTTAAAAATAGCGGATGACTTGGCCTCATCACCATCTGTGGCAATGAATTCCACAGATTCACCACAACTCTGGCTAAAGAAATTCATCCTCATCTCCATTCTAAAAGTACTCCCTTTTATTCTGAGGATTTGGCCTCTGGTCCTAAACTCTCCCACTACTGGAAACATCCTCTCCACATCAATATCTAGGCCTGTCACTATTTGATTATCCTCTAGGGTTAGGGTGCCATTTTAGTAGGCATTGAGGATTGGTTATTGGAATATAACCAACTCAGATTTTAATCTACAATTTGAGAGGGAGAAGGGTAAATCGGAGGTGTCAGTATTACAGTTGAGAAAATGGGACTATGGAACCATGAGGGAGGAGTTGGCCAAAGTTGACTGGAAAGGTACGCCAACAGGGATGACAGTGGAACAACAATGGCAGGTATTTCTGAGAATAATACAGAAGGTGCAGGATCGGTTCATTCCAAAGAGGGAGAAAGATTCCAAGAGGAGTAAGAGGCAACTGTGGCTGACGAGGGATATCAGGAACAGTATAAAAATAAAAGAGAACAAATATAACATAGCAAAGATGAGCGGGAAGCCAGATTGGGTAACTTTTAAAGAGCAACAGAATATAACTAAAAAGGCAATACAGGGAGAAAAGAAAAGGTACGAAGGTAAGCTAGCCAAGAATATAAAGGAGGATAGTAAAAGCTTCTTTAGGTATGTGAAGAGGAAAAAACTAGTTAAGGCCAAAGTTTGACCCTTGAAGACTGAAAAGGGTGAATTTATTATGGAGAACAAGGAAATGGCAGATGAATTGAACAGGTACTTTGGATCCGTCTTCACTAAGGAGAACACAAACAATCTCCTTGATGTACTAGTGGCCAGAGGATCTACGGTGGCGGAGGAAATGAAGAAGATTCACATTAGGCAGGAAATGGTGTTGGGTGGACTGATGGGACTGAAGGCTGATAAATACCCAGGGCCAGATGGTCTGCATCCCAGGGTACTTAAGGAAGTGGCTCTAGAAATCGTGGATGCATTGGTGATCATTTTCAATGTTCTATAGATTCTGGATCAGTTCCTGTGGATTGGAGGGTAGCTAATGTTATCCCACTTTTTAAGAAGGGCAGCAGAGAGAAAACAGGGAATTATAGACCAGTTAGCCTGACATCTGTGATGGGGAAGATGCTGGAGTCAATAATAAAAGATGACATAAAGGCACATTTGGATAGCAGTGCCAGGATCGGTCCGAGTCAGCATGGATTTACAAAGGGGAAATCATGCTTGACTAATTTTCTGGAATTTTTTGAGGATGCAACCAGGATAATGGACAACGGAGAGCCAGTGGATATAGTGTACCTGGACTTTCAGAAAGCATTTCATAAGGTCCCATATAGGAGATTAGTAGGCAAGCTTAGAGAACATGGTATTGGGGGTAGGGTGCTGACGTGGATAGAAAATTGGTTAGCAAACAGGAAACAGAGGGTAGGAATTAACGGGTCCCTTTCAGAATGGCAGGCAGTGACTAGTGAGGTACCGCAAGGCTCGGTGCTGGGACCGCAGCTATTTACAATATATATTAATGATTTGGATGAAGGAATTAAAAGTAACATTAGCAAATTTGCAGATTACACAAAGCTAGTAGGTAGTGTGAACTGTGAGGATGCTATGAGAATGCAGGGTGACTTGGACAGGTTGGGTGGTGGGCAGACGCATGGCAGATACAGTTAAATGTGGATAAATGTGAGGTTATCCACTTTGGTGGCAAAAACAGGAAGGCAGATTATTACCTAAATGGTGTCAAGTTGGGAAAAGGGGAAGTGTAACGGGATCTGGGGGTCCTTGTTCATCAGTCATTGAAAGTAAACATATAGGTACAGCAGGCAGTGAAGAAAGCGAATGGTATGTTGGCCTTCATAACACAAGGAGTTGAGTATAAGAGCAAAGAGGTCCTCCTGCAGTTGTACAGGGCCCTAGTGAGACCACACCTGGAGTATTCTGCGCAGTTTTGGTCTCCAAACTTGAGGAAGGACATTCTTGCTATTGGTGGAGTGCAGCGTAGGTTCACGAGGTTAATTCCTGGGATGTCAGGACTGTCATATGTTGATAGATTGGAGCGGCTGGGCTTGTATACTTTGGAATTTAGAAGGATGAGAAGGGATCTTCTTGAAACATATAAGATTATAATGGGTTTGGACTCGCTAGAGGCAGGAAACATGTTCCCGATGTTGGGAGAGTCCAGAACCAGGGGCCATAGTTTAAGAATAAGTTCTAAGTCATTTAGAACAGAGATGAGAGAAAAAAATTCACACAGAGAGTTGTGAGTCTGTGGAATTCTCTGCCTCAGAGGGTGGTGGAGGCCGGTTCTCTGGGTGCTTTCAAGAGAGAGTTAGATAGAGCTCTTAGGGATAGCGGAGTTAAGGGATATGGGGAGAAGGCATGAACGGGGTACTGATTTGGGATGATCAGCCGTGATCACAATGAATGGCGGTGCTAGCTCGAAGGGCCGAATGGCCTACTCCTGCACCTATTGCCTATTGTCTGTTGTCTGTAGGTTGATACAAGTTGGAAGTTGGAAGGGTCAGTACTTGAGCCTCGGTTATTTACTTCAGATGATGAAACTGTACCTTACGCATGGAATGCAGAGGAAGGAACTGCAGATGCTGGTTTACACCAAAGATAGACACAAAATGCTGGAGTACCTCGGCCGCACAGGCAGCATCTCTGGAGAGAAGGAATTGGTGACATTTGAGGTCGAGACCCTTCTTCAGACTCAGCTGAGAGGGAAACTAGAGCTATGGAAGAGCAAGTTGTGAAAATGACACATCAAAGCAGACATTTTTTGATCAAGGAAATGTAGAATGGTTCATTCACCCATTCCTTCTCTCCAGAGGCGTTGCCTGTCCTGCTGAGTTACTCCAGCATTGTGTCCATCTTACGCATGGATGGCGGTTTGGTCTCGATAAAATCCAGGCGGGGGAAGTAATCTATGAGGGGACCTACAGGGCAGTTAATTGAGCAAAACATAACAGCCCGTCCCTGAGCTGCACTGTGTTGGTGTTACCATGGCCCAACCTTCACACCTGTGGGGACACCTTCCCTGCTCCTATGCCCTCAGGCTGCTGAAATATAATTTGAGCCATCAAATATTGTTTATATTCGGTATATGTATGTTTTGAAAATCTTTAAACCAAAGCCAAAAACTCATCCAAAATTCATCTTTCAGCTCAAACCATTAAAGTGAATTTCAATAATATCAAAACATACTTCAGTAATATTTTAACTAATTTAAACAATATTAAAATATACTTCAACAATATTAGAACGTACTTGTTGTACTCCAGGGGGCTGACCTCTGCCTTTTATCGGGTTGGAAGAGCGGGGAGGAAGGTTGTGCGCCTCCGCCGGACTAACCAGCGCCTCACGGGGCAGGGATGAGGAGAGGAGAGGTGAGGATCCCTTGCCTACTGAAGTCCCAGTTGCAAACTTGGGATGTGAAAGGTACCCACCTGACATGACTAACAGAAAGGCAGAGTGTAACGAAAATGACGAGAGGTTAGGATTCAAATGGGTATTCTTCTACAAGAATTGTGAATTAATAAGTAGGCAGCGAAATAATTAGAAAAAAGCACACGATTATTAAAGGTCGGATTCGGAATGGGGAGTTGGTGCTGAGCCACCGGGAGATCAGGTTGGTTATTGGTTATTCGGTTCGCAATAACTAACCTGCTCAGCACTTCAACTCCCCCTCCCATTCCGAATCCGACCTTTCTGTCCTGGGCCTCCTCCATGGACCACCGTAAATTGGAGGAGCAGCACCTCATATTTCGCTTGGGCAGTTTACACCCCAGCGGTATGAACATTGACTTCTCTAATTTCAGGTAGTCCCTACTTTCTCCTCCCCTTCTCAGCTCTCCCTCAGCCCACTGGCTCCACCTCTTCCTTTCTTCTTCCTGCCCCCCCCCTCCTCACATCAGTCTGAAGAAGGGTTTCGACCCGAAACGTTGCCTATTTCCTTCGCTCCAATGATGCTGCCTCACCCGCTGAGTTTCTCCAGCATTTTTGTCTACCTTCGATTTTCCAGCATCTGCAGTTCTTTCTTAAACACGGTCAATAAACCTTTGTTATAAAAGTATTGGAACGTAAGCATTTTATCCTTGTGCCAATCAATCAATCAATCAATCAATCAATCAATCAATCAATCAATCAATCAATCAATCAATCAATCAATCAATCAATCAATCAATCGATCAATCAATCAATCAATCAACCTTTATTGTCGCCTTGCAAAGCAACAGTTGTACAGTGCAAAATGAGAAGACGTTTCCCAGGGAATACCGGAGCATTGCACATAAAACTTAAACATTTCACACATAATAACGGTAAAAACAATCCAGTCCCTGATGAAACAGTATAAATAATTAAAAGCAGGTAAAACAGCAACATTAAAATACAGTAAAAACTGTCATTAAAATGTCCAGGGCAGCTGATTTTAGTGGCCACTGCCAGAGTTATTAAATTGCCAGTGCAAAACAGCAGAATCAGGTGGAGTAACTGTTTAGCAGCCTCACAGCCTGTGGCAGGAAGCTGTTTAGCAGTCTGGTAGGGGAATTCTGTAGCATGCAGTGTTCATGGTGTTGAGTGCCATTTAATTTTCATTGCCCATTGAACCCAGGTAAATTGTGGCATTAAGTGGGAGGATCAGGGGCTGTTGATGGGGGGGGGGGGAATCTTTACACCTCCCAGACCAAACTCTGCATCAATTAGCACCAAGATCCACTCCACTCTGCTGAGCCATATCTATATCATACTGAATGTAACCTAAGACAACATCACCTGGCTCCACACATAGATTAACTCTTTGGTCCTGAAGGAACCGACTTTTTCCTTGGCTATCCTCTTGCACCTGATATACTTATGGTGCTGCAGATATGTGCTGGGATTATCAAAAATAATAACAGCAGAAGCTGGCCAAATGACTCAAATCTGCCCTGTCATTAATTAACATTGTAGCTGATCTGATTTTGGCCTCAGTTCCACTTTTATATTTTCTGTTCCAACTAACCTTTTACTCCAGATTTGAATAAAACTTTCTAATGTGGCTTGGAAAATAAAATCACAGAACACAGAAATGAGCACTTTCAACCCACCTTGTCCACGCACACCATAATTTCCATCTACGTTGGTCCTACCTGTTTAAGCCTGTATTTCTATATGTCTTTCTTATCTGATCGCCATCCAAATAACTTTTAAATATTACTTTTGTATTTCCCTGTATCACCTCCACTGGCAGCTCATTTCGGATTAGCACAACCCTCTGTACTACTTAGATTGACTTTGAATTTCTCCATCTCACCTTAAATGGTTAGCTTTTAATTCTGGTCTCCCCTGATTATTTTATCTATGCTCCTCACAATTTTATAAACCTCGATAAAATCACGCATCTGACTCCTATTTTCCAGTATGAATGAACCTGGCCTATCCAATCTAATATCTACAGCTCGCCATTCAATGCAACATCCTGGTGAATCTTTCTGCACTCTATCTGTTGATGCCATGTTTAAACAGACCAGAACTGCACACTATGCACCCCAAACAGAACTTCAAACTGTACAATTGCAAATTATGTCCCAATTCCTATACTCAGTGTCTCTCTTTATGAAACCAAGCATATCTTCTTCACATCCTAACTACCCGTATTGCCATTTTTAGGGAGCTATGGACTTGCAATCCAAGGTCTCTCTGTGCATCAATGCTCCTGAGGTCACTGCCATTTACCATACATATTTGACTTTCTAAAGTCCATTACCTCACAGTATATTCCAGCTGCCAGCAGTGCACCCAATTATCTGATATCCAGCTGTATCCCTGTTCAACTTTATTTGTCTACTTCTCCACCAATTTTTGTGTTGTCTGCAAAACTTAGTATGCAGACCACCTACATTCTCATCCAAGTCATTCATCTTTGGTACAAACAACAGAGGTCTCGGGACCAATCCACTCAGTACACCAATTGTTATAGATTTCCAGTCAGAAAAAAAACACCATCCATCACCACCCTCTGCTACCTATCACCAGAGTAATTTGGGATTTAATTTGCTAACAAACTTCAGATTCTTGTGCCTTAACTTTCTGTACCAGTCTAGGATATGGGACCTTTTCAAAGCCTTACTAAAGTCCATGTATGCCATCTACAATGCTCTACCTTAATCAATATGAAATATTATTAGTTACCTTGTCTATGATATTTAATGATTCAGCCTCCACAACTCCCCTGAGTAGAAACATCCAAAGATTCACAACCCTTTGAGAGAGGAAATTCTTGCTCATCAGCATCTCAAATGGAAGACCCATTATTTTGAAACGTTTCCCCCAATTCTAGATTCCCCCCGGGGTGAAACACCCTCTGACCATCCACCTTGTCAAGTTTCCTCAAAATCTTGTTTCAGTGAGATATCCTCTCATTTTCATGTATTTAGCCCTATAACCTGCTCAAAATAAAACTTTAGTCCCAGAATCAACCCAGTGAGCCTCATCTCAATTACCTCCAATGAAATAATTTATACTCCATACCTCTTTGCAATAAATGCCAATGTTCCATTTGCCTCCCCAATAACTTGCTATAGCTGCCTATTGACCTCTATTGTTTTATATATGAGGATATCCAGATTCCTCTGTGAAACTTCTTATCTTAGGCCCCCTTCAGTTATGGCTGACCATGGGTGTCTCCAGCGTGATATTCCCCATATGGAGGACGACTGTGCGTGACTTTATGTAACGTGTGGAGACTGGTGCATAGACGGCTACCTCACGGTCCTTGACAGATCCAGTGGCATGGAGTCCAAGACGACGGGAGACCCTTTTCTGCTGCAGCCTTCATCCGCCTTCCCAGCTGTTGTGACGCTCCTCTAAGGTCAGCCATCGTCCTCCACCTGTTCCACTGTTGAGGTCTTGGTCGATTGCTCTTTGTTAGAGACCTCCCCCTCGTCCTTACCACCATGGGTGGCCAGCCCAGGAGCATAGCTCCAGACGACATCGCTCTCAGGATCTCAGGTCCACACAAGCTTCTCCACCACGACAAGGTGACAATCCACAGAGGTGATAATCGTCTGTGAAACAGCACTCTACATTTAAACAATGTTATGCTTTACTTCTGACCAAAGTAGCTAACCTGACATTTTCCACATTATAATTAATCTATCAAATATTTGCCTAGATATTTATTGTATTTACATTTTTACAGACGTTTAATATATTTACATCTTTGCAGAAGGATTGCATTGTCTTCCTGATGTGCCTTATTAGCTATGTTTATATTGTCAGCAAGTTTGAATACTTAGTACTTTCATCTGTCACAAATGTAGATTGTAAATATTTGAACCCCAGAACTGATTCCTGTGGCATTCCATTAATTAATGCATGTTACCCTGAAAATGACCTAATTATCTTGACCTTGTTTCCTTTAATTAGGCAGTTCCCTGTCCATGATAATAATATATTTCCAACACCGTGAGCTCTTATTTTATACAGTAACATTTAATATTGCATGTTATGAAGTATCTCTTGAAAATCTAAATATACCACATCTACCATCGGGATGCCTTGACATCCACGATCATAATGTGCTTTGAGAGGCTGGCTGTAGCACACATTAAATCCAGCCTATCAAGCAAACTTGATCCACAGCAGTTCGCCTGCCGCCACTACAGGTCCACAGCTGATGCCATCCCCCTGCTCCTACACAATCCCTGGATCACCTAGATAAGAAAGACACCTACAAAAGAAGGTAGGCAAAAATGCTGGAGAAACTCAGTGGATGAGGCAGCATCTATGGAGCAAAGGAATAGGTGATGTTTCGGGTCAAAACCCTTCTTCAGATTACAGACTAAATACACCTACATCAGACTACAGGTGACTGCAGCTGACTTCATAGACTTTAGCCCTGCTTTGTATATCATTATCCCAACCTAGCTCATCTTCAACCTCGTGGAACTTGGAGTCAGCTTTCCCCTCTGCAACTGGATCCTTGACTTCCTAACCAACAGACCACAAACAGTGAGGATAGGTGACAAATTATCCTCTATGATAATCCTCAACACTGTGCCCGCAAAGGTACATTCTCAGTTATTATAACTATTATACTCCTTATACAGTCATGTCTGCAGCCAAATACTAATCCAAGTCAATTTACAAATTTGCAGATGACACCACCATAGTGGGCCGGATATCAAATAATGAGGAGAACAGGAAAGAGATTAAGAAGCTTGTAACCTGGTGCTAAGACAGCAACCTCTCCCTCAAGGTCTGCAAGGCAAAGTTGATTATGACTAACTTCAGGAAGCGAAGCAGTACACACACCCATACATTGATGGCGCGAAGTGGAGATGGTCGATATCTTCAAGTCCTTAGGAATAAATATCACCATTAATTTGTCCTTGACCAGCCACAATGAAGGTATGGCCAAGAATGCACGCTAACGCCTCTACTTCCTTAGAAGGCTTAGGAAGTTCAGCATGTCCCCACAACCCTCACCAACTTCTACAGATGTCCCATAAAAAACATTTTATTGGGATGCATCACAGCATGGGAAAAGCTTCATCCAAGACAGCAAGAAATTGCAGAGTTGTGGACGTAGCTCGAGCCATCACGCAAAGCAACCTCCCTTCCATTACCTCTACCTACACCACGCTGCCTCGGCAAGGTCACCAGCATAATCAAGGACCAGTCTCACCCCGGTCCCATCTCCCTTCTCCCATCACCCAAAAGTTACAGAAGTTTGAAAATGTTTCCCTCCAGATTTAGGGACAGTTTCTTCCCAGTTGCCATTAGGCAACTGAACAGTCCTCTCACAAGCTAGAGTGCGGTCCTGACCTCCCATCTTCTTCATTTGAGACCTTTGAACTATATTTAATTGGACATTATGGGACTTTATCTTGCACTAAATGTTGTACCTTCATCTGTGCAGTTTGGACGGCTTAATTGTATCATATACAGTCTTTTGTTTGATTGGATAGCACACCACAAAAAGCTTTTCACTGTAACTCGGTATATGTGACAATAATAAACTAAACTAAACTATTGCTTTCCCCTTTTTATTCCTGATTGTTCCATCAACAAAGAACACTAAGAAATTGTCAAACATTATTTCCTTTTCATGAAACTATGTAAACTCTACTCAACTGTCTAATGATATTCGAAATGGCCTGTCAGTATTTCTTAATAATGGAGTCCAGTATTTTCCATTGTCATGTGTTTCACTATCTAACCTCTAATTCATTTTTATTTTCGGTCTCCTTTCGTTCTTGAATAGGGGCAATGTTTCTGTCGGTTTCCGACCTGCTGGGTCTTTTCCTCAATCTGGACATGAAGGGTCTTAAAGAAAGCGGCTGCAGAGATAACGGATGCATTGGTCATGACAAAATCAATTTATGGAGATCTGTAAAAATGGAATTTGTATGTTACCGTTGATGGCCTGCTTATTCTTAATGAACTTGCTGACTATATCAGTACACCAAAACATTCCAGATTCACGTTTCTTTTCTGTGCATAATTGAAGTAATTGAATAACTGTAATGATCTCCCTTTAGCCCTTAGCCCTGTTTGATGCAAAAGGGAAGGCAGAGCGTCGGAGGCAAATGGATGGATGAGCAGCGTATTGTGGCATAAGATGAGCATGTCCACCTGCTTTACAATGGTCTTATATACTGTAAATAAATACAACAGGAAATGTAAATTTAAATTCAAGTCAAGTCATGTTTATTGTCATGTGCACAAGTATCATGAGATACACACACATTGAAAAATCTGGCTTTAAGCAGCATCACACACAAAGATATAAATTATATATAAATTCTACAGGACAGTGGAAAGTAAAATGATTGTTCAAAAACAAGATATTAGTGCAAATAATACACAATTAGAAAATAAGTCCATGGTAGTGTAAGAGGTGCTCCGCAGTGTTCTGTCGCTGGGTAGGATTTGGGTTGTGCAGCTGGTGCAAGAATCTGATAGTTGCAGGAAAGTAGCTGCTCCTTAACTTGATGATGGGGGACTTCAGGCTTCTGAACCTCCTGTCTGACAGCAGCAGTGTTGAATACAAGATCTATCAATTTGATGCAATTTCTGTTTCAGCTAAGTTTGGGTTCAGATGGAATTGAAATAGTGCTGTAAACTCCATCATATTGGACCACTATCTGGTAATATCCAGTGAATAATGTGACAAATTAAGAAGCAGCTAAATAGCCATAGGCAAAAATTTGTGATCAGTGGATCAGAAAGTGAAATGATGCCTTCACTTCACTTCGCTTACAAAGAGACTTACACTTAAAAGAGATTGATTTTAAGATCTTGTTCTTTATGCTCACCATTAATAACTTAAATGTAGATGTTGAAGAGGAATAGTTTGTAGGTCTACAGATGATACCAAGCCTTGTGCATGTATAATATGGGTTCAGCAAATGCTGAATTACCATTCATGAGTGTCAAACTCTTTTATTTCAAAATGCCTTTCAGTTAAAAGTTTAATCAACACGAGAAAGTGTGCGCTAGAAAGGTTGTAACTGTACATACAAAGGTAGACACAAAATGCTGGAGTAACTCAGCGCGACAGGCAGCATCTTGGGGGAAGGAATGGGTGACGTTTCGGGTCGAGACCCTTCTTCAGACTGATGTGCATCATTGGCAACAACCTGGAGTGACAGCTAATGCAAACATGACTGTAGTTTGTATGGGAGGTAATTCTTAAATAGGGGGAGACTGCAGGCTATTTTCAGCACTTTGCCCCGTCACACAAATTTGTTTTGATGAGATTAGTTGCAATGAGACGTGTATATTGCAATTTCCTTTGATTGAAAGTAATGAACATTCTTCCTTTTATAGTTGCAGTTTTGTAAACACTCATCTCTTTAATATTGAGCATCAAAGTTGTGAGAGTGCAAGTCATAAGTATCCCAGTAGATCTTTTAGTCCATGCAACTTGCCGCAGGCAACAAGAGATGATAGTGTATATGACATCAACACACTGCTGTCAGTCCAGTGTATATGCATATGTTCAAATGATCTACATGCTGCAGTAGTGTAAACATTCACATGCATAAAAACACAATGCCAATGTCTTTCCTAGATACCAATCAGTCTCACAGAAAGATCTCTTGATAACTGCCAAACTAGGTCACATCACGAAGATAGAACACAGAAAAGTACAGCACAATAAAAAGCCCTTCAGCCCACAATGTCCATGCCAATAACAATGTAAAGTTATACTCATATCCTCTGTTCACAGGTGATCTCTTTCACTCCATTCCTTGCATATCACGTGCCTACCTAAAAGCCTCATAGACAATCGACAATAGACAATAGGTGCAGGAGTAGGCCATTTGGCCCTTCGAGCCAGCACCGCCATTCAATGTGATCATGGCTGATCATCCACAATCAGTACCCCTTTCCTGCCTTCTCCCCTTACCCCTGACCCCCTATCTTAAGTTGTATCTGCCTCCACTACCACCCCTGGCAGCACATTCCAGTCACACACCATTGTCTGTGTAAAAACTTGACTCGCACGTCTCCTTTAAACTTCGCCCTGAAAGCTATGCCCTCTAGTATTTTACAATTCCATCTTGGGAAAAGGGTTCTGACTGCACTATGCTTCTTATAATTTTATACACTTTTATCAGGTCTTCCCTCTCAACGTTCCAAAGAAAACAATCCAAGTTTGTCCAACCTATACTCATAGCTAATGTCATCTAATCCATTTGTCAAATCTCTTCTGTACCCTCTCCAAAGCTGTCAAATCCTTCCTGTAAAGGGGCGACGAGGAAAATAAATTCACACAATGTTGAGAAAAAATATAGTTCTCTGCCTTTGGGTTAATTGAGGTTGAAGAGTCCTGATTGGGCACTAAATAGGAGATCACGACTTCAATCTGGGATAGTATTATTGGCAAGAGGCAAGAAAAACAGGCTGTGCCTGGAACAACACCTTTTTGCATTTGTACTATTGTTTGTTTTAGGCCTTCTGGGGTTTTTAGGGCTGGCTACGCTCAGGATCACATCCAAACTAGCAGACTACTCTTGAATGGGTCATTTTGGACTTTCACTTAAATGGTAAATATGTTTAAAAAAATGCTTATCTTAATATGTAGCCAATAACATAGCAAATGCAAGCGTATTCCGCCACTTCTGAATGTGCCCCAACCTTCCAGTTGATGTTGTCACATTCACTGTCACCCAGTCCCCCCCACCACTTCTCCCTTATCTGGGTTAAGGTAAAATGGTGGCGGGGAAAATAAAAGTAGGCAAATATGTCTTTACACACTAAGTGGTTAGAATCTGAAATGCACTGCTAGGTGTAGCAGTGGATACAGATCCAGTAACAGTGTTCAAGAGAGAAATGGATTAACATTTGTAAAGAATGAATTTGTAAGTCTTTGGGAGAGGATGGCAAATTGAACCAACTGATTTACTGTTACTGATAGTCGATGCAGGCTCAACAGGTTGTGTGACCTCCATCCAGGCTGTAACCATTTTGTGATTCTATGTTCCCCTCCTTGGGCACAAAGCACGAATGGTCTGGCTGATTAATTCAAGTGAATTAAGTTGTTTATAGTAACTAACTAACTTCGGAGAAGAAAGCTGTCAATGACCCCTGGTTTACTTCAGCTGAATTCTGACCTTCTCTCACTGCCTTTCTAAAGCAGTAGGATTTAAAACTTGTGGGAACTGCAATCCTCATCATCATTATTCCTGATCTCCACAGGTCCACACTCAAGCCTGCTGTGCTATTGTACTGCTGCGACTCTTCACAGTGGCTCTGCAGTATAATTAGTAGAGTCCCGTGAAATCTACCAATCTTTGCAGTCTATACCCTAAATACTAATGAAGTGCAGAAAAAAAATCTAATCCTGTCACATCTAACCTAACCTGGGGTTAGGTTAGGTAAGGGGGAGGTGCAGCGAGACCTGGGCGTCCTTGTACACCGGTCACTGAAAGTTGGCTTACAGGTACAGCAGGCAGTGAAGAAAGCTAATGGAATGCTGGCCTTCATAACAAGAGGATTTCAGTAGAGGAGTAAAGAGGTTCTTCTGCAGTTGTATTGGGCTCTGGTGAGACCACATCTGGAGTATTGTGTACAGTTTTGGTCTCCTAATTTGAGGAAGGACATCCTTGTGATTGAAGCAGTGCAGTGTAGGTTCACGAGATTGATCCCTGGGATGGCGGGACTGTCATATGAGGAAAGATTAAAAAGACAAGGCTTGTATTCACTGGAGTTTAGAAGGATGAGGGGGATCTTATAGAAACATATAAAATTATAAAAGGACTGGACAAGCTAGATGCAGGAAAAATGTTCCCAATGTTGGGCGAATCCAGAATCAGGGGCCAGTCTTAGAATAAAGGGGAGGTCATTTAAGACTGAGGTGAGAAAAAACGTTTTCACCCAGAGAGTTGTGAATTTATGGAATTCCCTGCCACAGAGGGCAGTGGAGGCCAAGTCACTGGATGGATTTAAGAGAGAGTTAGATAGAGCTCTAGGGGCTAGTGGAGTCAAGGGATATGGGGAGCAGGCAGGCACGGGTTATTGATTGGGGACGATCAGCCATGATCACGATGAATGGCGGTGCTGGCTCGAAGGGCCGAATGGCCTCCTCCTGCACCTATTCTCTATGTTTCTAAGCAACATTATCCCCTCTTATTCTGCTCCTAAGGGATACATTTCCTACCCTATTCTCTCCTGATACCAATCAATCCATTTCATTACTAAAGAGGAAATAATATAAAATGTCAAACTTTTGTTTTTTTCTGCACCTAATATATCAGTAACAGTTGAATTAGAAAAGTTGTATTGATCATTGCTTGTAGCGCAATGTTCAGATCCTCCTCCAGCTTACGAGATCTAAGCAGTTTGCTTTTCTCATACTGCTTTTGAGCCCATTCTGTTTGACACATACAAAACAATCTTTTTTTCTGCTTTTATTTCATTTACCTTCAAATAATAACTGCACAATCTCAATGGTAGGACTGAGGTGTGGAGCACAGTTCTGCATACGTTACTTGCTCTGAGCCGATATTGCCACGTTTTTTTTCACTGAGCTCGTGTCCCCTGGGGGTTATTTTAGAGCATATGTGGAAAGTATGTTGGCTTTAAATCTGTGAGTTACAACTGGTTTGTATCCACTGGTGCTGCCTTGTGGTTTTTGTGCAGTGAATACAAAGGAAAGATTTTACTGCTCCACTGGCTTGTGTGTCTGTCTCAGGGGGTTCAATCCGGAGATTTAAACTTTTAGTATTCTTTTGGAAAAGGTAGTTGCTTCAATTTGTCTTGCCTTTCGTTACCAGCTTTGTCATTTATCTTTACATTTCCCTGCTCTTTTTATCCTATACCAGTATCACTTGTTCTCCTCTCTTTATCATGCTCCCTTTCTCCATGCATCATTTTGTCTTCTCATCTCAGTAATGATCATTCTGCACTTGAGCCCATTTTGCATTACATAGATTATGTACCTCCTGTTGACCCGAGGAAATCGACAGAAAGGAAATGAAGTGGAGAAATGAAAGACCGAGAGCTAATGATGAATGGCAGAATAAACCGGAGCAGAAGAGAGCGTAGAACCATCACCTTTTGTCTGACTTATGATCATATGAAAAAGTTATAGGACATTCGCTTAAATGGAGTTAGCCATGGATACAGTGAAATGGGAAAAGATCCGCATTTA